>NC_133659.1:259243768-259544323 GCF_037893015.1 Macrotis lagotis | reverse complement strand
AAGGAAGGAGGGGACCCGTCACCCTCTGGCTCCCCTAGGGGCCAGCTCACTTTTGTGCGTTATAAAAGTCCAACTGTACATCTGGGAGTGGGGAAACTGAGCCCAGCCCCTGTCCCCTCCCCTCACCTTTACAGCAGTCACAGCCAGGGGAGTGGGGGGAGGGGGTCTGGGATAATGGAGGGCAGCCCCCCCACAAGGGGAGCTCCAGATGTCCCTCCCCTCGCCCCCTGCCATTTATAAACTGGTTTTGTAAAAAGAAAATAGATATATTTATATAGAATATATAAAGCACAAAAATTAGTAGTTTTACATTTGCTCTCCCCAGGGGGTAGGGGGGAGAGGGGAGGGTTCTCACCTCCTGCTGGCCCCCCCATGCCCCACATGACTATATACAATCCGGCTTATAAATAGATAAATACCCCCCCACCCTCCCCACGATGACACTAAGCTCCCCTACCCCCAACACCTCCCTTTCCCACCAGACCAGCAGCAGTTTGGTGGCTGGGGAAGGAGGGAGCTCTGGGCCCAAACCTGCCCCACGGGGAATGGGTACACAACTCAAGAGAACCTCTTTCCCCTCCGATTCCAGGGAGAGGCTGAGGGAGGCACTGGGCTCATGATGGGGTTGGGAGTACAGGAGGAGGACACCCTGGTTCTGAAACACAACCCCGACACCTCCCCCTCCCAACTTGTTCAGCCTCTGAAGGGATCAAGGAGTTGCCCTCTCTCAATCGATTCCCATCAGCCCTAGTCACTACCCCATGCCCACAGTTAAAAACAGATTTTTTTTTCTAAAGATTTTCCTTTTTTCCCTCCCCTCCCTTCTACCCCCCCCAATTCAGATAGGGGGGGCTAAGGGATTAGAGGGCTGGGGAGAGGGTCTCACATTTCAAAACAGCAAAAAATCCAACACTTAAATGAGGTAGGTGTGGGTGCAGGATCTCCTTGCCCGGTTTGCCTGCCTTGCCCGCCCCACCCGGGCAGCTGGGTGCCTCTTTCCCGTTCGTGTTGCATTTGTCAGAGAAAAAACAAGGAAACACAACCCAGAAAGAGAGAGATGGAAAGAGGGACAGAGACACAGAGGGGGAAGAGGGAGACAGAGAGGAGGGAAGGAGGGGATTAGGAAGTGGGGACAGGACCCAGCGGGCAGGGCCAGGTGTGGGGACCCAGCCTTTGGGATTGTCAAGCTTAATCAAGTCTCTTTGCAGCCTTGAGTTGGGCTAGGGACGTCAGTGGGAGCACTGGGGCTGGGAGACCCAAGCTGCCACCCTCCTCACCATCTCTGCTGCCTCCCAGACGGCGCTGGGGAGTTCCCAGCCCATATCTACCCAACCCCCCCACCCCCCGAACCTGAGATGCCCAATGGCTGTTTCTGTCTGTCGGCTCCTGGAGCTGGGGGCAGATATGCCAGCCTGGGGCCTATGGTGGGGGAGGGAAGTCATCCCTGGTGCCCAGACTGGGCACTGCCCCGGGGCCCTTAGCCCCATCCTGCTCCTGGGGCTCTGGTCAGCCAGCAGCCCCAACTCTGGGTCCTGGCTCTCTTCCCCTTCAACCCTTTTGGGAAGGGCTTTGGAGGTTTCCCCTGCCCAGTTGCCTCTGAGCTTAATTCATCCACTTCCGGCAGTTCCAGGCTCCACAGTGGCAGGGGATTTTGTGCTGATCATCCTCAAAGTCAAACTGATAGTCATAGGTCAGCTGGGAAGGGAAGGGGGAGAGAATCAAGTCCAGCCAGGCTTTAGGAAAAAACAATTAGGAAGAAATCACACTGCCAATCACATCACTCCTAAGGCTTCCTCTCACCTCCTCTCCTTTGGGGATGCGCCGGCTGGAGATGATAATGATCTTATCCTCCTTATCAAAGGTCACAACCTCTGCCACACAGTTGGGGGCACATGAATGGTTAATATACCTACATCAGAACAGACCCAGAAGGGGTGTCAGAGGAGCCTGACTTGGAGATTAATCAGGTTAGGGCCAGTTTGACCCTGACAGGCCACTCCCTCCTTGACCATCTTACCTGGCAGGCCCTCCAGTGAGTGTGGCATCAATCACATGCTCATTGTTTATACGAAACATATAGATACCTCGATTCTGTGAAGAGGAAGAGAACAGGAGAAACTGATTCAAACAGAGCTCCCTGGCTTTCCCCAAAGGTCTTCATTTTCTCTTGAAGGCTCGTTTGCCCCACCCATTGCCCTCAATTCCCAGAAGCTCCTCCACATGACTCCTCTCCTGCACCCTAACCTGCTCCTCATAGATCTTCTCTCGGCGGTTGGCCACCTCATTTCGGATGATGGTGCCGATGTACTCGATGACCATCGTGTGCTTCTCCAAGTCCTTGGCAGCATACAGCCCCAGGCCCTGAATCCGAGAGCGGGCCAGGTACACATTGTTCTTCCACTCCGTCCGAAGCCGCCGGTACTGGGATGACTTGGAGTGTACAAATTGCTTGCTGTATGGGGTGTTGGTCTCGCCTGTGAAGGTGCTCTGGTATGCCTTAGACATGCTGGTGCTGTTGAGGGTGTGAGGCCTGGGGGCAGCGGGACAAGCGGCCAGTTAGACCTCTCCTAGAGGAGTGGGCATGCAATTATCCATACCCAAGCCCAGGCCGGGGACAAGGCAAATGTTAGCCAGGCTTTGAGATGTGTGGCAGGCATTACTCTGAGGCACTCCACTTCGGTGGGATGGCAGTTAAGATCCACACGTCCCTCTATTCCAATGGGGTCAGAAAACCTGAAATAAGCTTAGCTCCTCCTGTTCCCTGAATATATGTTCTCTCTCTCAAGACATATGTGCTCTTCCCTCAACCACTCCTCAGAGCATATTCAGAATGCTGTCCCCTCACCACATTAGAATAATTCTTGAGAACTAAAATTGTCTGCACTCCTGCCTGCCTTCCCCTGACTTCACAAACATAAAGGCCACAAACTTTCCCCAGGACATCTCCTCTTGCCTCTACACAGACCACTCAATACAGGAAAATGATTCCACAACCTGTTTGACTCTATTTCCCTCCCTCATTGCCCCGCCCCCCCAGCCTCCCATCCCCACCTCCCTGTTTCCTACCCCCACCCCACCTTCTCCCTCAGCAACCACCCAAGCCATATTCCTGCCCTTTATCTGCACCACCACCACAGATCAAGTCCAGGCCTCCTTGCTTGGGGCTTGGTCACATACAGTGACAGAGCTCCTGGACCCCAGCTGGCAGGCTAGAGTCCACTAATGTAAGCATAATGGGAAAAGCACTGAACAAGTCAAGAGACCAGAGTTCTAGCTCTGGCTCCACCTTTGACTTGCTGTGAGACCTTGGGTAAGTCAATGAACTTCTCTGGACCTCAGTTTTCTCATCTGATAAAGGGGGGGGGGTAATACCACCTGCCCTACCTACCTCATAAGGTTGTTGTGAGGATCAAATGAGATAATGGATGTGAAAGCGCTTTGGGAAAAAAAGTATAAAATGCTATACAAATGTGAGGTTTTAAAATTCTTCCAATTCTTCTTCCTGGGACCACCTCAGCCTCAGGGTGGACACTAGCACTCCAGGTGCTTTTGAAGTCTCCCTTTTTTGGCTTAAGGTGGAGGGAGTCAGAGCCCTCTCGAAAAGGGAAAGGGAAAGAACTGTTGGCTCCCTCATCCATTACACCATTAAATACCTGCCTACTGTATACCTCCCCAGCAACACTTTCCCACCCTCCACCCCTGCCCCAAACACTTAGCTAGTGAGGCAGGATGGACAAAGAGGTTCCTGTCCCAATGATTCCCCAATCTTTCCAAAGGAAAATATATCACAATTTTCAACCCATCTCCTCCCCACTGTTATCCCAAGGTCCTTAATTCTCCATTCCCTTGGTTTCAGATCCCTCTCAAAGCTGGCTCTACCTCAGACTCCCTCAACAAATAAGCTCACCGTTTGTAGTGAGTGAGAATTTTGGGCTCAGAGCGGGCACATCCAGTAGGGTTGATCATAAGTGGCAATTCCATCAGTGGGTGTCGTCCATATCGAAACAAATAGTTGTGACAGCTTTCCACCCCAGGCAACTGTGGACACAGTGAGCAATCAACCATAGTCCAGGCCCTTGGGACCCACACTCCCCCATCAGCCCACCCCAAGATCCTCTGCCACCTCTCCCTCCTTACCGACTCTGCAATTCGTAGGACAGCGTGTACTGTCAACCCAAAGAGCTCCTCGCCCTTAAGATACTCTGGGAATAACCGAAGCATGTCAGCTTCCTTGCGCATGGCAGCCACTGGTTCAATGATACGGTTCCACACAGCTGAGAAGGAAATAAAATGACCATCAAATCAAATGACCATTTCCTCCCAAATCTGGACTACTCCCCCACAGATATAAAAGTTTTTTTTTTTATCAGTGCTTCTTTGCTCTAAAGACAGTGAAGAACATAAAGTTGGAATATCAAAAAAATTATCTCTACCCCCAAATATGGTCAATATTGGAAAAGGAAACTACTGATGGGTTAGGATCAAGCTAAAGGAAGTCTGGACCCAATCTGTAGGGTCATGGAAGTATTCCTCTCCACCTCAAATGAGGAAAGAAAGAGGAAAAAAAGAAAAGGGGAAAGATTAATGTTGAACAACAAAAAACTAATGGATGCTAACCAAAGGAAGAGGAAGACTAAAAACCAAAGACCTCTGTGTATATTAGAGCTAGGAAGTTCTTCCAACCAAATGGGAGAATGGGCCAGCACACAAGAGCCTCACCCTGGGGGGATGCATCAGTGAAGACCAGGTCCTCCAAGCCCTGTTCCATGACCTTGACGATGAACTCAGGCCGCCCATTATTCTCAATGATGGAGCAGCGATAACAGCAGCGCCGATTGTTGGTGCGTAAACTCCAGTAGATGCGTGTGGCCTCATAGCCCACTGGGTAGAGGGCTGTGGCACTATGGAAATCGGCCATTTGGTGGGGCAAGAGCTGCCCGATAGCATGGAACACTAGCCCTCCCACCCGGAACATGTGAAGCCGCTCACCGCGCTGGATGATGCTAGCGATCTGCTTCACCTCATCCCGTTCAATGTAGACACGTCGAAAGACAGCAAAGGAACTTAGCTCCTGCTCACAGGGTCCCTTAAGCTTGTGCAGGGGGCACAGCATCGTTTTATCCTTGAAGAACATGCACTTGGCCCGGATGGCACAAGCAAAATGGTAGACGCTGGGACACCGCAACCTGTTACAGCTGTTAGTGGCTCCTGTACGCTGGCACAGCGAACATTTGGTCAAGAGCCCTCGGTGGAGGGCACCCTCGACATTCATCAGTGCCCCACCCTGAGTTTCATAAACCTCTGTGGACCAGAGGGCACAGTTGAGATGAACCCACAGGTCCAGATCTAGGTTAAGGAGTCGGGCAGGCCCATCAGTGGCTCCATCACCCTCTTCGTGGCAGAAGCAGCAACGCCGAAGGTCACGGGGTACCTTGTCGGGTCGGAGGGCTGTGCCCAGTTGCTCCATGAACTCGGCTACCTCCCGCTCACCCTCCCGTCGTCCACCGCCCTTCTGGATCGTCAGCAGAAGCCGTAACCGTTTCCAGCGAAGCCCTTTCCACTTCTTAAGTCGGGGTGGCCGAGAATCTTCACCCTCTTCAGGGGGCCGGGCTCTGGGCTTGGGGCGAGCTGCTTCAGGTATTGGAGGTGAGGGAACGAGTGGTGGGGGTGAAGGGGCTGAGGGCTCAGCTGGGGGGCTGGCAGGGGAGGGAGCTGAGGGTGAAGGGGGAGGGGAAGGCTCCTCAGGGGGAGGGGCAGAGAGCTGACGCACGTCCAGGTTGGAGACGTTGTGGATATAACAATGTTGGGCAGGCAGCTCTGGGACAGGGCTTTCCTACAAAGACAATCCCAAACTATCAGAACAAAGAAGCCAGTTCAAGCCTCCCTGCTATGCCCAGGATCCCAGATTCATCGTTTCTTATTCCCAAAAACCTGAACCTGCCCCTCTGAGGTCTCTGCCTGGTCAACACTGTTCTGACCCTTCCCATGCCATGGCCCTACCTGCTTGAGGAGACTCAGGATGTCCAGCTGACTCTTGAGGGTATAGCCTGGCAGCACTGCATCAAACTGTTTCAGCCAGTCACTGCCACCCTCGGTGGACTTTCCTCCTAGGCTTTTCTCTTTGCCACCTGTAAGAAGTGAGATAGAACCCATGACCCTTTGAATCTAAAGTGGCATGGTACTTTTTCCCTGGCCTCCCACCAGATCTCAGCCACACTCACCAGGACCCTCTGCTTCTCCCTTCTTGGGCTCAGGGCCCCCTGTGCGAGCAGGACTCTCTGGGAACAGCACCTCGTAGGAGCTGGGGATCTTCATGCTCAACAACTCTGCCACAGCCACCATGACACCATTCAGATTCTGACATTGCAGATGAAGAGAAGAGGGAGAAGCGTATTAGTGGAGATCTTGGGGTGTGGCACTGCCACATCCCAGCAGAGGTCCAGGCTTCTCCCAGTCCCTGTCTCCCACTCTAGCCCAAAACTTTGGCATACCTTGGCAGCAGCAGCAGAGACTGTCAGCATGACAGACACCTCACTCCCCTTGCCCTTTTCCCAGGAGGAGACAGACAGCTTTCCTGTTGGTTCTAGTTCCAGAGCCCCATAGGGCTTGGTATCTGGGAAGACTAAATAGGATGATGGAGACCTTGAAGGTCCGGCAGTTCTCTAACCCTCCCCCCTCAACAAGAACAAAAATCTAACAATAAAAACAAAGCAGCAGATGATATTTGCCTAGTGCTTCAAAAATACAATTTTTTTTCATTTGATCCCCACAGTAACTCCAAGCATTATTGTTCCAATTTTGCAGATAAACATAAGGCCAAGTAGAAAAGGTTAACATTTGAACCTAGGTCTTTCCTGACCCCATGCTCTCCCAGGGTGTCTGCTTTTCCCTAGCTCACACCACAGACAGGAACACACAACACACCTGGGATACTGGCCCGGGGAATGATGGGAATGACTGGGGAGAGAGCCCTGTCCTCCTGCTCCTGCTGGTCTGACAGCAGCTGGGGAAATCGAGGTGCCTCCTCCCCCAGAATACTCTCAGGTGAAGAAGCAGGGACGATGCTGTCAGGGGAGTCACTCTCCTCATCACTCTCCATCCTAGAGAGCAGGGACACAAGGCCTGTTGGCACCCTTTGTGGGTAGCCCCTCCCCCCCCACCTCCCAGCCTCACTGAAATCCCAATGGCAGGACAGGCAAGCCCCCCTCCCCCCATTTCACATTTCATTTCCAACCTGACATCCTCAGTCTGGTTGTGAGGAGGTGTGGGAAGTGCCGCCAGCAGGTCCAAACTCTTCACTTCAGGAGCATCTGGGAGCAGCAGAAGAGAAGGGATGAAACCACAAGGTTGGTGGGAATAAAGGCGTCCCTGTTCTCCACCATTGTGGACTACTCTGGTTCTGCTCCTCTGACCAGTTTCCCCATGCCACAAAGTCAGCCTGGAGCCCATTTCTCCCCCCTCACATGTTTCAAAAGTCTAGGTTTCAGAACCCCCCAATCAAAGGGGAACAGAAAAAACTCGTTCTACTATTGTTATAAAGGATGATTCTCTGTATAGGGGAGGGGATGCTATTTTTTTTTAAAGGGAAAGTCTACCACATTCTTGGGCACTGGCAGCCTTATTCAGTCAGACCATCAAGCCATAAGAGACCACTGCCATAGGAGGCCATTAGGGGTCTCTCTCTCTCTCTCTGCCCCTGCTTACCCCTTGGTCCCCCATCAGGTTCTCGGGCAGGTGCTGCATCTTTAGGTTGCTCCCCCAGGTCCTCAGAAGGAGTGACCCCATTCACCAGTTTCTGCTGTACTGATGGGGGTGGAGTAGGTGGCAGTGAGGAAGGCGGCGTAGGTGGATTGCTCAGATTATTCTGGGGAGGGGTAAAGAGGAACAGCAAGTCTGATGGTGAACAAGTGTCCTGATACCCTACCCTGTGCTATGCTAAGAATCCCCTTGAACCCTCCCTTCCTGGCATGGTGCCGCTCCTTCCAGACCTTCGTAAGAAGCTGGGAATAGTAGTCAGGGCCAGTAGGTAGTGCCCCACTTCCAAATGCCCCCCTCAGTTGGTTCCGCCCGTTGATGAGGCAGCCGCTGCCAAAGGGAGCAAAAAGGCTGAAGTTGTTGGTAATGCTGGGTTCTGTAAGTGGCAGCAAGGACAGCTCCTGGGAGGGGGGGGAATAAAAGTTATGATAACACTTCAGTATCTAAGCCCCCTAGCTAGAGAAGGAAGCCCCAAGGGACATGTCCCCCAGCTCCTCCCATCTGCCCTGGGGTTGTGGACCTGGGACTCTTGGGTCACCTGCTTTAGCTGCTTCAACAGGGCCTCATTGGCTTTCACCCCATCTTCCTTCCGGAGCTTCTTTCGAGAACTCGCTACCCTGTCCCCTGCCTTCTGTACCCTCTTGGGTTTGGGGGTCAGTGGTTTCTTGGCTGCAGCATCCTATGACAGACACATCCACTGTATGGGGTACCCACCCACCTCTCCTCCAACCCTATAAAGACCCCAGTTCCTCCAGGTAGTGCCATGCAAATAATAAAGGAAGCAGTCAGTCGAGATTCCACATGCCCTTCTGCAGACACCAGCTCCCAGACCAAGTATGGGGACTCACCTCCTTGCTGACCGGAGGACCCTGAAGCTTCTGCTCCAACCCAGCCAACTTGCTGTCAATATGTCCATTGATCTCTGCTCGGAGCCCCTCGGGTCCATGCCCTGTGCCAAGCTGGACATTCTTTGCCCGAAGTAACTTTTGCAAGAGCAGGTGCCCAGCCTCTGAGCGGCTGCCTGCCAGTAGGAGGTGGTTGCTGGTGCCTGGTGTGCCCACAGGCTCCCCATTAGCCTCCCGCTTCACCACCTGGGCACCCAGGGCACAAGGTTCCTCTCGAGGCTCCTGCTTGATCATGAGTCGGGGCGGCTCAGGCATCTCCTGCCCATTGACCTGCTCTGCCGCTCCAGACCCCATGTTGTTCTGCTCAGGCTTATGGGCCTCAGCCAGGTTGTCTGGGGTTTCCCAAGGTCCTGGTCCCTTAGCAAAGAAAGCATCTGGAAGCTGAGAGGCAGCTGGTGAGGGGGGTCGAAGATCCCCTGAAGGTAACTCCAAGGAGGATACTTGGGGCTTTGGGGTCTCAGTCTGGGTAGGGGGGAGCTGAGCCTCAGCAGGAAGCTGAGGGCTAGGGGGCAGCAATCGTGGGGAAGGTCTCTTTGGCTCTTGGGGGCTGGATGGCAGAGGAGGGGGCTGTGCAAGGCCAAGGGTTGGCCCTGATGCTATGGCTCCTTGTGGGGTAGAGAGCCGGGAAGGGCCCTGAGGTCGGGGCACTGCCCCTAGCTCCTGTAGAGGCCCTGATGGAGCTCCCAGGAAGCCCCCAGGTTGGGGCTGACGGCCTAGGAGGCCTTGCAAGGAAGAAGGCTGGGTCCCAGGCTCCAGGTAGGGCACTGGTTGTCTTAGCACCTGGCCCTGCTGCAGTTGCCTCTGCATGAGAAGGGCCTGCAGCTGCTGTTGCTGCTGAGGGCTCAGATGCCGAAGTTGTGGGTTCTTAGCCAAGACGCCCTGAAGCTGGGCCCTCAGCTGCCCTACTGTGGGCATTCCCGTATGCCCTGGCAGGCCCTGCCCAGGATGGGAGAGAGGGCCAGGTTTGGGAGGCTGTGGCCTTGGGCTCCCTTTCAGGGAGCGCTCCAACCCAGAGGGCCGCTCCCCTACAGAACTAAGGGACTGAGTCAACAGGTGAGACATGGAAGTGACTTCAGGGGGTTGCCCACCAGCCATTTGTCCATGACTTGCACTGCCTGCTGGATGGAGTAAGCTAACTTGCTGCTGCTGCTGCTGCTGCTGCTGCTGCTGCTGCTGCTGCTGCTGCTGCTGCTGCTGCCCTGGAAGTCTCAGAGGTGCCTGTAACTGCAGGGAGTTCATCTGAGGGGGCTGAGGCTGGGGCTGGGGATGGAGCTGGGGCTGGGGCTGGGGCTGGGGCTGGGGCTGGGGCTGGGACTGGGGCTGGGGCTGGGGCTGGGGCTGGAGCTGGGGCTGGGGCTGGAGCTGGGGCTGGAGCTGGGGCTGGGGCTGCAGCTGAGGATGAGGCTGAGGTTGGGGCTGGGGCTGGGGCTGGGGCTGGGACAGGAGGTGGTGAGAGTCCCCAGGGAGTGGGGGCTTCACCTCCACTGGCTCTGGGGGCAGGGTTTCTGTCGGGGCACCCAATGCCAAGGGTCCTCCAGGGTGCACAGAAGAGGCTTCAGTGCCCTCAGGTACTAGCACTGTATCTGCCCCAGCTTGCTCCTTGCCTGGTAGGCCTGAGGGCAACCCCTGGCTCAGCAAGAGGGTTGGGCCCAAGGCTCCATGGCTGGGAAAGTGCTGGAGGGGTTTGGCTGGCAAGCCAGGACCCAGGGCCACCTGCTGCTGCTGTTGTTGCTGCTGCTGCTGCTGCTGCTGCTGCTGCTGCTGCTGCTGCTGCTGCTGCTGCTGCTGTTGCTGCTGCTGCTGGGGAGGCAATAAAGTTCGACCCTGGTTCAGGAGCCCCAGATGCTGCTGCTGCTGCTGCTGCTGCTGCTGCTGCTGCTGCTGCTGTTGTTGCTGCTGTTGTTGCTGCTGTTGTTGCTGCTGTTGTTGCTGCTGCTGCTGCGTCCCCATGGATTGGGTGCCCAACTTGGGCTGCCCACTGGGAGGCATCAATCCCTGTTGGAGATGGGAGAGACCAGCCAGGGGCGGTGGCGGCGGCGGTGGCGGTGGCTGCTGTGGCTGCTGCTGCTGCTGCTGGGCCATGACAAGTCGGTGGGCCATGAGGCCTTGTGCTTGCTGGGCCAGTTGAGGGGACCCCAGCACTCGGGGCTGGGCAAGGAGCACTTGTCTGTGGGGACCTGGGGGACCCAGCCCTCCAGGGTGCACTTGCTGCTGCTGCTGCTGCTGCTGCTGCTGCTGCTGCAGTACTGCCACCTGGGCAGGGCCCAGCATGCCCTGGGGTCCTGGGGGTGGCTGGGGGGACAGCTGCTGGACCAAGAGGCCCTGATGACTGCCAGGAGGAAGGAGTCCCTGTGGCTTGGGCCCCAGGCCCTGCTGCTGCTGCTGCTGCTGCTGCAGAGCCACCTGTCCCAAGAGCTGCTGCTGCTGCTGCTGCTGCTGCTGCTGCTGCTGCAGCTTCTGAGTCAGCTGCATTCGCTGCTGCTGCAACTGGAGCTGCCTCTCCTGTAAGAGCCGTGCATCCGCACCCAGGCCTCGGAGAGCAAGATTCCCAGGAAAGAAGCCAGCTGAGGGGCCAGCCAGGGGCCCGGTCCCTGCTGGATGTGGTGGCGGCTGCTGCTGCTGGCCTAGGGCCGAGTTGAGGAAGGGGCCACCAGGCTGGCCGGTCACTGCGACACCCCCGGGGGGCAGGCGCAGACCACCCCCCTGCCCCCCAGGGGGCCCCTGTGGAGGCTGCAGCCCATGACCTGGAAGCAGCTGGCCTGGGAGCTTAGCCAGCAGCCTGGGGCTCTGGGAGGGGCTCAAGGCGAGCACCGCAGAATGCTGCTGCTGCTGCTGCTGTTGTTGCTGCTGCTGCTGCTGCTGCTGCTGTTGCTGCTTGTTCCGATATTCGGCCATGAGGTTGGTGTGCTCCTTCTGCTGTTTCCGAACCTAGGAGCCGCCATAGGAAGGGGGAGACATCACCAGGGGTGGCCTGGGCCTCCAGCCATGCCTCCTCGGCCTTTCCCTGCCCCTACCTGGTCCAACTGCTTCTGGATCTTGCTCTGCTGCTCAGTCACCAACTTGAGCTTCTCTGCATCTGCCTCGGGGAACTCTCGGCCAGCCTTTTTGGCAGTGCGCTGCTTGGCACACAGGGCTTTGCGGGACTTGCGGTGTACCCCGATCTGCTCCTCCAGCACCTTGAGCTGCATCTGTAGCAGCTGCTGGGTGTGAAACAGCCACTCCTCATACTGCCGCTGATCAGCTTCATCTGGGCCAGTGGGGAGAAGAGGAGTCAAAGGGCCCGGCGGGTGTTGTACTGCCCCTCCACCCCTCTCCATCAAGTCATGCCATACTCACTGATCACACCATGGGCAAAAGTGGGTGGGTTGGGCCGAGGCTGGGAGGGGTCACCCGGGCTCCGCTCCTGTCAGTGGAAAGGAGGCCTGGTCACTGCTCTCTCTTTCCCACTAGGTTCTCTGACTCAAACCCTCCTCACTAGCCAACATGAGGACAGTCTGATAGTAGAGATGGAGATGGATGCCCAGGACTGCCATCTATGCCAATGCCCCCCTCCCTGCCACTCACTCACCTGCCCACTCCCAGCAGCCACATGATTCTGTAGGTCAGCATTGCCAGGACCTCCTGAGAGTCGCTGGGCCAGAAGAGACACCTGTTGCCTAGAACCAGTCAGAGAAAAGATGGTAAAAGGTGGGTAAGAAATGGAACAGGCAGAAGAGATGGAATGAAGTCAGGAAAGGGAAGGCCTCACCTGTTCATGCCTGGTGCCACCCCAATGCTGCCCTGTGCCATCACCTTCTTGATGCCCTTCAGAGCCACCATCTTAGCCTTGGCAATGGGATCGATGATGTCCTCTGCAGCAAACTTGTCCAAGTCTTTGAAGAGAGTACCCAACAGTAGGGGTGGATGGTGGGGCCAGTAAGTCCTTCCCCAATCTCATGCCTGCCACCCAAGGGCCATGATTTCACCCAGGACACCTCCTAGTAGTCCCCACCCGTATCCCAAGCCCAGTGTTCTCTCTGCTGGCTTTGTATGGCAAAGGCGACATTCATAAAACACCATTTGTGAGAGGTCAATGGAAGCCTTCAGGGGCGCCTATTGACTATAGAGGAAAAATTCAAATAATTTAAGATGGTATTCTGCTTTTCAATCACATCTCTGCTATTCCCCTGCCCAAAACGTCCACTTTGGTCAAACGGACCTACCGACAGCTCCTTGTAAACTGACCTTTCTTCTTCGACATCAGCGCTGACAGCTCAAGCCCAGCTCTAGGCCCAACACTAGTAAGGTTTCCACACTCAAGGTTCCCTCCCTTCCTTTGGAGCCCTGGTCACAATGACTGAGCTACACCTATGGAACTTCACTTACATTCCCTTGGAGTGTAAATAATTTCTTAAGGTATCCAATCTGACCCCCCCCCACCTCAGCCACAAGGCTGAAAGGGTTCCAAGCACTCAGAACATCACCATTCACTCAGTCTGAGATGGCAATGATTAGGATTACAGGTACCTGTGTCAGGGAAGAAGCTATTGGCCAGCTGCTGCTGCATCGCCAGCTGCTGAGGCTTCATGCACATGGATGGTGGTACTGCCCCCATAGGCTTCTGGGCCAGCACTGGCTGTGGGTTCTGCTGAGGCACCAAGCTTGCCTGCCCTCCACTAAGCATATGACCTTGGTTAGGCACCATAGCCATGGGAGGGACCAGGCGCTGCTGCAGGGGATGGGAGGGTTGCTGGCTGGACATCATCGCCTGGGTGGATACTAGGCCAGGCTGCCGGGCCCCAAGTCCTAGAGCAAGCTGTTGTGGGGTAACAGCTAGGCCAGGGGATGGACCTTCTTGAGGCAGAGGCATGGATTGAGCAGTGCCTGAGGTGGCCAACAAGGGGTGCTGCTGCTGTTGCTGTGGTGGTGGTGGTGGTGGTGGTGGTGGTGGTGGTGGAGGCGGAGGCGGAGGTGGCGGTGGTGGTGGTGGTGGCGGCGGCTGCTGAAGCTGGGCAGAGAGCTGTTGCTTCTTTTGGAGTTCTTTCTTCTCGTGCTCCAGGAGGTCTTCAATGAGCAGAGGCAGTTCACTTGCCACCAAGGAGCTCTCCATCTTGTCCAGTTCATCTCCAGACGGTGGAGGCCCACCTGGCAGGGTCAGGGGCCCACTCTCCAGGTCAAACTCTCCCCCTGGGCCACTCAGTAGCTGGGGTGGGGGACCTGCTGTGCTTCCAAAAGGACTCTTTTCAGTTGTATGCACATTGTTAGGGAAGGGACCCACATTCAGCCTGCCATCTCGTGGCCCCAGCAAGTTCTGCCCTGGCTTCAGTCCCAGTCCCAAAGTGCCAGGAGGTACTGGATCCACCTTGGGAGTGGCCACAGTGAACTGGCAGGGAGAGGCCTGGTGTCCACCCTCCTCTAATTTAGGCTTTACTTCAGTGGCCCCAGGGGTGAGATGGGAATCAGGTCCATCAGGAGCAGGGGCTGGGCGCTCCTCAGGGCCAGGCAGGCTGGGTTCTGTGCCCCTCAGGAGTGCTTCACGTTCAGCTTTCTCATTGGCAGATTCCACCAGTCGTAGGTGTTCATTAAATATGTCCTTCTTGTCACCATTGTCCAGCTCAGGGTCTGTGTAGGCCAAGAGGTCAAATTCATCCCCATTTAGCAAATCATCCAGGTGGGGGTCATTGGTCTCCAAGTTTCCCAGGGTGCCTAGCTCATCATCACCCTTGGCTACATCTACCCCAAGCCCCAGGTGGGCCAGCTCCTCGTCATCTTCCAGTGCCTTATGGGCGTCAAAATCATCATCCAGCTCAGGCTCCTCACAGGGTAATTTTCCAGATTCCAGGACAAGGGGTGGACGTCCTGCCTCGGAACTAGAGGGAGATCGGCCAACCAGCTCCAAGCCAGCAGGAAGGCTAGGACCCTTGGTATGAGGGACAGGGTGAAGGTTGTTACTCAGTTCAGGTGGTGGAGGAGCTGAGGGTTTCTGTGGGGGCAATGTGGACACTGCCATGGGTCGAAGACTCTCTGGAGCCAGGCGATGGGAGTCCTCAGTCACTGAGAAGAATCGGGGTCTCTGAGGGGGGCCTTGAAGATGATAAGGGGCACCACCAGGCCCTGGCCCCTTCTGCACATTGTGACGAAGCTCAATGAATTGAGCAGGACCTGCTGGACCAGGAAGTGGCTCCCCTGGACCAGGTGGTCGGTTGGAAAGTCCACTCAAAGGAGGGCCCAGGACTGTCCGGCTAAGTTCAGGCCCAGGTGGTTGAGGGAACCTCGTAGGCATGGAAAGCCTCATGGAAGCCACAGCAGCCTGCTGCTGTTGCTGCTGCCACAGCTGCTGCTGCTGCTGAGGGGGCAGAGGTCCAGAGAAGGGGCCCCTCGGAAAGAAGGCTTGGGTGCTCCCAACCAGTTGCCTGCAATTGTACACAACAGAATCAGCGAAGAGCCAGAACAGAGATGGGGAGGAAGGGAAGATAGGAGGAGAAAGCAGGGAAGCAAGCCAAGTTGGCCTGTATTAACTATAATAACCAGAAAAACTTTACAGAACACATTCTAGTTTACAAAGAGTTCTGTACTTGTTAACCTAATCTGATCGTTTCCATAGCTCTGTAAGATAGGTAACATGGGCATCTTTATCCCTACTTTAATTAAATAACTTGCCAAGCATCACACAGCTAATATGTATCTTGGTAGGATTTGAACCCAGAGCTCTCCTGATGTCAAAACCAGAGCTTTTCTAACAGCTGGGATCAGATGTTAAAACTCAAAACCTAATCCTTGCCCTAAGCCCTTGGTAACTCACCGGCCATTCATATCAATGGAAGAAGGGGTAGGGGGTGGTGGCGGCCGAGAGAGTCTCTCCTCTGCAGGGAAGGGGCCAGGTCCCAGAACTGAGCCACTCAGTTTGTTTGGGGGCAATCCTGTAAGGCCACTTTTGTCCTGGGGGGGAGGTGGGAAAAAAAATGGTACATATGTAGAATTAAGGTCAATTCTCAGTTCCTGCCATGACAAACCCCCCCACCAACTTTGAAGCAAGGACTACTACTTCCCTAATAATCTACCCACCTGTGCCCCAGGGTAGGAGGTGGGGCCTCGATTCAGCTGCTCAAAAGCAGGGTTGCTAGACTCAGCACCCCAGTTTCCTGGCCCTACTGCACTTGTGGCTGCTGCTGTTTCCTTCTCCTGCCGAAGGGTATTACGCTGAATCTGCTGTCGGATCAATAGCTCTCTCAAACGCTGGCGCTGGGTAGGGATAAAGGGAAGACAGGGAAGAAGTCAGTCACTTGTATCTGGACAGGACAGACAAGAGCCTGCAAGACTCAGAAAGCTGGTGCTTCAGATACAGAGACACTCTCACCTGCCGCTGTTTCTCCAACTCTGTTTGGCTCAGATTGGCCATGTTGGGGTCCTGGGGACCTGGTAGTTCAGGACCCACCAGGGAGTTGGTCATCCCAGACACCGAGTCTTCTCGCTTATCAACAGGGGAAGTGATGCTTCCCCGTTGTGGGGTGCCATGGGACAGGTAGGCAAGAGGACCATCTGGTGCAGGTTGTGGTAAAACTGATGGTGGACGCAATGGAGACAACCCATAGCCCTCACCTGGTGGCCCGGTGCCTGGACCCAGGGGGCTGCCTCCTGGGTGGAAACTGCCTGCAGCTGTTGTGTAGTTTGTGCTTTGGGGCTTGCCCACAGTGGGTCCTGGCCCATAATGGCTGTTGATCCCATGGGGTGGAGGGAGACTGGGTTGAGAGGCAGGGGGCTTCAGGGGTGATTCTCCCACTGCCTGAGGGAAAGTGAAGCGCATGGGGGAAGGATTGCCCACAAACACATTTGCCCCAGGAGAACGGACAAAAGATGGAGGTTGCCCACCAGAGCTCTTAGTGTGATGCTCATTTGATTGCCCAGCGGGAAGAGCCGATGGAAAGCCTCCTACCCCTAGTGGAGTATGGGCCAGGGGCCCAGCCTTGAAGGCAACTTCAGGGGGCTGGGGCCGGGGTGGCTTGTGTAGTGGGGCAAAAGGGTCCCGGGACTGGGGTCGTGAGGGTGGACGAGCGTAGGGGTCAGGGGACTGGAAGCAAGGAGTGACTGGTGACTGGCAGAAGGCTTCGGTGGACAGAGGGCGAGGTGTTAGGGGTGACTGAGAGCTAGATTGAGACTGGGGGCTGGCAGGTACTCGAGTGAAAGGGTCAGAGGGCAAGGAGCGAGGGGGTTGGGGACAGCAACTCTCAGGAGGTGGAGGCTGAGGCCGGGGTGTCAGTGGGGGCTGTGAATAGGTCTCAGGATAGGAGCCAGAAGGAGCTGTACGATATAGGTCTGCATGGCTAGGGGGTGAGGGGGCCACAGCATGGGCAGAGGGAGGCTCCTGGGGCCTCAAGCCTATACCTGGGCTCTGCGGCTCCACCTGAGAAGCCCGAGGGGTCAGAGGGGCTTTGAAGACGTCTGGTGCCTTTAGCTCCAGGCTGCCTAAGTGGGGCCCAGAAGAAGGTGAATCTCCAAAACCAAGGCTGGGGGGGCCATAACTGGGAGAAGCTGCTCCCAGCTCCTCCTTCTTTACTTCTAGAGCCTTCCGAGGCTCTCCAAAAGGTGGAGGGGACAGCAGTTGCTCAGAAGCCTTGGCCCCACCTACCCCTGGACTTTCTGGAACTGCCAAGTTGTCTAGTGAGGGGCAGCGGGGTTTGAGAAAAGGATCAGGTGTGGAAGGCTGGTGCCTTGGGGTGCCAGGTGGGGTGGATTGGAACTCCCCGGGCTGACCAGCCCCAGGTCGAGGGGGAGCACCCAACATCTGAGGCTTCACAGGGGCCACTGCCGGGCCAGGGTAAGGGGGATAGGCTGGTGGTGCTGTGGGGAAGCGAGACTCCAGAGTATAGGTGGGGGCCAGTCCAAAAGGGTCCTGCAAAGGCACTTGGGCGGGCACCTGGGATGGGAGCTTGAGGAAGAGATCACCAGGCGAGTCAGGGCCGGGCACTGTACCCGCTGGCGGCTTCAGGAACCCGTCCGAGGAGGTAGACAAGCCAGCTGGGGTAGGGGGACTGCCAATGAAGACAGTCGGAGCAGAAGCTGGAGGGGGACTGCCCAGCATCCCTGGCTGAGGGGGAATGCGTAGGTGCAAGGTGGGCCGATCGGTTTTGCGGGCTATGTCGCCCACCTTGGTCTGCTTGCTGATCTGGCTCTCCGCCTGCTGTTGTGGTATAAAGAGAGAGTCTAGGTGAGATTGGGGAATGGAGATGGTAGAATGGACCTGGGAGTCAGAGACTCAATCTCTCCATGGATGTCACTGCCCAGTTAAGGATGTGTGCCGCCATGGAAAAGAACCTACTACTCCAAATTCTAAGGCTCCCGTCAAGCCCCAG
This sequence comes from Macrotis lagotis, assembly GCF_037893015.1. NCBI lineage: Eukaryota > Metazoa > Chordata > Mammalia > Peramelemorphia > Peramelidae > Macrotis > Macrotis lagotis. Next base: position 259,526,334 of record NC_133659.1, on the reverse strand, counting down.
GCTTCTCCCACAATTCCCCGAGTTCCAATCTCCCACTCACCTTCTGCACCTTGTTGATGCGGTGAGCCGCCCGGTTATCTTTGGCCTTTTGCTGAGAGATAATCAAGTCCAGAGCTAAGTCATGTGCTCTGATCATCAAGCCCACCCTGACCTGGAAGTCTATTGCCAGGGTGAATGGAGTGGAGGTGGGGTGGAAAGAACCTCAACTCCAAGTGAACTCCCTTCTTTCCCCAAAGCTCTGGACTCCAAATGGGGCTCCCCAGGGCCCTGGATCCCCCCTTCTAAATGGAGCTCCCCAGGGCCCTAGATCCCCTCCTCCAAATGGAGCTCCCAGGGGTCCTGGATCCCCTCCTCCAAATGGAGCTCCCAGTGGTCCTGGACTCCCTTCCTTTTCTCATCCTCACCAGGTATGGGGCTTTGTCAGTAGCCGGGACTTTTCTCCAGAGCTTCATGATCTGTTTGCAGCGACTGGCCCAGTCTGCAGGTCAAAGGATCATAGTCAGAGGGGATGGAATAGAAATGGCATTGCCCCAACCAAACCTCAGCTCCCTCTTTAAAATTGGCCATACCTGGATAATCCTGCTTGAGGTTGGGAAAATTAATATTGGCGTAGAGCACAGGTGATATTGTAGAAAGCTGACCCAGCTCCTCATCCTTTTCCCAGCGCTGGAGACTCCGCTGGTTGTAGGAGAGTCCATCGCCTTCGCCCTCCGTGGTTGGGGTTGTGGGTGTGGAGGGTGTGGTACCCCCTGAGCCCGTCCAGGGGCTGTCAGGCTCACCAGGCTCTGGGCTGAAGAAGCCCCCGCGCTCCCTGGGGCGCAGGGGCAGAAGGTCACAGAGGGTCAAAGCCCAGGAACCTCCTCCCATCCTGATGATAGGTTATATCCATGGGGGGGGGAGAAAGAGGGCAGGGATCCAGAAGCCAACAGAAGGGTAGGTAGTGGCCAAGTCATAACTTGAAAAACCAAGTCTGTATGACTATACAAAGGGTGGGGAGGGAGAGGAAAAAGGACCACAGAAATAAAAGTAATGAAGAGTATAGATACCTACCTACTATCAAGGAAAGGAGACTGGCAAAGGCCCGGGTAGGAGTCCATTGGGCTGCTGGTAGGGAGATTGCCCAAAGGAAGCCCACCTGCAGGAAGTAGATGATGGTCACAGGGTTTCTCTACCCACAACCTTTGGCTCTCCCAACCTATATCCCCATCCCTGATTCTCAACTGGTTCCTGACTCCCCACCTTGTAGGAAGGGTCTCTGCTGCATTGCGGTATGACCCCCATCCAGGTTAGGAGTCCCACAGCCAATTTGCTGCTCCCGCTCTGAGCCTAGGACATCCTTGAAAAGCTGTTGAAGGTCCTTTGATTCCATCTTGGGCAGTTCTGTGTGAAGAAAGAGGGAGGACTGCTAAGCATGGAACCAGGAGTAGCAAGAAGCCTGGTTGGGGAGTATCATAGAAAATGGAAGTACCTGGCAGGACAACAGTCAAACAAGAAAAGCAAGACAATGGATAATAACCACAACTGAAACATTTAATCCAAAATCAATCCCAATCTGCTTTGGCCCCTTTTCCTTTGAAGGAATCTTCACTAACCAGATTCTCTCTAAGGACAAATGTTTTATCTCATCCTTCTCTTACATGCCACACCTTTTATATATGGGGAATATTCATTTCTTCTTAAACATCTCATCTAGGGATCAACCATGATGGATGCTGCTCCTCCCAGCAGTTCAGAAGAACAACCCTGAGGGTTCTGCTATGGACAATGCCATCCACATCCAGAGAAAAAAACACTGAATATATACTACGTTCACTTTTTTAAAACTTCTTTCAGGTTTTTTTCTTCTTTTCTCATGGTTTTTTCCTTTCCCCTTAGTTCTAATTCCTCTTTCACAACTGACTTATGTAAATATGTTAAACATGAATGTACAAATATAATTTTTACCAGACTGTCTGACTCCAGGGGGAAGGGAGGGTAGTAGAAAATCATGGAATTCATAAATTTGCAAATAGATGAATGATGAAAGACTACCATTGCATATAATTGGAAAAATAATCTAAATTTCAACTAAAAAATAAATATCTCATCTAGGAACCCAAAAATCAACAATTGAGAGAGAATTTTACTAGAGAACCAACCTTCTGTGGGGATCTTGTCCAGGTCAGAGCTGAGCATTCCCTCGCCTGGGGTTCCTGGTTTCTCTGGGTCACTGGGAACAGGAGATGCCTTGATGCCTCCATCCTCAGGGCCTACAGGAGCAAAAACTACTGAATTAGGGTTAGAGGATGTTGAGACAACTTTGTAGTCCCTAACTCCCACCCATCTATCTCCAACTTCTCAAGAATAAATGAGGTTGATGGTACCAATGTCTCCATGGATCCCTCTACCCTACTGATGCCCATCACAGCATCCCACAATGGAGTCTTTGAATTCCATTGTTCAACAATACTAAGCTAATCATATGGCCAAGGAGGTCAAAGACAGAGAGAAAGGTTCCAGATAGATGAAAAACTACAGCAGCAGTTTTTGTAGTGAAAAAGGAAGTGGGTATTCACTGATTAAAAAACGGCTAAACAAAAAGTGGTACATGAATGTAACATTTTTTTTTTACTGTAAGACAGGAAAACTTCTTGTAGAAACTGAAACAGGATGAAGCAAGCATAATCAGAAAAATAATTTAATTTCCATAATGACCACGATAGCATAAAGACGATGAAAATTTCAGAACTCTGATCAATGTAATGACCGATTGTGACCTTCAGAAGCCTTATGGTAAAGCAAAGGTTGTGTGAGATAAACTTGATATCATCAGACATGGTCCCTAAGTTGATCCGTTGTATTGACAGATATTGTGATTTTGAAAAAAGAAAGAAAAATATTTGTCCCTCACCTGGAGTTTCTGAATTGCCCTCAGGGCCTCTGGACTCTTCATCTGCAACATCTGGTCCATCCTCCCCTGTGAAAGACAACCACCATTCTCATCAAAGATTACCCTTCCCCACTAGTGTCCATGCTGGGTTAGATACCCAAACCCACCGCTCTCTATCCTCTAGCAGAGGTCCAACTGCTACAATAACCAACATCTTCCTTTCCAGACCCACTGACCTTTTTGTAATGCAGAAGACTCTTTTCTATCAGGTCCTGGGTCCCCTTTACCCTTGGGGGTGCCTGGTAGAAAACCTGGTCGTCCATCACCAGCCACCAGCAATGCTTTTCTGCTAAGGTCCAACAGTGCCTTCCCAAAGAAGGCTTCCTATGTGGTAAAAGAGAGGGAAGAAAGCACAAGACAAAAGGTTACTATTCTCTAGAACCTTCAGTTCAACATTTCATCCTCCACCTTCCCGTTCCACTCCTCACCTGCAGGTAGGCAGGGAACATGTCCTCCAGCTTGCTCTTTTTTCGACCCCGTCGCTTCTTCTTCTCATCACCTTCTGCTGGGCTCTGCTCCACCACACCCTCTGTGGGTGGATCAACTGTCACTACTACAAGAGAAGAGCCACAGCTAAACCCTCAGGAAGCTATCCTGCCCCTTTCCCCTCCCTCCAGCCTATCCAATTCACATCGGTCTCTACCCTCCACCCTCCTACACCACTTACTTACATCCCTCCTTGACCACAACACCACTCTACCTACCCTGTTCTATCTACTGACCCCACTGACCCTAATGTCCCAATCCATCTCACCCTCATCGGGCTGGCCCTCCCCACTCAACACTTCCACCAACACGGCAGGCCCTTTCTTCAGACGAGCATGAGATTTGCGCTGTCGAACCATGAAGCCCCCAATGCCTGGAAAGAAGTATGAGCAGGATAAGGAGCTGCTAGGAGAGCTAGCTGCAACTTTTCTGCCCCTCTTCCCTTACCTCCACTTCCACCCCACCCCATAGGGGCCTACCAGGCCTGTAGGGTTTACGCTTGCGTTTTTTGCCCTCATCAGTTTCTTCTTTGCCAGGTTCCCCATCAGGGCTGGCAGGAGCCTCTAGTTTGATCTCACACTCCATGTGCTCCACACCAACCCCTGCCAACAGGAATAAGAGGACAGGCTCAGGTCTATGGGTGAAAGGGCATAACACTTTCAAAAACTCACCTCCCTCAAACCCATAGTCCTAGAAAAGAACCAGGAGTCTCCCCAGAGCCATCCAGACAAGGAAAGTGGCTCCAGGATGATCCTGGAGCAGATCCACATTCCATATTCCACCACTCCACCACTAGCCCCAGTGCTGACCCTCAGCCAAACCTTCGCCTTTGAGTAACTCGTCAGCATCTAAGTCCCCATCTTTCTTGTCATCGGGGCCGCTAGGGTCCGAGGGCTCCAGTCCCTCTAGCCCGCCCTCACCCAGGAGACCAAGTCGCCCACGTCTCTGCCGCCGCTTGTGGAGGGGGGACATGGAGAGATTTCGAAGCACAGCCATGCCAGTCTCCGTCAGCCATACTCCCTCAAAGCGGAAGTACTGGGGCTCTGTGAGGGAGGGGAGAAAGGGTGACCCCAGAGTACAGGCTCCCAGGCAGGCCAACAGCAGCTAGCCCAGCTCAGGGGCAGAGCCAGAGATAGAGGGAAGGTTCCCAAGATTGGGGCCTTCATACTTCCATCTGTTCCCAAGTGCCAACAGAGACCTGGTTCTTTATGATTAAATTAAAGGGAAACTCCAAGAATTACTCTGGCCCTGGAGCAAACTTCTGATTAACCCTAGGCACACTGACCTCATTCTCCAAGACCCCAGAGATCTGAAGTGTACAGTGAAGTCCCCCCACTCCTTATATGTACAAATGTCCCACATGACAAACAATAGCACCCTCAGTCTGAAGTTGCCCACCTGAACTGTATTCTCTGTGAGATTATCAATAGGTTTAGTAAAATGGCAAAAAGCATCAAACTAGCTATCAGGGGATCAGGGCTCTGGTCCCAGCTCTGCCACTAACTAACTGAGCAATCTGGGACAAAGTTCTTCACCTCTCTGGGCCTCAGTTTCCTCATCTGTAAAGATGAGAGAGTTGGCCCAGATGATCGCTAAGGTCCCTTCCAGATCTAAAATTCTGTGATTCACAACTTACCTGGCTCCTTCACCTTCACAGGCACAAGCTCTGGTGGTGCAATGGGCACTGAATGGGGAGAGGCAGAAGCAGAATGAGGAGTCTGTTCTCTAAGCGACCCCCAAGCCCCTTTTTCCCCATAGTTTCTGCTACTAACTCACCCACAGGCTTCACCACATAGGGCTGACAGGAGACACAATCAAAGCCTTCATCTGCAGCTTGTTCCACCTCTTCCTCTGTGAATAGACTCTCACAACCAGCGTGCATCCACCTTGCATTGGGGGAGGAGAAATAAGCAGAGACATGAAGCAAGTCTGAGAGCTGGGACTGAGGGGAGCAAACCCGGGGGCAGTCCTCTTACCGGTCACAATGACGGCACTGGATCAACAGATCCTCTTCTACATAAGGAGCTCGACACGCCGGACAGGTCACCAGGCTGGCACAGGGTCCACAGTGAGTGTAGCTATTCTGCCACTCGCAGTGGAAGCCTGGTGAAACTGCACCACACTGCATGCAGCTCACACACCTGGGCAGGAGAAACAGAGGTTCAGCACCAATCTGGCAAATCTTGACATTCCTCTGACAAACCCTGGGCACCATTCAGTCATCCCAACCCTCAACAACACATGTAACCATGGAAAGTCTACTTCCCTTGAGCAAACCAATCCCCATCCCCCAGGCCCTGACATCTCCACCTGCTCCCAAAACAGAGCCCTCTCAGGTACCATTTGCACTTCCAGCCACCCTTGGGCACTGTGAGCAGTGGGGGATCCAGACAGTAGGTGTGATAGCTGATGTCACAGTCATCGCAGAGCAAAAGGCGAGAGGGGTCCGAGGCCTGTCCACACACCTCACATACGATGCATTCCACGCACCTCCAGCCCTTCAGCAGCATCACCTTTGTAATCTAGAAGATGGGAAATGACCCTTCTTAGGAAGGAACATGGAAGAATGCTACCCATCAACACAAACTGTAGCCCATCAGACTAGCATTCAAAGCCTATGAATAAAAGATCCCTTAATATACTAATGGATCATCTTTGGGAAACAAAGCTTAAATCTTCAATGTTGAATCTCTGTGGAAGGGTATAGCTGATTTGAAGACCTCTAAAACAATATTCCACAACCACTGACCTCTTCTAGCACAAATAGGAAACTCATAAATGCTTAAGTGATTGATGGTTTGCAAAATTTAAGGTAAAACTCAAAGACTCTCGTGCTTTTTAAAACCTATAAACTTAAAACCAGCTCCTCCCCGAGTCCTGTTTTTCCTATCTTTGCTTCCTCCGTTCTCCCTCATCTTGCGAAGTCACTAAGATTGTGGTAGAAGCTGTGAACTTCTTCACCAAAAAGAATTTAGCTGTTTTTACTAGCCTGAAGACTCAATTCAACATTACCTCTGGGTAAAACAAGGCAGATGAGCCTCCATCCCCCCTAGTTTTTGTTCCCTCTATCCTCTTTACTCTGGGTCCTGAACTCACCTTGCTGTTGACACAATAAGGATGGTAGCACTGTGAACACTGAGAACAGGCTAGAAGGTGACCCTCTGCTCCTCGACCAAAGCTCCCACACACTACACACATGTCCTGGAAGAAGACACACAGACAGGCAGATGAGTGGAACCTTTAGTCACATACCAGTTAGCTTCATTCTATTCCATACCATACACTGACAGAAGAACTCAGTAGCCTTCCTAAGACACTAAGCTGAGAAGCAGTGGTGTGAGAATCAGTAAGTATGATACCATGACCTTAGACAAATCACTTGACCTTTGCATCTTATTGGGATCTAAGGAACTTCAGAGACCATCTAGGTCAGGGTATGCAGGTCGATTTTATGTGGCCCCGTGGGTTTACTAAATGCTTTAAGTAAAGGAAGCCAAGCAACGACAGAGCTCTCACTAAAAAGGCCAATCAAAATATATTGTCTATTGTTTCAATAAAAACCTTTAAAAGGTTGGACAGCCCTGATGTAGGTCAGGGGTTCTTAATATGGGATCCATGAACTTGATTTTTTTTTTAACACTGAGCTATTTCTGCATGACTTGTTTCTTTTGCAATCCTATGCAATCCTGATTTTATACATTTAAAAGTATGATTCTGAAAAGGGGTCTCTGGTTCACCAAAACAGTAATAACTTGTCCTCCTTTGGTGTTAACTCCCTCAGGTCAGACGAAACTGAAGCCCAGAAAAAGGAAGTGCCAAAGATCACCCAGAAGCAGAGTAATGGTTCAAAAACCTGTTTCTTCATCTTCGAAAAGAAGACCTCAGATTCACCTTACCTACCTTTGGGACTTTCCCTCCAGTTACAACATTCAATCATTGATGTGGATTTTCAGGGATCTGTTCTCATTTACTAGAAATCATATTTCATCACAGACTCCTCTCTAATTTTCCTCTACCATCCACTCAATCTAACTTCTTCCCCTTTCCTCCTGCTAATCCCTGATCCCCCTTCCCTTTTTACTACCCAATGGGACTCCCTTCTCCCCAGCTCACCTTCTCCATGTATTTAAGTGGCTGGAATACTTAGAACCTGCTATCAGACAGCAGGGAGTCTCACACAGAAGATCATGTGGGAAAATGGAATGTTTCCCAAAATGGTCATTTCTTTACCACCATTCAAGGTTCAAATGTAACAACTGAGACTATGCCTCAAGTTGCCCATCTTCTCTTTCCCCCACCCCCTGCCCCGGTCTAGAATGTCTCCCTAGGGCAGGCCCTGGGTCTTCCTTTAACATCCTTCCCTCCCACTTTCCAAATGTCTCTACAATACCATAAACCACTGATGACAAAGTCCAATACCTGCATTAGGACAAATTTGTCAGTGTTGGAGAAGAGAACCACAGTATTCTGCATGGTGTCATCATCTTCTTCCTCCTCCTCCTTGCTGGGAGAGCTATCAATGTCCGCAACCTGAGAGGCCAAGGGAAGCAAAGTCAGTGAGCCATACTAGCCACACCTCAACCAATCTTGCTCTTCCCTGGGGTGACTGGGAGTGAAGTTTGGGCCACTGTAGAAGGGACAGGCCAGAAACTGGGACCAAAGGGGCTCTGTCTCCCTGCCTTGAACAACAAAAGATTTTGTTCAGAGGCCAGTGGGATTGATTCCCTTAAAAACCAAGTGGCCTAAAGGGAAAAGAAGGATGGAACTGACAGAAGATAGGTAGACTTGTAGACTCTAAGTCTGGGGAAAGGAAATGACTGGTGGAAGGTATGGAATCTAGGGATGAGTAAAGTCAGGGTGGCGGCCAGAATGAGACCGCTCCTTACTACCAGAGTCTCCACAGAGGAAGTGGTTGACTTCAGCCGGGCACGTCCTCTCCCCCTTCCTCCATGGGCACCCCCCCGAGGTCGACGTCTTCCTGGGAAGCTACTGCTACGGCCCTGGGCAAGAGAAGGAATGGGCAACATGGTAGTTCAGGGCTTGTCAGAGAAAGGTCAATAGGGAACTGCTGTGAGTGGGAAGAGAGAGGGCAACAGGGACTGCTAGGTTTCTAACCAGGGGAAAAAGAAGACTCAATTACAAAAACCCCACCTTGGGAAGGGTTGCACCAAGTTTTCCCTCAAACCTTTCCCAAGTTTGACATCTCCTGAGAGGCTAATTTCACCCCAAGAGCAGAACTAAGCTATAGATGCGAGCCTTCAGGAGGAAGGCAGAAGCCATGATCTCACTTTTCTCACCTGTTTGATACGGGAGCGGGCAGGGGAGCTCCGTCGTCTCCCCTTGTCACCCTCAGCCTTGCCACCAGCTCCAGTTGCTCCAGAATCACAAAGTAAGGAGTCGTCAGTCTCAGGCAGTGAATCGGTACAGAGCCGAAGGGAACCCTCATCCCGTGCAGGACTGACATCAGTGGACACACCTAGCTCCATGGAGAGTGAGCCACCCCCCTCAGGATCTGGGGAGCCCAGCAGAGGCTCAGAGCCTGGGAAGCTGGCACTGGCATCACCTTGGCTCAGGTTGGAAATCTCATTGACGATGTCAGACTTGATGAGGGTGGGAGGGGTATGCACTGGTGGGGCAACTGGCTCCTCAGGCTCTTCACAAGGTGAACTCTGACCAGCCTGTTTGCCATCAGAACCATAGACCTCCATAGGGGTCACAGGGGCCAGCTCCTCAGGGTCAAGGAGCAAAGGGGAACCTTTAGGATCGCTACCTGAACTGCCAGAGGTCTGTCCAGTCTCTGGCTCTGGACCAGTCACCTCCGTCTCATCGAGACAGACTGTGTCCTCACCCAGACTGGAAAAGACATCCAGAGCTGGGGCAGGGCTGGGGGCAGGACAGGAGAGGTCTCCAGTGGGACAGGCTGGGGGACTGATCCCACTAGGTTCCAGAGCTGGGCACTCGGGCTCTGTCTCCATCTCCTGTGACTCAGACTCATCTAGGACTTCTGGAGCCTTCTCCATGAAGCCCAGGGGAGAAGGGGCTAATGGCAAAGGGGAGCACTGTGGAGGAGGGGGGTCAAGAGGGATGGGAGAATTCAGTTCTCCCAGTTCTTCTGGGGAGGCCGGAGAAGGGGTCAAGTCTATAGGAGCAATGGGTTCTGGTTCAAAGCAGCTGGCTTCTGGTGGGGGGCTGATGGGCGTGTCAAGGATAGGGACGTCTGGAGGGGTTCCTGGCTCACTGTCCCCTTTGGCATCAGGGAGCTCCTCTTGCTCCCCCAAGGGAGACAAGGATGGTGGGGCTACAGCAGTGGCAGGAGAGAGTGGAGGAGGGGGAGGATCTGGAGAGGAAAAAGAAAAGCAGCAAAATTTTAGAGGTACAGGATCCCTAGGGACAAGAATGAGAAGAGTTCACACTGTGCTTTGAGTTTTGCAAGCCATTTTTCTTGACAAGTCTGTAAAGTAGCTAGTAAAGTATTATTGTCCTCTTTTTGACAGATAATGAAACTCGGGCAAAGAGAAATCCAGTGGTATGTCAGTGGTCCCGGAGCTAGTGATGGTCAAAAGGCAGAATTTCAAGCCAGGTTTCTTACTCTCCATCCTATACTCCCTATTACCAAAATGTCTCTAGGGAAGAGACTGTATCCATGAAAAAAGATTCCACTCCCTCACCTGTTGGTGGTAGCTGAGGTGACAAGAGTGGCTCCTCCGTTAGGAACAGGGGCTCCAGTGGCATTTCCTCATCAAGGGGGGTGACCTCAGGAGGGGACAGGACCTCAGGTGGGGACTCAACTTGGGTCCCTGCTTGCCCTGCAAATATAGGAGGTCAAATTCCTAAACCTAGCTATAGCTTCAGATACACTCCACAGGAAGAACAAGATAGGGAAAGCAACCCAACCCCCAGTCCATGCCATAGGGGAGTGGAGTCTAATGGGTGTCCCAAAAATCTCAGAGCGGTTGTCGGTTGTTAACACTTGACTAGCCGCCAGCTGTGCTAGTGAAGCTTTCTGGTGGACCCCTCTCACCTAGTGGTTTGGCTTCATGCTGCAGAGGCCCTGGTTCCTCAGACTTTGTGCAGGCTTCCCCCTCCCCCTCCAGCTGTTCCTGGCATGCCGTATCAAGATCATCAGGTGTACCCATGGGGGCAACACCAGGCTCTGATGGTGAATATCTGCAGAAGCAATAGAGAAGCTGGTGCTATAGCCTTCCATAGGGCCTCTTCCCTTGCCCAGTTGCCAATGCTATGTGGGCCTCAATGCTTTTTTGAGCATGGTACATGGTCATGAGGGCACCAAACTCCCCTGTATCTGGGAAGACTCTTGTCAGTAATAGCACCCCCAGCCCCGACTCGCCAAAGACCCTCTCTTCCCACTTACTTGTTACAGGCAGGGGGATTCTGCTCGGTATCAGGGCTGCCCATCCTCCTGCCCTGGGTGTTCGGCTGCCCCTGGCACCGCTCACACAGTGAGTAATTCTCATACCACTGGCAGTTAGGATCCAACTCTGCTGGGCACGCCCCACAGGCTCGGCACACCCGGCATGTCTGGGGGGTAGACAGAGACAGAGTGGGCATCATGTCGGTCAGGAGAGGTGAGAGGGATCAAGGCCAAAAAGAAGAACCTCAGGGACACTCACCTTGCACTTCCATGAGTCGGGGGGCAGGCTCTGGATGGCTGGTTTCAGGCAAAAGGTGTGGTAGCCCTTGTCACACGCCTCACAGACTAGCATCATGGAATCCTCTCCAGGCTGCCTGTAAGACAGAGGGTACAACACAGGAGCCTCCCAGTTCTCTTTCCAGTTTTAGCTGCCCTCTTCCCCAGTTCCCAGTTTCATCCTAATCCATACCCACCTGCAGGTTTGGCACACTTTGCAATCTGGGCACTGCCAACCAGCACGCTTTCGTGCGGTCAGGGCAGTATCCAAACAGGCCCCATGATAGTGCTGCCCACAGCTGGTACAGAAGAGCAGGTCTTGAAGCTCGCCCAGCCCATCACATACCACACAATGGGCATCCTCTAGAGGGGATGAAAAGTAAAGGGGCAAAGTCAAAAGTTAAAAAAGTCAAAGTAACTGTTCAAGTAACTAAAAGTCCCTGGGTCCCAAATGTCTGCTCTGCTCAGAAGCTCACCCAGATGTTCAGCCTCCTCGCCATGCTCCACACACAACAGTTGCAAAGTCTTCATAGACTGGAAGGAACCACTGGCAGCAGCACAAGGGAAGTGGTAGAACCGTGGGCATCCAGGCGACCGGCAGGGGATGGAGGCTCCCAGCCTGGAGCAATGGGAACAGCGCTGCCAAGGGAGAGACACTACCTCTGAATCAGGAGGCCAAACCAACACTCCCCTCTGGGTTGATACTGACCCATTTCCAACCGACCTCACCAAGTGTGTTAGCTCTACCAGCTCGAGGGTCAGAAAACAGGAAGCCAAGCACACCGTGTCCATCAACCCCACCCTCTACTGTCTTCTCCCCCTTGCCCTACCTGAGAGATCCCTGAGAAGATGGCCTTTTCTACTCCATGCAGCTCCAGTCCATCCTGGCCCTGTACTCCCACTGACCATGCTGCACACCAGTGGTGCGCCCAGCAGGATCCTAGATGGGAGAGTAGAGGATAAGCAACCAGAATTCTTATCTCACCAAACTTAACTCCCAACTTTCCTCAAATTTCTCCTTTCCCGTCAACCTACCCCCCCCCAAAAAAAACTTTCTCCCATTCTTACCACCAGGCTTTCCCAGATGGGCAGGTGTCAAGCCCTCAGGGAAGCCAATCTGGGAGAGATCATCAGTGGGGGGTGCTGCCTCTCCAGGTCCAGGTCCCCCAGGTGGCATTGCTGGGCCCTGGGGCCAGTCTGGTGGAAGTTCAAAGCACCGCAACTCCCGCTGCCCATGGAGACTCCATTCCCCACAGTTACAGAAGGCACAGCACCGGAGTGGGCCCTGGCTGTAGGCACACAAGCATTAATACCCATTTGAAGCTCTCCTGTCAATCCTCAAAAAAATACTCCCATCTTCTAGTCCCTTCCCAAACCCATGGACTCCAAAAATCCTTTTTGCAGATAAGGGAAAAAAAAAAATCTAAATTAGAGTCCTTTGCTATCAATCTCTTATTTCCTATAGGTCAGTTACCTGTAGTCCTGGGGAGGATCCTGGGGCTTGGGGCTGCCTGGGCTGTGGACAGAGGCATCCCCCAAAGGTGGATTGGGGGGGTCTGGCTCAGTGGGGCCTGACTCTTCAGAGGTTTCAGGTCCATCAGCTAGAAGGACAGAGGATGGATATTAGGTACTGTCTAACATTCTGCCCAAACCGGTTGTTCCCCTGAGCCCGCAAAATCACGGAGAGATCCTCCATTCTTTCCTTACATCAAGAAAGACCTTAGTACTAAGAAGAGAAAGGCCTAGGAAGGGTGGCCAGAGCCCTAGAAACAAGAAGTAATATGATGCTACCCCAAGGTCTGTCCCAAAAGATATAGACTTGTAAGCCTTAGATCCCTCAGGTGGCTACTGCTCACTATCACCAAGTAGGACTCTTGAGTTCCTGTGCCAGGAATAAGTTTTCAAGATAACACTCCCCTACCTTAAACCTCCCATGCTCACCTGCCGGCTCGGAATCTTTATCTTCACCAGAGGGCTTCGGGTCGTCCATTCCTCTCTCCGACTGGGCAGTGCCCTCCCGGGGAGACCTGGCAGCACAAATATAAATGCCCAAGATGCCACCCTTTGGCACACTAGCACTCCTTTCAGAGTATTACAGGAGGGACAGCTGAGTATCTAGACACTGCAAGGACTTAACCAGGGCAAGGAAGTCTATTCTCTCCTGCGATTGCAGGCCTCCATTCCCTCTGTCCCTTGAGACCAGCCCACAACAGGGTGCTTGGGTCAGGAGGGCTCTAATCAGAAGCACATCAAACACCAAATGTGCTTTGCCCTCCCCTCCCCTCAATTTTTGGCAAAGCTTTCTGTACCCTGCTCAACACCATCAAACAGAACCAACTTGAACACGTAGAGGAGCTTCATTTCAGCCACTATCCAAAAGCTCAGAAGTGCCAGGCTCTACCTCCTACCTCTCTGAACCCACACTGTCTCCCTCCTACCCCCCCTAAACCCTCACAAACACACAGCTTCTCAGAGAGGAAAGTGCATTGGAAGGGGGCAAGCACCCATCCACCTCTTCTCTGGGGACACATAGCCCAAACTGGGCTTCACCAAGGCAGAGTCTGGGGCCTTCCCTGACAAGGAAAAGGAGATAGGAGGAATTCATCAATGCCACTGCCCAGTCAGGGACTGGTCCCACAACAGATGCCCAAGTTTTAAACTGGGGCTTCATTCTGTAGGGAGTTCCCCACCTCCAGCCCCCCACTGGCTCCCTGCCAGAGAAGTTGGCCCTAATTCCTGCCCCCACCTCCCCTCCCATCCTAGTGAATCAGCAACAGTCCCCTCCCCCTTGCCCCACCAGGGGTCTCACCTAGCCTGGAGTCCCCAGGCTGTTGCCCCTAGCAACAACAACAGCCCTTCCTTCTTAAGATGCCCCCAGAAGCAACAGAAAAGGGCCCTGGGAACTACTGAGCATGTGTAACCAGGTCTACCGCCAGGCATGCTGGGAGTTGTGGTCCTAGGAAACTCACTGCCCCAACAGAAGTTCTAAAGCAGAAAACTGAGTAGTTTCCTTCCCCTTCAGCTAAGTGGGGTTTCCACATACTCAGTGGGGGAGAGGCAGGGGGTGGAGAAAGATGAATAAAGGTGACACTCTTCAACACAGACCTGATTGTTTCAGAGCCTGGACAATCTTAAAACAGAAATACATTGCCCCTCTAAATGGGAAAAAGAAATCGGGAAAGGGATCTGTCCTATTCTTCCTAAGCACTCTGCCCACTAGAAAGCACTGTATAAGGGTGTAGGCAGTTTATATACTATAGGCTTTGCTCCTGGTCCTCAAATAGAGTCTGCCCTATATATATATAGGATAAAGGTGAAAGGAGATTAGGGAAGGGGAGAAACATGGAAAGGAGCAGATGTTTATAATTCTTAGTGCTTAGATTTGGGGATTGGGTGAATAGTCAGCCTGGTCAAAAATTTGAAAACTGTTCCAAAAGGATGAAGTTCTCACTTTTATAGTAGCTCTAAACCTGCTCAGCCATGCCTCAACTTTCCACATACCTCAACCTTCCCATACCCCTGAACAGAAGGAAGGGGGTTATGTCAGTCTCAGGGCGGCACCCCCCCCCCAAAAAATTAAAATGCATCCGCATCTTTTCAAGTGATGCTGGAACAAAGGAAATAACAGAATTCCTCCAATAATTCTCAGGATCAGAAAATAATCTGAAGACCTCAGTACTACTTTCCCTAGGCCCATGACTCCAGAAGCCTGAATCTCACTTCTGGGACATTTCTCAGAAGGAAAAGAAGATCCTCTCAATCTCTATCCTCCAAACAGTGTATCATTCCACATCCTAAACCCTTCCAGAAAGCAGTTTTTAGGAAAGGACACCCAACTGATACCCATGATCTTCAACCACATAGCTTCTCTCTTCTTCAACTTGTCAATTCAACTCAAAAAAGACCAAGACAAAATTGTCACTTAATCATCCTATCTACCTATCAGCTACATAGAAAACATTCAAAGGATACCTTTGGAAAGAGAAGTTGTAAAAACTGAAACTGTTCCAGAAAGAATAGAGCATCCCTGATCCCTTATTCCCATTTGATCATCCAAATCCTAATCATATCTAGAAAGTTTGAGAGACGCTCAAAATTTTCCTAAACAGAAGGCAACAACATTCTTCTACCTCCTGTCCTCCCAATGCCTACTCTACTGACTCTCACCCCAAGTCGAGGCCAAAAGAATCACAACAGCAAGGGGGGTGGGGGGAAACAGTGATAATGCAGTGGGGGATAAATTCCTCTGTCCTCCTCCAAGTACAGCCCTCTCAAACTGAATAGCTGGCACTATCAGGGAAGAAATGGCCACTGAGACCTGGTAAGTGATATCTGCAATTCCCTAAGCTAATATCCTTAAGAAGTTATGTCCCCTAAAAAAACCTCAGAATCTTCAGCCCCTATCCTCATCTCTACTCTGCAAAGATTAGACAGAAATGCCCGGTCCAGGCTAGCACCACACATCTTCTCTGCATATCTTCTCTTGTTCAGCTCTGGGTGTGTGTGTATATATGATGTATATATATTCATGGGCAGCCCTTGAGTTTCTAAAACCCACTCTCTGGAAGCTCCCTAATTTGAAACACCAAAGACTGGGTTTCTCACCCCGATCCTCTCCTTTGCCTGTCAGCAATCAAGACCCCTTTTCAGACCCCCCCCCCCAACAGGAGAAAGATCTCCCAGATTACTGTAAAAATATTATCTGGCAGGATTTAGGAGAGGGAGTATTATAGAGGATACCTAGGAGAACCCCAGAAAATAAACAGAAAGACTGGGTGATCTTGCTTACTTTCTCAAACAAAATGTCCTAAGGAATAAAGGAAAAGAGACTAGTTTTATTTCAGCTCTATTTTCCTATTCTGCCCCTACTCGTACCTCCAACCCATGCCAAGTACTAAAGCCTTATTTTATCAGAAAAGTGGGAAATGGGCCTAGGGAGTTGAAGGGCCTAACCAAGTCTTTTAGTGAACAGCTAGTTCTGCTGAGGGACTCAGGACTTCCTTGTTCCCAGCCTAAAGATCGGACCACACCTCTCTTCACCCTTACTTTAGGGACAGCCCCCCCAGAAAGGACCCCAGAGATTCATATGGAATCCTAGGGTTGTTCCTGGCCTACTCTGGGGTCAGCCACACCTAACTGGAATATTACTGGGGAGGGGAGGGGGAAGAGTGAGGGTTTAGAGACTAGGGGACTCTATCAATGAACTGGGCTGAGGCTGCCAAAGAAGAGATGGAAACAAGAAGCACAGTTGCTACCTCATTTTACACCCCTACCAATGCCATCTCTCACTATAGGGTTAATACCAAGAAATTTTTTTCAAGGACAGTGCCCATACATACTTCCCTAGTTTCTAGGCTGGGCCTAGGAAAATCTGAGGTGGGGGTGGGGAAAGGGGGGGATGGGGAGTAGAGACTCCACTCAAATCCCTTCTGGACAGTGACAGGTGGGGGGACTGAAAAGAAAGGCACCTGTCCCAGTACAAAGACAGGAGAAGTGAGGAAAACGCTACAGCGAGGTCCAGAACCCCGGTGGCAGGCCCTCCAGCGGAGTCAGCATCGATCGCCAGGCCACTTCCCCTCTGAGGAAGGCAAGGCCACCCCATTTGCCCAAGCAGGGCAAATCAGAGAGGACCAGGTTAAGTCCCCAGTTGGGAAAGGATTGGAGAGGCATGGGAGGGGCCAAAAAAAGGGCAGGCGGGAATAGCCAGGGGCTCATGGGCAGCAGACCCTCCGGGCCAGCCGCCGAGAAAGCCACAAACAAAAGCCATTTTTTCCGGCCCACATTCGCAGGAAACAAATCTCTCCAGCCTCCACTATAATCCTCTGGAGATTATGTCCATCCCCGAGAGGGAAGGCAGCGGGGCTGCGACTGCGTTAGGCCTCGGGGTGGTCACTCCGCTTTCCCGGGCAGGGGTCATTTTTTTTTTCCCTTTGGTAAATGCATCGGGGCCATCCCTGCTCCCCTTCGCGACCCGGCCACCCCCTCCACCGCACAAGTCCGGCTACAGGAACTCCTCCTATTGCACGCACAGGAAGGGGGAATGGAGGTGAAGGCGGGAGGGTCCCCCGCTCTATGGCGCGGGTTCAAAGTGTGGGGGGGTGGGGGTGAGGGTCCGAGCCGGCGGTGGGGTTCTCCCCGGCCAGGCGGGAGAGGAAGCGGCCCAGGGGCGTGTGCGGGCTGCCGGGGCGACTCGGGCCGGGCCCCGCCGCCCGCCCCCCCCCCCAGCACTCACAAATAAGCACACCGCCGGGCTCCCCGGCCCCGGGCACAAGGCAAGCCGCACTCGGGGCCCCGGCCCCCGGGCGGGCACTGCCCGGGGAAGCCCTCTCCCGGGCCGGCTCCCCGCAGGCGCGGGCCCGGGCTGGCGGCGCCGGCGGCACTCACCTCTTCACAGGGCGATCCAGAAATCTTCACCCGAGAACATGGCTCCAGCTCCGGCCGCTCCCCGACCTCCACCCGCCAGGGCGATCGCAACCGCCCCCCACACGGGGGGGCCAAAGAGGGGCCGAGAACGGTAAATCCAGGTCGGAGCGGGCCCCCCCACTTCGGAAAAAAAAACGTCAAGTGGCCGAAAAACGCCGAGGCGGGGAGCCGGCCCGCCGCCCTGGGTCCCGGGGCTCGGGCTTCCCGAGCCGAGCCCGGGGCCGACACAAAGGGCGCACCGGCGGCTTTGATCCTGGGCCACCAGTCTTCACAGCCCGGCGGCCGGTCCGCCGCCCAGGGCCGGGCCCGCCGGGCGCCCCCCCACCCGGCGCCGAAGCCCGGCGCCCGGGCCCCGGCCGAAGGCCGAGATGCTCCCGATGGAACGCCGGAGGCCCCTCCTGGCCGGCCCCGGTGGAACGCGGGGCCTCTTCCCCGGCCGGAACGCCGAGAGTCGGGATGGAACGTCGAGGCTCTCCCCGCCTCGGGCCCCCTGAGGCCGCGCTGGCTCAGCTACATGGAAGCGGAGCCGGCCGGGCCTCGGGAGCGGGACTGACACGGACGCCCGGGCCCGCCGCCGCCGCCCCAGCCTCTCGCTGCCTCCGCGCCGCCGGGCCCCGCGCCGCCGCCTCCTCCCGGGGAAGGGAGGGCTGGGCTAGGAAGGAGCGGGCGGTCGGCACCCTCTGCCCGCTCCTCTCCGGCCGCTCCGGGCCCAGCTCTCGCCTCCCTTCCCCACTGGCCCCGAGAGCCGCCCCGGCTCCGATCCGGCCGGATCGGACCGGCTTGCACTCCGCTGCCGCGCGCGGGGAACGGCCGCCGGGGATCTAGAGGTTCATGGCCCAGCCCCGGCTCCCGGCGCCGGGGGTCAGGAAACTGAGCGGAAAGTGGGGACCGAGGCAGCCATTTGCAACCGGAGAGGAAAGTAGTGCAGCGGAGACACGGCTCCGCCTCCCCCCCCCTCCGCCTCCTGCGCGGCCGGGAGGGTGGATCCTGCGAACCGGGCTGCTCCCGGGCCCGAGATGTCGACGACGGGAGCCGAGAGTCGGGCAGCCTCCTGCGGGGGGACCGTGCGGGGCCGGGCGCCGGAGGACCCGGCGCGAGGAGGAGAGAAAGGAGAGGACGAGGCCCTATTTTGTGTTGGACCTGAGCGGCGGAGGGACACGGTCCTTTCGGGGAAAGGCTGTGACTCTGCAGTTCTGCGCACACGCCGAGGGATCCCTCCGCCCGAGGTTAACCCCGACGGCGCCGGGCCGAGCGATGCGCAGACACGTGGGAATGAAGTTCCCCCCCCCCCCCCCGCCGGCCCCCGTCCTTCCCCGCCTTCTTCCAGCGCGGCCCGAGCTCCCGCCGGCGCCCGGGGCCCGCAGGCCTCTGCTCTCAGCTCGGCCTCCTCGGACCGCCGGGACCCGAAACTCTGCCGCCCCCCACCCCCACCCGGTCCTGGGGCATTCTTGCTTAAGGAGGGGGATGGAAGAAGAGGAGAGGAGCCTGGGGATTGGCCGCTGCTCTGCATCCTGGGAACTGGAGTCCCCAAACGGAGAAAGTGAGGACTAGGCTCCCAGCTTTCCCGGGAAGGGCTTTCTCTCCGTCCCGGTCCCGGCCCGAGACCGGGGCAGAAGTGCCAGCGCCTCCGAGGAGGGAGAGCGAGCCTGGGAGGAGCGAGAGAGCCGCGTGCCCCTCATGCCCTCCCCCAGCAGGAAGGCAGCAAAGGCAAAAAGGGCTGCTGCCCGGCAGCCTGGCTCCGTCCCGGCCCAGGACAAATGAGAGAAAAGCCCCCAGAAACACGTTCCTGGCACACCTGGGCAGAATCGAGGAAGGCGTTCTCGTTTACGAGAGCAGTGGAGCTTCCTCGGGCTCAGTCCTGGTTCTGGGCCTTCCCAAAGGCACACATAGGGAGAGGAGAGGGGCCTCCCAAGTTCTGATTCAAAAGTTACCAAGGGCCGGTTACATATGGAAGTCGGCATGAAGTGAGGGCATTTTCAGCATCCTCTCCCAGCTTCGGGTTCTCTCTTTACCTACTGAACCATGCCCACAAAGCAAAAGATGCCTTTTTTCAGGAAAAGGCTTCCCTAGTACTCTAAACAGACATCCCAATCTCAGGGAAGTGAGGAGTTAATGGAATGATAGAACGAATGGCTCCAAAGCCCAGGAAGAAAGACAACATTCTTCCAGGAAATAGTCCTCAAATTCACTGAAGCTGCTCCATAGTTAGAGAATTTTTAGGGATTTCTAGTGTTTGCTAATCTAGGCCCCTCAAAAAATACACACACACACACACACACACACACACAAAACACACATACAGAGCAAATACTCCAGGTGGGTCAGGTCTCAGCTAAAAGGAAGTGGTTACCTTTTCATCCCAGGCCTTCCCAGAAATGGAAGTTTAGGCTACTGAGGTTCCTATGACTGTGGAGTAGAGGGCCTGGGTGTAGAATGAGAAAAGAGGCAGCTCAATAGCACTACCCCCCCTCTTCCCAACTCCTGTTACAGGTTAATTCTCTAGACCCTAAAGCCAAAACAACCTAAGAATCAAATATTGTCCCTTAACTAGGAAATGTAGAAATTGAATTGGATCCTAGATTTCTGTGTACCTTTCAAGGAGTCTGACCCTTTGATGAGAAGCTAGACAGTCCTAAAAGAGAACTGAAGTGTCAATGCAAATTTTCTGGTTGGCTATTTATCAGGGAGCTCCAACTGGAAATAAAGGATATAAGAATATACAGTCAAGTCAGGTAGCAGGACTGTGAGTTTCTGGAGAAGGAACAATGCCATCTTCACAGCCTAGTTCCTCAGTCTATCAAGGGGTACTCCTGCCTTAGTTGCACAATTAACATATATACCTGACAAATGTAAGACTTTTCTTAAAGAAGTATTAATAATCTTTTGGGGTAGAGAAGGATGTGTACATGTAAGTCAATTTTGTATCTAAAAAACTGAAAATTAATTGCATGGACTTATAACTCAGGGAATCAGGACAACAGCATTTAGCATTTGAAAAAAACAGTATCTGCGGGACTCCAACGAAGATTTAAGGGGAAAATAGTTTAGTGGGGGTAGTAGTATCCATGATGTTTAGGAGTCTCTTCTCCAGGAGTGGGAAAAAATCTCTCTACCTCAGATCTCATTACCTCAGATCTGTCTCCACAATTTCCTTTCTTATCTTCACTCTGCCCTCAACTTCAAGCCCTAGTTGCAGTTTTCCCCTCCCTTCCTCTCCCCACACCCCCAACTCACTTAAACACACACACACACACACACACACACACACACACACACACACACACGCCCAATTCCCTGACAAGTTCTACAACAAACAACTCATAACCAGATGAAAGCTCATGTGATAAGTACTGATAGTGTTGCTCACTAGAGGGCAGTGTTTCAGTAGTGAAAAGGAACCTGGGGATTTAGCCTGAAAAAAATCATAGCATGCTCATTCCACCCAACCCACCACTGAGCTGAGGAAGAAAGGCCTTAAACCCAAGTAACTGGCTCAGCCCACACACAGAGTTCAGTGAGAGCAAAAAAAAGAGAAAATAATAACTTATTTATACAGTACATTCCTCACAACAATCCTGTAAGGTGGATCTGACCGGTATTGTCATACAACTTTTACATATTGGGCAGACAGACTCAGAGAAGTTGCCTTATCTATCCTATATCTCCCTGAGTCTGTCTGCCCGAAATAAAGGATGGGATATCATTGTGGTCTAGAATATGGATGTGAGCTGAAAAACAAAAGTGAAGCACTGAAATCAGAGAACCAGTACTCCCAGAGAAGGCCCATGCTTATGTCTACAGAAAAAGCTCACAGACCCTATTGGAAAGATATGTAACCCTTTTCCCGGACACTGAGGGTTTTATTTTCATATAGAAACTAGACAGTAGAGGAGCTTACCCCACTGCAGATGCTCCTAACTTTTCCCACTCTATCCATATTCATTCCTTTCAATAGATCCCCCAAAGAAACCAATTCTGGCCCTTGCCTTAGTCCTAAATGACATCTGAACAGAAATCCAGGAGGCAGAAAAGGAACAAATTCCAATAGCTGCAACAGAGTTCCTTTGTTAGAAGTAAAGGACCAGGAACTAGTGCCCACTTGTCTTCTTGGCCCTTTGTAGTCAGTCCCAGAGGCTCCAGGAAAATACAGAAACATGCATCTGAAGGAATTTGTGGCACCTGTAGAGCCCTGGGCTAGAAAGTCCTAGCCCAGCACTCCTAGTAACCTGCCATTTACCACAAGTATCAAGGAAATTAGCTATCACTGCTTTGTGGTTCACATGCAATAGTAGTCACATTCCTGCCTCTAAGAGTTTGTCACTTAGACAATCTCTTCAATGATTTTTGTTTTGATACTAAGAGCCACCTGAATGGGGCAGGGATGCAAAGGATAAAATAACATAGGACAATATACCCCCCCCCCAACTACAGATATGCCCTATCTTGTTCCCTATGATAATTCCAGTGCAATCCCACACTTCTTAGTCACAAATTCTGTCCCTGGTTCTCCACCTGATGATTCTAAGAGGACTCCTGGTACTCTACTAGCTTCTTGCCTTCAATTATCTGTTCCCTATAAGCAGATTTAGGGCATAGAATCAAGAGTGGCATTTATTCCGAAATTTTCTGTAAGGTCTACTTAGCTTCTCCTGATTTACATCTGCAGCCACAATTCCTAAATTGAGGAAGGAGAAAAACAAAATCCAAAACTAAAGTCTAAAGTATGAAATTAAAGCCTTTCAGAATCAAAAAGTATCTTAGAGGTGATATGATAAGAGATCTACTCATTGTATAGAAACAGAAACTGAGGCACAGAACTATTAAGGGGTTTGCCCACAGTCTTACAACTAGTAAGTGACAGGTTTGGATTCTGACTCAGGTACTTGGATTCCAAATTCACTATGCTTCCATTAATTCAATCCATACAAATGTAAAAACTGAGCCTCAAAGGTTAAAATTACATGCCCAAATTCACATAGTTCTTCAGTGTCACAGTCAAAACCATAACACATCTGACTCCCAATTCAGCATTCTTTCCAACCCACAAAGTTGATGTGATTCATTTACCAAACACGAAGAAAGATCTACCTTGTTTCCTATTCCCCCAGTACCCCCAGCATCCTACATGAGAAAAATTGTCATTTTTCTAAACCTCAAGCACCTTTTTTCAACTAGCCTGAATACATCTGAGGTATCTTTTTCCTTCATCAGAAATGATCTGGACCCTATGGCTAACACTTTTCCCTACCAGAACAGTCCTTAGGGAAACACACCTTTCCCATGCCAATGATAAAGTTTTCTGGCTTCCTCTTTTATGGTTCACTCACTGGGTTTTCTCATGACATTTATGTAGTTTATGATGCAGACTCTCAGAGGACTTGAAAGCCTGGGAGGAGTCCACAGCCTGCCCTTCCTCCCTCCTTCATTCTACTCACTTACCTTAGCAGAGAGATGACAAAGTACATCAGTAGGTAGCAATGGACCTCAATGATGAAGGAATGGGGCAGGATGATATACTCATTCTGACAGGAAACATAAGAGACCATCACCCCTACCCACAGAAGGGAATAGACACTCTATCCAAAACCTCCTCAGCCATCTCAGTGCCGGTAGACCCACATTCTGGGGGTCTTCCCATCCAAGCCATTTCAAATTAACAAGGATTTTGGTTTCTCAAGGAGCAGATAAAAGAGAAATAGAAGATCCAGAAAGGGTTTAACACTTTTTAATCAATAAACAAGCATTAAGTGACAACTCTGTAACATATGCTGTATTAGGTTCTGGAAATATAAAAATGACAGTCTCAATTCTCAAGAAATTTGCATTTTATGAGAGCAGAGCAGGAGATAAAAAAATTTATACACATACAATTATATACAAAATAAATACAAGGTAATTTTTAGGGGATTATACTTTATTTTGTTTCATTCTTCTCAATTGTACAGATAAGAGAAACTGTAACCCATCACCTCCCCAGGGAGAGAGAAGTCACACTCAGTACCTCCCTCTCCAAATGGTCCTGTCCTGCTGTGTCCACAGAGTGTAGATGAAACCTATTCATGCCAACAGTCAGGAATTTACTGTAAACTGGGGAGAGGGGTAGGTGACTAAGGACTCTGCTATACACAGAACAGTACTTTGAGTCTCCCAGCAAATATTTTAAAGAATTTGGATGGATCTGTGAGTGTTTAGAGAAGGAGGGAAAGAGTTTTCTAAAGAGCAAAAAAAAAAAAATTGAGAGAGGGGACATGGGCTGTGTAAGCCACAAAGTCTGGAGATCCCCAACCCATCAGTCCTTTTCCAAATCTCTAATTCCCCACCGCCCAACGATGAACAAAAAAAAAAAAAAAAGGTGGGAGATTAACATTAAAGGTTCACTGGCTTGGGAGAGTTCAGATAAATCAGTGGGATCCAGAAGAAGCTACACCAAATCTACCGACATGCTCTAAGCAGCCCTAACCCTGAGAAACATCACAATCCACTGATCTGCACTGTGATGTCGTAGCCTTTGAAGAACTAGACTTCTACAATTGATAAATCAAGATGTTTTCCCTGTGGGAAATTGTGGTTTGGGAGTGCAAAATATTCTTCCCCCCACCCTCACAACCCGATTTGAGTTCCAGTACTAAAAGGGACCGGCTTGAATCAAAACCCCTAGGGATGGGGGTGGGGGATGGGCTTTGATACCCAAAGTCCCCCGGGAGGAGAGCTAGCAGTATCTTGTGCATCAGGCGTACTGGATCCAGGAGGTACCGTGGGAGCCCACCCCCACCCGCCCCCCTCCATCCGGTTCTCCCCCGCGCCGGTGGAGCATGGGCAGAGGCGTTCTAGACGCGCAGGGGATGCTCATTCCGGAGGCTGCGCTCTCCCGGGCAGTCCATCCCCCAGCGCACCTGAGACCGCTCACCCTCCAGGAGGGAGTCCCCATCTTGGTCCTGCTCGCCCGCGCTTACAGCTGCATCAGGCCCCGGGGACGCCCACCCACAGACCTCAACAGCAATAGGCTCCCGGGGGCAGCCAGGCGTCCTCCGGCTCCGGGCGCGCCGCAAGGACTCACCTACCGAGCGGTATCCTAGGAGCCCCACCTGCCTGTGGCGGAGGAGCGGCATGGCGCCAGCCGGCTCCGAAGGAACGGGACCGCCGGAAAGCAGCCCACCCAGCACCTGGCCCCAGCGCCCAGGCAGCCAACAAGAAACCAAAACAAGCGCCGCGCCCAGAGCCAGAGCCGGCCACGTGACCACAGCCCAGCGAGTGGAAGCCGCGGGACCGGGAGGGCGCCCCGGCCGCCCTCCCCCGGGCCCCGCCTCCAGGCCCGACACCTACTGGCCCAGCAGCCTGCGGGGAAGGGTCGGGGCGGCCCAGCAGGAGCGAAGGGGTGGCGCTCAAGAAGCGCGCCTGCGCCTTCCCACAGAAATGGAAAGGCCTTGGGGTTTGTTAAGGTGAAGGTGGGGAGGAGGGCGCGGTGCGGGGATGTGAGTGCGGGGCTGATTTGGACTGCTCAGGTTGGTGCTTGACCTTCCTTCTTGAAAAGCCTGTGCAGAGAAACTGAAGAATGAAGTTCCCTCACTTCCCCATTCCTCGGGACTTTGAGGAGAAAAGAGGAGGATCAGTGTTTGATCCATGGGGACAGAGTCCCTTATCCCTAGTCCAAGCTCCATTTTCTGAAATCTGATACTGAACTTTCCTTCCCCTTCCCTACTAGAACCGAGAAAGTGTGCTAATAATTAGCTTTCCTTATTGTGTTATGCTGGAAGAAGGTACTTACGAAAAAATTATCAGGAAATGAGTTTTTAGCTGAAAGTCTGAGCTGCTTCAGGTTCTTCCAGGGCCATAAGGAGTTAACTTGATGTTGTTTGAGAATTGAATTGAAAGGGGAAATCTACAACTTGAAAGCCTAGTTAAAGGGACTGCCGTGGGATAGTCATACTTTATAAGCCTCTGGAAAAGCACAAATCAGTGCCTGCTTTTCCATCTGGAATGGGAATAACAGTGTTGAATAGTTTGATCAATCTGGAATCAGAGTTGGGGGGTGGGGGGGGTGGAAAAAACAGAAAGACAAAAGATGGGTTCAAGTTAACAATTCCACAACCAGAAAGACTACTACTACACTTGATAATAGAGCACCTGAGTTTGTCCTCTTTGACCCATGGAAAATCAGTTCATTGCCTTCCATTTCACTTCTGCAAAATGAAAAGTTGGATCAAATTATCACTGAACCATTTGCCATAGTTTTATGATTCTGTGATAAGAGCGGTTTCCAACCAATGTCCTTTAACAGTTTTTACTAGTCTGAAAACCTTTTTCTATTGTAGCAGAATTTAAGTTGGCCTATGTCATGACTTTTTAGGTTCTGGTCCACTTCGTGGGAACTTTGGGGGCTACCTTTCACATCACGTAACTCAAGATTAAAGAGTTTAAACTTTGGAATGAAAAAAAGGCAGAGGTCGAAGATCTGATGATTCAATGGATGTTTAATTGGAGCAACCCTATCTTCAAATAGTATCAGGAATGCTTGGAGCTACTTTCGAGAAAAGGTTGGTGAAAGAGGCAGCTTGCTGCCCCAACCCATTTTCCATGTGGCCATGAGGATATGATATATATCTAGGAAACCCTGAGACCAGATTTTGGGCTGCCTCTTTTGTGTTGGTTCTTAGTGAATGAACATCTATTCTGAGATAAACTTGCTCAAGCTTGGAGGTGACCTCAGAGGTCCTGGGATAATTTTAGTTAGAATTAATGGTGGTATGTGAAGAATCCATCTGATACACAACTATTTAAATACAGCCTCTAACAAGAGGAATGCTCGAAGTCTGCCTGTCTTACCAGCACATTTATAATCGGACTTGTTTGGTCAGTGTGGAGATGAGGTAAAATATACATTGACTAAATACTAATCCTGCAAGAGATGAGGTTTAAGTGTTAGCCTACTAAAAGATTGTGACAGTAGTCATAAATTAAGCTATTGAATCCTGTTCTGTTACTTCATGCTGCAAGTCTTTTATGTTCAACATCCTATATGTAGGTGCAAAAGACTTGTATAATTCCTGAATCATATTATACATTGAGTACCTTTTTACTTATTCCTTTGGAGGAAATCCTTGACATGAACCATAACCTAAGCTAATAAATAAATTTTTCTCCAGAGTAAATAGGGTGGTGAGTTAAAGGTAAGAAACCATTTAGAAATCAGTTTTTCCCAGGACTGAACCTTGTCCAAATGAATGCTGGGAGGACTTAGTTGTACAAAAATCTTTATAGCAGCTCTTTTTCTGGTAGCAAAGAATTGGAAATTGAGGGGATCTCCATCAATTGGAGAATGAATAAGTTGCAATATGTAATTATAATAGAATACTATTGTGCTATAGGAAATGACAAGTAGGATGATTTCAGAAAAACCTAGAAAGGCACAAACTGATCAGAAGTGAAGTGAGAAGAAGCAGGAGAACATTGTGCACAGTAATAGATAATTTTAGATGATCTATCGTAAATGACTTAGCTCTTCTCAGCAATCCAATGATCCAAGACAATTTCAAAGGACTCATGATGAAAAATGCTATTTAGGAGCAGCTGGGTAGCTCAGTGGATAGGGCTGGCCCTGGAGTCAGGAGGACCTGAGTTCAAATTCAGCCTCAGACAATTGCCTAGTTGTGTAATCTTGGGCAAGCACTCTTAACCCCATTGCCTTAAATAAATATATTTTTAAATGCTATTCACTTCTAGAAAAAGAACTGATGAAGTCTGAATGTAAATCAAAGAATTCTATTTTTCACTTTATTTTCTATGGAATTTTCTTTTTTTTTTGGTCTGTGTCTTCTTTCATAACATGACTAATATAGAATTATGTTTTACATGCTTACAAATGGATAACTATATGAATTTGCTTATAGTAATTAGGGAGTGGAGAGAAAAGGAGGGAGAGTATTTGGAACTCAAAATTTTAAAAACATGTTCAAAATTATTTTTACATGTAAATAGGAAAAAATAAAGTATTATTCAAATGAATGTTTGGTCTGGAACAGGTACATTTTTAGTAGAGTAACCTATTACAAGTAGCTACCACAATAACCTCTGTGGGCCCACCCCAGTAACAGGTCTTCTCGTTTTTATACTATAACTATGCCTTGTTTTATCCATATGAATTTTTCTTAAAACTTAAAACAATTTTTTTAAAGATTTTCTTTCTGCCTTTGTCCTATATTTTAACTCTTAACCTTTCTGCCATGTTACTTTACTAAAATTGTAAGAGACCCGTGATATCCTCTGTCAACTGGATCAAACCAGCCTCTAACCTGTGGATAGCTGGAACCAAATTGAGCAGACCAGAGACATGAAGTAAAAAAGAAATTTAATTTCAAAATGAGAGAAATGGCTTGCAAACAAGAACACATGAGCCAGAGTCCTGCCCCTAGTAGGGGAACCTGAGACAGTGTGGGAGATCTTGATTCTTACGCCAGTGGCTACTTAGTGAGCTGTAGTCTTGACAATGAGGAGTAACAACAACACTGTGACAAGTTTGATTCACAGCAAGGCTTCATGACTGGAACATGGGTATTTGTGTGGTGCTTATCTGAGCTCAGAGAACACCTGGTACTGGTCAGAGCAAAACAGTAATTTACATGCTTTTGCCAGAGAATGAGATCATCCAGAGGGTGAGTGCAAGCTTTGAGGACAGCTTGCTCACTGGGCCTTAGCTCTGGAGAATCGATGTCTCCTAATATCTTGATTGTGATATTAAATCTTTGATTTAATCCATGTGGGTGCTCCCTCCAGCAAAAAGAGATCATATCTCTACCTTGTTCTGTGCATGATCTCTCACAGATCCTTCACAGGAGATTTTTCCTCTATACTCAGATCCCCCTTTAGTTCTCTTGACTTTGTACAGATACCAAAGGATTATGTGGGAGGTTCATTGGTCAACCTTCTCTCTTGGATATATGATTAGCCCACTTCCTTTCCAGACATACTTTTCTTTAATAATATTTTATAATTGTGCTTCTTATTAGAAACATTCTATAATCTACTCATAGCCATCATGTATCCTTCAGTTGCTCTTAGAGTCAACTAAAGAAAGTTATAGATATAGAATTTAGATGTCATTGTTGTTCAGTTGTTTCAGTCTTGTCTGACTTTTCCTGACCCAATTAGGGGGTTTTCTTGGCAAAGATACTGGAGTCATTTGCCATTTCCTTCTGCAGCTCATTTACAGATAAGAAAACTGAGGCAAACAGGGCTAAGTGACTCATCAGGGTCACACAGCTAGTAAATGCCTGAGATCAGATTTGAACTCAGGAAGATGAGTCTTCCTGACTCCAGGCCTGGTATTCTATCCACTGTGTCATCTAGCTGCCCAAATCTCTGGTGAAGAGGAAGGGTTCTCTAATGTGTTAGGCTAATCAGAAATCGCTTTACCAGTCTCTGTAACTATTTGTGTCTTTCTCGCTACCATCGTCCCCTCAGGCTCAGGTGATAAAGAATAGTTCAAAGAACTAGGGGTCCAGGTTGTAGAAGTGCCATAGTCAGACCTACAGAATGATTATCTTGTGGTAGTCTTTCCAATTTCACTTTATGCAGTTTCTACCTTTTTGTTGTTTGTTCAGTTGTTTTCAGTCTGACTCTTGTAGCCCCAACTGAAGTTTTCTTGGCAAAAATACTGAAGTGGTTTGCCATTTTCTTTTCCATCCCATTTTATAAATGAAGAAACTGAGACAATCAGGGTTAAATGACTTAAATAGATCACATAGCTAGTAAGTGTCTGAAGCCAGACCTGAACCCAGGAAGATAAGTCCTCCTTACTCCAGGTCTGAAACTCTTATCTACTGTATACCTGGCTGTCCCAATATAGATTATCAGAGCTAAGTAAAAAATTTGCATTGTTTGGATTATAAAATGCCAGCTTAGTTAAGAAATTTACTTAAAATCATAATGTTAATAAGTAACAAAACTGAAACTAGTTGGAATTCACATCTCTTTGTTCCTATCTGAAAAGGTTCTTTCTCCTAATACCATATTGTCTATTAGGAGTTTTAAGAGACAGACAAAATCCAGAGCAAGTTTGAGAGCTGAGCAGAAAAGCATGCAGAGGAAATGGGATTTATTCTATTCCAAGCAATGGGTAAAATTTCATCATTGTTACTGATGCCTCTTCCTGAGTAGTTCCCACCTTGAGTTCTGGATCTGAGCTAATAGTTGCTCCTTTACCCTGTGTCAAAACTTATAATCAATAAGGGTAATACTAATTATATATCCTCAAAATCAAAAGAAAATACTGGAATACTAGAGGTCATTACCACCACTTTTCCAAGTATCTCCTCAGGGCTCATGAAGCTTTGAATGCTGAGGTGAATTCTTAGGTTATGGTGATATATACTTATCTGTATTTGTGTATATAGATGTGTGTATGTAAGTACACATATAAATCTATATGGGAAGAGAAACTTATAAGAAAGATAATACAATGTAATACCAATTTCCATAGTCTCTCATAAAGAGACTCTCAACACTGTTACTGTGTCTTTTAGAGGAAACAGGATCTTAAAAGTTACACTTGATTGCCATTCTATGAAGATTCTGTGAAACAGTCAAACTTATTTTGGATGAGCCTTGCTTGAATAACTGAGAAAAAAAGCAAACTTTAATTGATATTCTAGATGGTAGGACTCTGATTCCAGAATTGATGAGTCAGTAGTAGCAGTAATCATTAAAATTGACTTTAATTATAATCCTCTCACAGTGAATTGTAAATAGTTATTTAATTCTTTGTCACACCATTAATAAATGGAATAAAAATGGTATATCTCTGATGTTTTTCTAAGTCTGAGAGGATAAAATATCTTATGGAAATAGATTTAGATTACCTATAGATATAGGTGAGCAAATATTTAGGAGAAAGGAACTTTCTCCACTTTATTAAATAACTAGGGTGGAAGTTCAAAGCCAATTATTTAATAAAAAAGAGATAGTTCCTGAGAACTTATTTGCACACCCTCTTTTGAGAAGTAGTTGGTTAGTAAAGTAGAGGCCTTAATGAGAAAAGGAAGCAAAGAAATTTAAAGGAGCTCTTAGATCAGAAAGAAACAGCTCACTTTTGATAAGGGTAGAAACTAAACAGGTAATTCACATGGGATGAAGAAAGGACAAGAAATTAGATAAATCATTTGCAGAAGAACATTTTATTTGCATTGGGAAACTTTGGGGGAAGCATGGTATCTTTCTAGGGAACAGACCTGGGAGATTTGATTACCAAGATGACAGAATTTATAAAAATAACAAGATTCAAAATGTAAAAAAGTGAGAAGCTTAATGGAATGACTCAGAGGGTCACTTTTTATATTAACACAAAGTTAGAAAGATATGGAACATGGATGCCTAGAACAAACCTGTTTGTAAAAATCAAAGAAATGATTTGATGCAGATGGAAGGAAGGAAAAAACAACTTATCGAAGTACTTAATAATACCTAATTTATTAGCTAGGATGTATAGGATAGAATGCCAGGTCTGGAGTCAGGAAGACTCCAAATCTGGTCTCAGACGCTTACTAGCTGTGTGACCCGGGACAAATCACTTAGCCCTGTTACCTCAGTTTCTCATCTATAAAACAATCTGGAGAAGGAAATGGCAAACCATTCTAATACCTTTGCCAAGAAAATAAATAAATAATAATCCCACAAAGGATCATGAAGTCAGAAATGACTAAAAAAATAAACAAAACTTGTACAACAATTTATCAAATCCCTAATATGTGCCAAGCACTTTTTTATAATGTTCTCTATTTCTGTCATAATCTCCTCTTCTCTCCTTAGATCTGATGAATAAACTATTTCTTGTTCTACTAATTGATTTATATATCACCCTTTATGTCTAAATCCTGTATCCATTTTAACCTTCTTTGATAACAAATGTGAGATGTTGGTCTATGCTCTTTTCCAGTTTTCCCAGCAGTTTTTGTCAAATAATGAGTTTTCATCACAGAAGCTAGAGTCTTTAGGTTTATCAAACAGTAGATAGTTATAGTTATTTATTACTATTTCTTTTGCATTGATCCATCACTCTTAGCAAGGACCCAATAGTTGATGATTGCCCATTTATAATATAGTTTTAAATCTATTATGACTAGGCCATCTTCCTTTGCATTTTGTTCATTAATTCCCTTGATATTTTTAGCCTTTTGTTCAAACAGATGAATTTTGTTACTATTTTTCCTATTTTGTTTGGTGTGACACTGAATAAATTATTTAAGTAGAATTGTCATTTCTATTTTTATTGGCTTAACCTATCCAGGAGCAATTGACATTTTTACAATTGTTTATATCTGACTTTATTTGTGTGAAAAGTGTTTTGTAATTATGTTCATAGGGTTTCTGGGTTAATCCTGTTAAGTAGACTCTCAAGTATTTTATGTTGTCTATATTTATTTTAAATGGAATTTCTCTATTTCTTTTTTTCTGGGCTTTGTTGGTAATCTATGAAAATGTGGATGATTTATGTGGGTTTATTTTATATCCTACTATTTTCCTAAAGATTGTAATATGCACGTTACAAATATCATCTCATTTTCTCCTTACAATAATCTTTTGAGACAAAGTCCATTATCCCCATTTTTACAGTTGAGGAAATTGAGGCAGACAGGTTAAGTGACTTGCCCAGATGTGACTGACAGTAAGTGATAATGTAGTATGTGCCTAAGACCAAATTTGAACTCAGATCTTCCTGACTCCAGACTCAATATTCTATCCACTATGCATTTAGCTAATCCTAGAGAAGCCATAGCAAGAGTACCTTTTTATTAATTCAATTAATAATTTGGGGGGGGGGGGCGGCTAGGTGGTGCAGTGGATAAAGCCCAGGCCCTAGAGTTAGGAGTACCTGGGTTCAAATCTGGTCTCAGATACTTAATAATTACCTAGCTGTGTGGCCTTGGGCAAGCCACTTAACCCCATTTGCCTTGCAAAAAAACCTAAAAAAAATTTTTTTTGTAAAAGAAAGATTTCATTTATTTTGAATTTTACAATATTTCCCCTAATCTTGCTTCCCTCCCCCTACCCCCCATGGAAGGCAGTCTGTTAGTCTTTACATTGTTTCCATAGTATACATTGATCTAAGTTGATTGTGATGAGAGAGAAATCATATTCTTAAGGAAGAAAAATAAAGTATAAGAGATAGCAAAATTACATAAAAAGATAATGGTTTTTTTTTTAATTAAAGGAAATAGTCTTTGGTCTTTGTTCAAACTCCACAATTCTTTCTCTGGATACAGATGGTATTCTCCATTGCAGATACCCCAAAATTGTGCCTGATTGTTGCACTGATGGAACGAGCAAGTCCAGTTAGGTTGATCATTACCCCCATGTTGCTTTTAGGGTATACAATGTTCTTCTGGTTCTGCTCATTGCATTCAGTATCCGTTCATGCAAATCATTCCAAGCTTCCCTGAATTCCCATCCTTCCTGGTTTCCTAATAAAACAATAGTGTTTCATCACATACATATACCACAGTTTATTAGGCCATTCCCCAACTGATAAACATTCACTCAATTTCCAATTCTTTGCCACCACAAACAGGACTGCTATGAATATTCTTTGTACAAGTGACATTTTTTACCCTTTTTCATAATCTCTTCAGGGTACAGACCCAGTAGTGGTTTTGCTGTATCAAAGGGTATGCACATTTTTGTTGCCCTTTGGGCGTAATTCCAAATTGCTCTCCAGAAAGGTTGGATGAGTTCACAGCTCCACCAACAATGTATTAGTGTCCTAGATTTCACACATCCCTTTCAACATTTATTATTGTCCTTTCTGGTCATATTGGCCAGTCTGAGAGGTGTGAGGTGTGGTACCTCAGAGATGTTTTAATTTGTACTTCTCTAATAAGTAATAATTTAGAGCATCAATTAATAATTTTTAATTCAATTCAATATATAACTAGACTCCGACCTAGCAGTCAAACTACTAAAGGAATATTTTGATAAAAAAAATAGTAATAGGAAATAAAAGAGCCTGGCAGTATTAGACTTCAAACTATATGACACAGTAGTAATCACCAAAACAATACAGTTTAAAAATGGAGAGGTTAATCAGTTATGCAATATGCAAAATGAAACAAGCACAGTAACCTAATATTTGATAAACCCAAAGACCCTTGCTGTTGGGTAAGACTTCACTATTTGACAAAAACTGCTGGAAAAACTGGGGTAAAAAAATTCAAAAGTTAAATATAGACCAACAATTCAAACTATATATCAAGATAAGCTCCAATAACTTAGACATAAAGAGTGATATCATGAATAAATTAAAGCAGCAAGGATAAATTTATCTGTTAGATCTATGGATAATAGTAGAGTTCATGACAAAATAGGACTAGATAGAGACATTCACAAGAGGTAAAATAGATAATTTTTGATTACACAAACTTAGAAAGTTTTTGCACAAACAAAATTGAAGAAGAGAATATTACAAGACAGCCATGTGGAGGGAGGTAGAGAGTCTTTGCAGCAAATTCTTCTGATAGAGATCTGATTCAAATTTATAAGAATAAGAGTCAAACCCCAATGGTTAAATGATCAAAGGATTTGAACAATTGTCAGAGGAACAAATTCAAATTATGAATAGTCATAGTTTTAAATGCTCTAAATTGCTAATAATTAGAGACACAATTTTTAAAAACTGATATTCTACTTCAAACCCATAAGATTGTCACAGAAGGAGGAAAAGAAAGAGAAGGAAGGAAGGAAGGAAGGAAGGAAGGAAGGAAGGAAGGAAGGAAGGAAAGAGAAAATGGCAAATGCTGGAAGGACTGTGAGAAAACAAGTATATTAGTTGGTCTATCATTCTGGAGTAATATGGAAAACAATTTGGAACTATACTCCAACAGTTATTAAACTGTACTTACCTGTGACTTAGCAAAACACTACTAGATCTATATCCCAAAGAGATCAAAGAAAGAGGAAAGACACCCATACATACAAAAACATTGTATAGTAGCTTATTTGTGTGTGGTAACAAAAAACTGGAAACTGAAGCAATACCCATCAACTAGTATATGTCTGAACAAGTTATAGTAAATGAATGTATTGGAATATTTTTGTACAATAAGAAATAATAAAAGGGATGGTTTCCAAAAACTTAGAAAGTCTTCTATGAACTGATTTTGAGTGAAGTAAACAAAAACAGAGCAACTTATGTAGTAACAATATTGTAAACACATACATCTTGGAAAATCTAATCAATAAAATGGGCAACCAAATTCCAGAGTGCTCAGGAAGAAACATGCTGCCCACCTCTTAATGGAGAGATGATGAACTCAAAGTATGGACAGACTTTTTTTCCCCAGATGGGACTAGTACCAGAATTAGTTTGCTTAACTATATATGTATATACAGGTATTTTGTTCTTTCTTAATGAAAAGGGAGTATGAGATGATGAAAAAGGGTAAAAATATCACTTGTACAAAAATATTTATAGCAGCCCTGTTTGTGGTGGCAAAGAATTGGAAATCAAGTAAATGTCCTTCAGTTGGGGAATGGCTTAGCAAACTGTGGTATATGTATGTCATGGAACACTATTGTTCTATTAGAAACCAGGAGAGATGAGAATTCAGGGAAGTCTGGAGGGATTTGCATGAACTGATGCTAAGTGAGATGAGCAGAACCAGAAAAATACTGTACACCTAACAGCAACATGGGGGTGATGATCAACCTTGATGGACTTGATGCAACAATCAGGGACAATTTGGGGCTGTCTGCAATGGAGAATACCATCTGTATCCAAATAAAGAGCCATGGAGTTTGAACAAAGTTCAAGCACTATTCCCTTTAATTCAGGGAAAAAAAAAATTGATATCTTATTGTCTGATCTTGTTACCTCTTAGACTTTTTGCTTCTTCCTTAAGGATATGATTTCTCTCTCTCATCACACTCAGTTTGGATCAATGTACAGCATGGAAACAAAGTAAAGACTAAGAGATTGCTTTCCGGGGTGGGGTGGGGGGGTAAAACTGGGGGAAAAATTGTAAAATTCAAAATCTTTAATAAAAGAAAAAAAATTGTTAAACCTAAAAAAAATGAAAAAGGAGTATGAGAGGAAGAAGAGGCAGATAGTAACCAGATTCTATATTCACATGCAAACTTGCTCTCCTAAATCACATTGCACAGTTGAATCTCCAGAGTGAGGCTGCCTATATCACCCCCTCAGGATTCTAGATATACCCCTGAAAAATATACTCAGTATTTAATGCAATCAATTCAAGCTCCTATTCCTGTGTGTTCTCCCCACTCTCAATGGATAGTGGTGAAATATCATTCATATTATCAATACTATTGATTAGTGCCCCACTACCAATTTAACTAGTTGATATCAATTAGATTTTGGAAAATGATATTTATAAAAAGATATAGTAATAATAGAAGTTTAAGAAATCCAAAAACAATTCACTGAACCTAGGGCATCCTCTACCAAATATATAGATCCCCGGGGGAGGGGGGAGACTCAAATTTAAAGTGGTTGCTATAAAGCATTTTCCCCACCAGGGTCACTTCTGAATATGGCCTCCCTGATGGGCAGAATTGCTCCTTTGCTTGCCAAATGATGTGAGGATTGTCACATCAACTCAGAACCATGTTTGATCCTGAATTTCTCTGCAGTCCTCACAAAACTTAGTTACTGGCAAACTCGCATGGGTCTTCTGACCTTTCAAAATCTCAGACAGTCTATCAATCAACAAACATTACCTAGGCAGTCAGTCAAGCATTAAAGAGACAAAAATAAAAACAATCCTGGTGCTAAAGGGGCTCACATTCTAATAAGAGAGAGAACATGCAAACTATGAACATGAAAGATGCATAAAGAGTAAATGGACAGGGTGGCTAGGTGGTGCAGTGGATAGAGCACTGGCCCTGGAGTCAGGAGTACCTGAGTTCAAATCCGGCCTCAGACATTTAATGATTACTTAGCTGTGTGGCCTTGGGCAAGCCACTTAACCCCATTTGCCTTACAAAAACCTAAAAAAAAAAAAGACTAATGGAAAGTGTGGCCAATGAAATATGAAATGACCAAGGAAATAAGGGTTCAAGCTTTTGTTTGATAAGCAATGATGTCAATTGGTCAACAAAGCCAGACCATACTCCTCAGTTTAGACCTGGACCCAAATCCAACTGGAGACAAACTTTTATACATTAAAATCAACTAATCAAATAAGGTCAATTAATTAAAGAAAACAAACCAGGTAATCTGATATCTAAATGGATTAGGAATTTTCCAATGTGAGAGGAGTAGAATAAACAGGTATAATTCCATGAAATCAAAAAAAAGAAGTGTCCCACTCCTCTCCTTAACTATCGGTAAACAATTGAAGAAATATATAGGAATAATAACATATAGGTTTAGTATGGGGCCACTTTTCAGATAAGACCTATGATTTCTTGAGATGTACAATTGTGGAAAAAACTCCTTACAGGAGTCTTTGGATCTGAATTTCTGGTCAGAATATCCCACCTAGGTCCTTAGTTAAGGGTCTCTAAGTATTAGGAAGAGAAGGTTCAGCTTCCAAAGCAATACAAGGCTAGGTTCAAACAATTCAACAAGAGATATTTAGGGGCAGCTGGGTGGCACAGTGGATAGAGTACTGGCCCTGGAGTCAGGAGTACCTGGGTTCAAATCTAGCCTCAGATACTTAATAATTACCTAGCTGTGTGCCTTGGACAAGTCATTTAACCCCATTTGCCTTGCAAAAAAAAATTTTTTTTAAAGGGATATTTAAAGCTGTCTTCTCCAGATTCAAATTATTTCAAAACTATTTCAATTTCCTATCTCCTATCCCATCCACCATCTAGCCATGGACACATAGCAAATTAAAGCATATATCCTGCCCAGGCCATCCTGAGCCTGACTTCAAATTGTTCTCTTTAGTAAGTATCTAATCTGGGTTGAATATGTAAATGTCTGCTTCCCAAAAGAATGTAACATACTGAATGCTGTTTTAATTTATTCTGTGAGTGTTATGATCCTCTTCTATTCTTTGCTTTATTTTTACATATAGGAAATCAATACTTGTCCCATGCCTGATTCATAGTAAACATCGAATATCTTTCTACTCTGTCTTTTTGTGGAGACCCTAGACATAAACCACAACCTAAATTTTAAAATAATTTTTCCTCAGGGACTAAAAAGAAGAATTAATGAGTACCACTGCTAGACATATTTTTCACACACACACACACACACCAAGAGATCCAAGGAAAGAACTATCACATTCAAAATTCACAGTAGCATATTTTATTGTAGCAAAGAACAAGAGACAGTATTAGTGCATGTTGTGGAATAGCTAAATATTATGAATATTATGAAAGTGATGGAACATTACTGTACTATAAGAAATTACTGGAGCAGCTAGGTGTTGCAGTGGATAGCACATCAGCCCTAGAGTTAGGAGAACCTGAGTTTAAATCCGGCCTCAGACACATAATAATTACCTAGCTGTGTGACCATGGGCAAGTCACTTAACCCCATTGCCTTGCAAAAAAACCCCAAAAAATGTTAAAAAAAAAAAAAAAAGAAAAGAAAGAAATTATGAAAGGATAAATTCAGGAAGAATTAGGAAGACATAATAATTTGGTGCAAAGTGAAAGAAGAACTGAAAACAACATATACTATAACTACATTGTAAAGGAAAACAACTTTGAAATATGTAAAGACTATAATCAAAGTACAATGATGGGTGGCTAGGTGGTGCAGTGGATAAAGCACAGGCCCTGGAGTCAGGAGTACCTGAATTCAAATCCAGTCTCAGACACTTAATAATTACCTAGCTGTGTGGCCTTGGGCAATCTACTTAACCCCATTTGCCTTGCAAAAAAAAAACCTAAAAAAAAAAAATGTACAATGACTAGTCATTTCCCCAGATGAAACATGTTTTGCATCATCAGAGAGTTCAGGGTAATCAAGAGGCAGATTGAGGTGTATATTTTTGGATTTGGCTAATGTTTGGACTTATTTTCTTTGACTATACTTATTTATAAGAGAGGATTTATTTTGTTTTGATTTGGGAGGGCAGGGTTTGGAAGCAAAATTGAATGA
Organism: Macrotis lagotis; assembly: GCF_037893015.1. NCBI lineage: Eukaryota > Metazoa > Chordata > Mammalia > Peramelemorphia > Peramelidae > Macrotis > Macrotis lagotis. The sequence continues at coordinate 259,487,781 of NC_133659.1, read as the reverse complement.
CAAATTCACAAAAGTGAATGACAAAAAAAAAGTTGGATCATTGTTAGATTAAAAAAACCAAACCTAATACCAAATAGATAGAATCAGAGCAGCTTTAAAACTAACATATTAAATTTTTATATCCTTTTTTTAAAAAAGAGAGCTATACAAAATGAAGATTCATGATTTCATTTATAATCCCCTTTCTGTTCTGAATATGTGAAAATGATCCTATCTGATAATGATTGTCAGGTGAAAAAAAGAAGAAAGAATATAAATGTTCTCATTTACACGAGTTTGATGAGATGTATATGTTCAAGAAGCAACTCACAGCATATTACTTGTTGACTTCCAACACTTTAAAAACTACCTTGAAGAACTATTGCTTAGTCTAATTTTCTTGTCAGAAATGATTTTCTAGTAGCTTGCACGTATCAAATATAATGGTGGCACCAAAGAGTAATAGTAGAATGTGAATGCTATAAACTATCCAACTCTAAACACGAGTGGATCAGTACACAATGCCAAGAGTTTAAGTTGTTTCAGCTTATTTGTTAAGTGGCTAGTTTTTCAATATTGAATTTATGCAGTGGTTACTATCCTATTTCTGTGTCAGAGAAAGACAAGAAGATAGCTTTCATCTGATCATCTTAAAGAAAATGGCTGCTGAGTGTATATAGATTCATATACATCTAGATGTATATGTATATACACACACATGTATATACATATATATGTATGTATGTGTGTATATATACATATATGATTCAATTTTTCTTTTTCTCCTGGTAGTAATTCAGGGGTACTATAAACTTCAAGATGAAGAGATAGAGGTAGTAACCCACCTTAGCCAAATGAAGCCATAAATGCATGGTATTACTCTTGTTTCTGCTGTGTTTCTTTCCCATTCTTAGGTGAATTAGAGTTGATAATGGAATGGATTCATCTGTAACTTGTGAACCTCAAAAGTTAAAAGAGGTACCAGCTGTCCAAGCATTGAACATCATGCAAATTTTCCAGTAATGAAGAACACAGCCCACTGTGCAACAGATGAGACTTAGCTGAACAGTGGGACAATTCATCCTGCAGCTACATTACATGTGGAAGTGAATTTGGTGGGGTGATGGCATTGAAACAACTGTTTTTAGTTTGGATAAACATTCCTTAGGAACAAAAATGGTAGAAGGGAAAAAATCCCTGACTCAGGGGGGGGCTTTTTTATGCTTTCATCATTACTGAATCTTTTCAATAAACTTCCCATTGTAAAAGTTAATTGATGCTAATTATCTGTCAGTACTGAAGAGATATTAATTGGTAATTGATATAAGGTAAATACACTAGAATAGGAGCTCAAACTGATAGCATTAGATAAAATTCCATTGTCCATTAGGGTTAAGGAAATATATAGAGAATATCTAGCCTTGGGCGGCTAAGTGGGTAGTGGATAAAGCACCAGCCTTGGAGTCAGGAGTACCTGGGTTCAAATCCAGTCTCAGACACTTAATAATTACCTAGCTGTGTGGCCTTGGGCAAGCCACTTAACCCCATTTGCTTTGCAAAAACCTAAAAGTAAAAAAAAGAAAAGAAAAAAAAGAGAATATATAGCCTCACCCTAAGATCAACTTGCTAGTATACTTGTAGGGTTGGGATAGTAAATCTAGAGTCTTTAAAGAATACAGCAATTCTGACAACTTTATATGTTTGCATATGGCAAAAATTCATTTTACTTCATCCCCTTCTATTTTTAATATAGGAAGAAGCAAAACTTTATGCCTTAAATTAAACTATGTTCATCATTTAGATTAGAAGATGAAATAAATAAATAGGAGATAAGAGATTTTAGATATAGGTAGAAAAAATTTTTTGAAGTCATCTGAAGATTATCTGACAGATAAATGTGAAGCTTTAAAGATTTGATGAATTGCTTCATTACATTAACTGGTGTTGGCATATACAGATCAGAATAAAGCTTTTGTAATCTGAAAGGCTTAAAAGCAATTTCATTCCAAAAGAGTGATGGTCATCAGAAACCATTTACCTTTGCCAGTAAAGGATGTAGTGAGAGAAAAACTCACTACCCTACAAATAAACGGGAGTTCTTAGTTTTGGGTGATCATTGAAAAATTCCAAAGCAATGTATATGGAACCAGATTTCAAGTGTGAACTGATAAAAATAGTGACATTTTGATTAGTGCCATATTAGATGCAGTTTGTCAAAGGTATCAATATTAACCAACTGAGAATTCTTCAAACCACAATTGGATAGGGAAAATTAATGTGAATGCTGATGCTTGTCTTGAAGGCTATGCTTTGAAGGCCAGAGTTATAATGATACCTAAGTGTTGTAGGCAAGGCTCTACTTCCAGCACTCTCTTGGTTCAGATTTGATGTTCGAATGAGTCACTTATGAGTCATTGAATTAAAAAAGTGTACTTTACCAAAAGTAGCAAGGATATATACAGCAAGGATTCATTGGCACTTTGCTTCCCTGAATGTCCTTAGCCCCCACCATCTCCAAGTGGAAACTTATCTAGTCAGTACGTCATTAGGGTATGGTGACTCTCCACAAGATGGTCTCAGGCCCCCACCATTTGAGAGTTAGACCTTTTAGGACAGGAAACTGGGGCTAATCAGGTTACATAGGGGTAGGAAGTCAGGGAAGCTGTGTCAGGAAATACTGGTCCTATCACACTAATGAAGGGATAAAGATTTATATGATACTCAGGGATCTGGGTCATAAGCAGACTAAAATGAAGCTGAGAGTTTGGGATGTGTACCAGACAGCATGCCAGTAATGTATGTGATTTGTTCATTAAACCCTTGCCCCCTTAGTTGTTTATAGGACAGGAGGAGAGGGATGATTCCCGATTAAGGATTTTTAAAGGTATTACAAACCAAAAACTGAAGCAGTGATGCCAAAGGACTTATGGCCTGAAAAACCATTCTACCTGTGAGATAATCACAGAAATTGGGGTTTGTAATGGATATTTTTCTGGTCCTTCCAACTGATCCCACACTTGGTATCAGGAAGCAATTGGTACTACACCAAGCTGATAAATTTATGTTCATGAAAATTTTTCAAGATGACTTGAGGAAGGGGCCAGGGGCTCCCACCTCCCGGTGATCCCCAGCTCCCGCCTCTCCCGCCTCTTTTGCTGGCGCCGGAGCGTAAGTCGGAGCCCGTCGGCCGAGGCTGCGGGGCGGCCAAGAAGGACAAGAAGAAGCCGCCAACGCCTTCCCCGGCCCGGCCGAACGGGCCGGCCCCGAGCCGGGACGCCGAGGGGGCGCCCGGGGTGCGGGACCCGGAGGAGCAGCTGCGACTGCAGAGGGAACTGGACTGGTGCGTGGAGCAGCTGGAGCTGGGCCTGCGCAGGCAGAAGTCCACCCCCAAGCAGGCCGAACACGCGGCCCGAGCCGTCGGGACGCTGCGAAGTCATCGCGCCGAGCTGCCCAAGAAGCGCCAGCTGGTGCGCTCGCTGTTCGGAGACTACCGGGCCCGCATGGAGGGGGAGCGGCGAGCGGTGCTGAGGACCATGGAGGCCGGGCTACATCAGCCCGGGTGCTGCCTGTCGAAGGAAGAGCAGCCGAATCTGCAGGCATCATCCAGGTGGACGGATGAGTTCTTTGTCTTCTCCGGAGGAAGAATTTAGGTTTAACTTTTTAGTCCCTACCTACCAGGAACCCCCTAATTTCTGCCAGAAAAGTTGCCTTCGCCATTCCCCAACCCATTCTAGGGGCTGGAGGGAAGTAAAAGGTTTGTGAAAGTCACCTGGTAGGTAGATACCAAGATGACTCAGACCACCTGCTTTTCAGGTGTGTGGTCATTGTCACTGAAGCCCTTGTTCGACATGTGGGGGCATCAGGCTCCTTGTGGAATAGCTATGTAGTTACCATATCTTGAATTCCTTGAAGACTCATGAATTCCCTCTGTACTGAGCCCTGGCTGAAGGGTGAAGACGAGGCAGCTGAAGCTGCTTGAAAAAGGCTGATTTGACTTTTATCTCTTTATTACCTTGGTGCCTCTACTTTTTAGTAGGAGAGAGGTCTTCATTCAGTAAAATCCTTTCTACTTTCTCATCTGAGTATCTCTGGGACTGCAAAATGGGCCACAGAAAGGAACTTGCTAGATCAATTTGGTTATGTCTGGGCAGAGTCAGCATAATCCAGGGGGTCACCAGTCATGATACAGCTCAAAAGGATTATATAATCCTTACATCTCAATCTAAATACTCTTACGCAAAATCCCATACATTTCTCCTTGGGTCAGGGCAAGGCTCATCCCATGGGAATTTTGCACTTATGGATTTCTTCATTGAGCTGCTTTTTCCAAAGGACTTAAAGGGTTATTCCATTTGAGTCAGATAACCAGCAAGCATTGTTGAAATATCTCTGTTGTGCTAAATTATGGTTAATCAAAAACAATGAAATGATTTCTGCCTTTAAGGAGCTTCACTTATTTGGTGAAAACGTGTCCATATATAAATACTTAAAAAGTAAATGTCAGGCACTTTAGGAAAAGGGGAAGGGCCCTAGAAGCTAGCAACATTTATAAAGGCTTTGTGCCAAAAGTTAAGTTTTAAGTGAATCTTTTGAGAGGTTTAGGGGGTCCAGGAGGTGAATATGAGAAGAGCAGCCTGATTGATATTTTCATTTGGCTTATCACTGGAACTGGGTTGGATGATGATATGTTTCTCCTTGCTACCAGTTATTGATTCGCCACTTCTTAGAAGAACCACCTAACCCCCTCTTCTTTGTCCTCTATGAAGGTTTTTTTGTTTTTGCCCTCACTATTCTCATTGATCTTGGATGACAGGAGCCAACTGAAAATATGGATTTTCTTCCTTGCCTGCTTTGACCTTTCTCCCTTCCAAGCAAAGATCTTTTGGGGGAAAGCTGAAATACTTGGACTCTGCCTTTTACATAGAGGTCACAAAGAATGTGACTATTAGGGAAGATTTTTCTTTTAAATGAAAATACCTTTAGGATCATAAAAGAGTTGGAAGGACTTTAAACAGATCATCTAGTTCAACCCCTTAATTTTAATTAAATTTTTGAAAAATTAAACAAAAAGGAAAAGATGACTTGAGGAAGAGATTTTTGGCATTTTCCTAATCTTCATCCTTGCCTTCTCTGCAACATTTGACACTGACATTTACCCTCTTCTCCTTGGTATTCTCATTTCTCTAGATTGTCTCTCCTGTTCTCCTCCTACCCATCTGATCATTTTTTCTCAGTCTCCTTTGCTGGATTTTTTATCTAGGTCCCAACCAGTAACTTATCCAGCCCTACCTCTAAATTGAACTTCAGGCTCACATTTCCAACTAACTACCTATTAGACATCTCAAACTGAATATCTTAAACTCAAAATGTCTAAAACACAACTCTACTTCCCCCTCAAAACCCTCTCCCCCAATTCCAAACTTACCCATAACTATCCAAAGCACCCTCCCAGTCCTCAGGTTTCCTAGTGTCCCAAAGGACATTCCCAGTCCCCTAGGCTCAAAACCGAGATGTCATTCTCATCTCCTCCCTATCTCTCACTTCTCTTATCTCATTTGTTGCTAAAGCCTGTTGATTTCACCTTTACAACATCTCTTGATGTCTTTACAACATCCCCTTCTCTCCTCTGACCCTACCACCTCTGTGGTGTAAGCATACATCTCCTAGTGCAATAGCCTGGTGGTTGGTTAGTCTGAAACAGCCTGGTGGTTGGTTAGTCTGAAACATGTATCTCCTGACTCCAGTACATCCTCCATTAAGCTATTAAAGTGATCAGGTTTAATCATGTCACCAATCTCTCTCTCTCCCCCCACTCAATAAACTTTCATGACTTTTCTTTTTTAGGTTTTTACAAGGCAAATGGGGTTAAGTGGCTTACCCAAGGCCACACAGCTAGGTAATTGTTAAGTGTCTGAGACCGGATTTGAACCCAGGTACTCCTGACTCCAGGGCCAGTGTTTTATCCACTGCGCCACCTAGCCGCCCAACTTCCATGACTCTTAACACCTCTGGGATCAAATACAAAATTATGTTTGGCATTAAAAGTCCCTCCCCACTCCCATGAATTTCTACAATCTAGTGACACTGGCTTCCTTGCTAGTCCTCAAACAAAAAAGACTATCTCCTGACTTTGAGCATTTTTCTATTTATTCCCCACACCAGAGTTCACATTTTATCTTCCTTCTAATCCAAACTGAAATCCCACCTTCTACAGGAAGGCCTTCCTCCTTAATCCCTCTTAGTCCTAATCCACTTTCTGCTTCAATTATTTCCTATTTGTCAGGTATACACCTGATAGTCATATGTTGTCTGCCCCACTGGAGTGTGAACTACTCAGTCACTATTTTGTATCTTTTGCCTTTTCTGGTATCTCCATTACTTAGCAGTAAGTGCTTAATAAATATTTATAATTGATTCTGACTGATTTTACTGGTCCATACTCACTCCATTACTATTAAATAAATTAAAATCTTACTATCGATATTGAGATTTATGGTTATCATGTACAAAGAACAGCAATAGATGTTAAAAACAGAAAATGATAAATGTTGGAGGGGGTGTGGGAAAACTGGGATACTAATGCACTGTTGGTAGAATTGTGAACTGATTCAACCATTCTGGAGAGGAATTTGGAATTCTTGGAAAGGGCATTAAAACTGTGCATCCTCTTTGATCCAGTAATACAAAACTAAGTCTAGATCTCAAAGAAATCATAAAAAGGGGGAAAGGACATAAATGTACAAAAATATTTATAACAGTTCGTTTTGAAGTGGCAAAGAATTGGAAATTGAGGGAATGTCCATCAATTGGGGGAATGACTGAACAAGTTATGGTATACAAATATGATAGAATTCTATTGTTCTATAAGAAATCATGAGCAGCCAGATTTTAGAAAAGTATGGAAAGATTTGCATGAACTGATGCTGAGTGAAGTAAGCAGAGTTGGATTAACTATGATGAACTCAGCTCCTCTCAGCAGTTCAGTGATCAAAGACAATCCTAAGAGACCTGTTTTGGAAAATGATATCCATATCCAGAAAAACAAAACAAAACATTATGGAGCCTGAATATAGAGCAAAGCATACTATGTTCACTTTTTAAAATTTCATTTTTGTTTTTACTTTCTTTCTCAGAGTTCTCCCCCCTTAGTTCTAATTCTTCTTTCACAACATGACTAATATGGAAATATGTTAAAAATGATTGTATATGTACAATTCTTACCAGATTGTTTGTTGCCATGTGGAGGAGGGAGGGAAAGAAGGGTGGTAGAAAAATATAGAACTCATAAAATTTGCAAATGGATGAATGTTGAAACTTAAGTTTGTGTGTAGTTGAAAAGAAATTTTTTTTTAGCTTTTTGCAAGGCAAATGGGGTTAAGTGGCTTGCCCAAGGCCACACAGCTAGGTAATTATTAAGTGTCTGAGGCCAGATTTGAACTCAGGTATTCCTGACTCCAGGGCCAGTGCTCTATCCACTGCATCACCTAGATGCTCTGAAAGGATATTTTTAAAAATAAAGTACAAAAAACAAGAAAAAGAAAATTAGTAGAAATTTTGGAATTTTTCTATAGTGACTTTCTCTCTTTGGAATGATAGATTTGTCTAAGAAATGTTTTAGTCACTTTAGATTCTTAACATTGGTTGTCCAAGAGACATGTGTCTTTAATAGGTTTTAACAAAATGTTCCAAGGATTCTCCAGTAGTTTTGAACATTCCTTAAGGACAGAGAATGTTTTGGAGGATTTCAGTTTTAGGGTTTTGCATCTCTTATTTTGCACCTAACAGGTATTAATAAATCCTTATCAAATTAAATTTGATTTATAGAAAAAGTTTAATTAAAATTTAATTTTTTAATGTCTTAAAAGAAGAGTTCTTCATCTGGAGTACATTAACTTTTTTAATATTTTTAGGTAACAGATTTCAATATAATTATCTTTCTTCATAATCCTGTGATTTATATTTATGCATTTAAAACCATGATTCTGAGGAGTTCATAGGCTTAACCAATATGCCAAAAGAGTCCATGACACAAAAAAGGTAGAGGAGTTTTATGCAAAAACTTCAATTTTGAGACCTGGTAGATCAATTCCCAAAAGATTGGGCATCTCTAAATTAAGCTGTTTTCCTGTCTTCTCCTTAGTTTTTTTTTTTTACTTTATTTTTTATGAACACAAACATTTTGAAATATATATAACATGCATATATTATGTACAATACATAATAGATATGTAATCTGTTAGGTACAGCATATTTTTTTTAGTTTTTTTTCAAGACAATGGGGTTAAGTGACTTGCCCAAGGCCACACGGCTAGGTAAGTATTAAGTGTCTGAGGTCAGATTTGAACCCAGGTACTCCTGACTCCAAGGCCAGTGCTCTATCCATTGTGCAACCTAGCCACCCCGGGACAGCATATTTTTAAAGGGTATATTAAATTAAACACAATAGTGTTTAAAATTACTCTGCTTCTGGATTTCTCTCAGCTCTCCTCTGTGTCTCTTATCTATCTATCTATCTATCTATCTATCTATCTATCTATGGCAATGGGGTTAAGAGTGACTTGCCCAAGGCCACACAGCTAGACAATCATTAAGTGTCTGAGGCCACATTTGAACTCAGGTCCTCCTGACTCCAGGAATGGTGCTCTATCCACTGAGTCCCCTAGCTGCCCCCCCATGTCGCTTTTATTACTTAATTGACATTCTTTTTTTAAAAATAATTATTCCTACCTACCCACTCTTTCCCACAGTTCTTTTACCACCTGAAATAAAATCTTTCCTAGAAGCAATAAATATTGACCTAGATTATTTTTAGGGATGAGTGATAAGAAGAGGAAGGAAGCTAGGTCATAAGAGAGGAGAGAAGGGCCAGTGTACTGGAAAGAAGTAATGAGCGCACTAAATAAAGAACACTTGGAGAAATTTACAGATGAAGGTAGATAACAGGAGCTGAAAAATCAATCAATGTATTATTAGTCTGCTTTGAGAAGTCCCATTCTACTGCAATTTTGGAGGACTGTGGGCTTCTTGAGGGCAGGAATTGTCTTACATCTTTCAGCATAACACCTGTTACACAGTAAAGTTTAGTAAATGTTTATTGACTGACAAAGGAAACAACATTTCCTAGAATGGTGTGAAGAAAGGCACAAAGAACCATCATCCCACCAGAAAGTTCAAAGCACCCAGAGCCAGTACCAGGGCCAGGACCTGTTTGAAGAAGTTTCCTTCTTATATGCCCCAAATCATCCCTTATCCACTGGTTGATTATTGTCCTTTGTTCTTAAAGAGGACCAGAATGACATTTTTGTGTTGGGGGGGTGAGGTACAGTGAGTCCAACTATGGCTGATTGGACTAATATGAGCTCGGAAGGCTCCACACCACAAGTCAGGTACAGATAATTCATTTATTCATTTGGACTGAAAATGATTCTAAATTTACACATCTCACATTTCTTTTGAGCTTCTACAATTCTGCTTTGCTCATATAGTACAGTGCCATGCTGCATAATCCTGTTTTAGTGTTTCCCAAGTCTCAAAAGCAATTCCAAAGTTCTTCAGAGAGACTTTGAGAGTATCCTTGTATCACTTCTGACTTGCCTTATACAAGTTCTCTGCAAAATAGTCTTTTAATATGTTTAGTATCCCAACAATATGGTCAACTCATCAGCTTTCTGAAGTAGAAATCTGAATGCTTGGCAGTTTGTTTTAAGAAAGAATCTTAATGTTCTGTACATTATCTTTGCCAGGTGATCTTCAGAATCATCCTAAGACAATTCAACAAAAGCAATTCAGTTTCCTGGAATGGTATCAGTAGACTGTCCAGGTTTCCTAGGCATACAACCACAAGGTCAACACAGTAGTTCTGTAAACCTTCCATTTGGTAGACAGTTTAATCCCTTTTTTCCATATTTTCCTTCAGAGCCTTCCAACCACTGGGCTAGTGCTAGTAATGCATATGTCGACCTCATCATCCATGTGTACATCCCTGAAAAGTATTTTGCCAAGGTAAGTAAAACTATCCACAACATTCAAAATTTCTCCATTTGCCAAAATTGATAATGGATGATGGTAGCGGACTTCTTGGTATCAATCATTAAGCCAAAATTAGCACAAGCAGCAGAAAATCAATCCCTGTTGCATCTCAGCCTCAGAGGCTACACTGGGTGTTCAATCAGCTATTACACACAACAAAAGATCATGCACCAACACTACCTTCACTGAAGTCTTAGCTTGGAAGTGTCTTCAGGTTAAGTAATTGACAATTAGTGCAGTAGCTGACCTTGCTTCCATTTTCTTCCTCATTGAAGGCATCTGACAATATTGATGAAAACATAACGCTAAAAAGCATGGGAACAAGCATGCAGTCTTGCTTCACTCCATTGGTGCAAGAATGGTGGAGTGTGCAAGAACATTGTCCACTACCAAGAATGCAGGCCATCATGAAACTTATGTACAATACTGATAAACTTCAGGCAACCACATTTTGCCATAATTTTCCAAGATTTCAGAACTGATATCAAGGCTTGGTACGATAGATGAACATCATGTGTAGACCTTGCTCCTGGCATTTCTCCTGGAATTGTTGGGTAGCAAATATCATATCAACCATTCCTCAGATTTTTCCATAGCCACACTGGCACTCAGATAGATGGACAGCTTTCAGGTGATCAGCCTATTAAGAACTGTGGCAAGAATCTCAGTGATTAAGGAGACACCTCTCTGTGATTGTCACGGGACAACCTATTTTCCTTTCCTTTGTAGAAATAGACAATGGAGATATATTTCTGGGGGATAACCTCCTATTGTTAGATAGATTTCAGTCAGCTTTTGTATGAGCAGTGAACTCCCTGCCTTTTAAATCTCAGCTGGAATAGAATCAACAACAGGCACTTTGTCATACAAGAGGAGCCTAATGTTATTCCAGGACAGCTAAGTGGCACAGTGGGTAGATCACAGACCCTGGAGTCAAGAGGATCTGAGTTCAAATCCAACCTTGGCCATTTGACACATTCTAGCTATGTGACTCTGGGCATCACTTATCCCTAATCGCTTCATATACAGGACCATCTCCAGTCATCCTGATTTATATCTGACCACTGGATTCAGATGACTCTAGAGCAGGTGACTTTGCACAACACCCCTCACTGAAATCCAATTCACATGTATGTCATGGCATTACCTCCCTGATGTCATCATGGTCTTCGAGAATGAGGGACAAATAACAACATTCAAAATCTCTTCTTTAATTGGAAGTTTAGCTAAATAGGACTGACTTCAACCTGAAGTATACAGTCGGTGACCTCAACATTGATTAATAATGGTCTTTTGAGAATTCAATGGAAGTATTCCATTCATCTCTCCAGAATTGTGTCCTTATTACCAATCACTGTGGCTCTGTCAGCACTGAGTATTTAATATGTTACATAGATCTTTGACTCATAAATATCCTCCAGGGCAACATAAGCATGCTTTGGATTATTACCTACTAGCATAAAACTGGAATTCTCTCAGTTTCATTTGTTCTTTACTTTTGATGGAATTAAACACTTCTTAGACATGAATAAACTATCCTGCTGGTAGGACCTATATGAAGAGGATTCCTTCCTTCATCAGAGGTGCCTAAGTTACATGAGGGATATCTCTCATTTTCTCCGATTAGTCAAAAATGATCCTTCATTCACTCACTAAATCAACCCACAAACATTAATTAATCACTTACTTTATGTGAGGTACTATGCTAAATAGGTGCCCTCATGTCAAACAGATTACATTTTACTAGAGATTTACATGATTGAAGATAAATATACAAAATAAATATAAAATGCTGGGGGGGGGGCAGAGGAACATGACTGGAGGAATGAGGAAAGGTCTCCAGAAAAAATGCACTTGAGCATTGAAGGGAATAAAGAAGTAGAGGTGAGAAAGAAGCAAGTAGGTATGGGAGAAAACTTGTGCAAAATCATGGAGTGAAACATGGAATGCTGTGTATAGGAAACGGTAAGCTGTCCGATTTAACTGGTGTCTTTTTTTTTTTTTGCAAAGCAATAGGATTAACAGACTTGCCCAAGGTCACATAACTAAGTATTAAGTATCTGAGGTCTGATTTGAACTCAGATCCTCTTGCCTCCAGGGCCAGTGCTCTATCCACTTTACTACCTAGCTGCCCCCTGAAGTGTCTTAGGTAGAAGAGTTAAACAAGTGACCCAAGACCCCATGCAACACTCCCACTTTTGGCTTGAACTAGATTAAAATTTAATTGGAAAATATTTAACAAAATAAATAAAATACCATAAAATGTGGAAAGCAATATATTTTTTTTAATTTTTAGGTCTTTTTTAAATTTCTTTTTGCAAGACAATGGGGTTAAGTGGCTTGCCCAAGGCCACACAGCTAGGTAATTAAGTGTCTGAGACTGGATTTGAACAGGTCCTCCTGACTCCAGGGCCGGTGCTCTATCCACTGCACCACCTAACCACCCCTAAAGCAATATATTTTTAAATGAAATTGATACAGGGATCTTTATATATATAGATTAGTGTCACCCATTTGTATTTGAGTTTAATACCATTGTCAAATAGTATGAGTATATGAGAAGTGATTTTGATCAAGCAGGAAAGATAGGCTGGTGAAGAATTATAAGGATTTTTAAACTAAACTAAAGAGCTAGTACTTTGCCTTGAAGCTTTGAAAATCCACTGACATTCTTTGAACAAGGAATAAAATGGTCAGAATTATTTTTGCAATATCAATTTAGCAACTATGTCAAGGAGGCTTTGTAAAAGAAAGAGACTGGATAGAGAGAGACATCAATCTGGAGGCTCTAATAGTTCAGGAGAGAAGGAAGAATGTCCTGGATTATGGTACTTTTGGCGAAAGTTGATAAGAGAAGACTGATTCAAGAAATATTGAGAATATAGGATGTTTAAGGAAGAATCTATAGGAAAGTAGAGGAAATACATGGTAGGGCAGGTCAGGAGCTGAGATAATTTCCCAGAGAAAGCATAAGGTATGTGAGGCTCTAACTTTAGGATTAGGTTTGGATGAGGGTATGACCTTGGTAAAAAGAAAGGAAAAGGACTACAGCAAAATAATCTTCTTGATGCAAATCTGACCCTATCACTCCCATAACCTGTGCCCTTGCATTGTCCTAGTTATTTTAACTATCATTTATCACCTGGGCCTCGAGGGGATGATAATAGAAAGACAAAAACAGATACAGAAACTGGTAGAGGGATTTCTCATTAGCCTCTTTAGAGAACAATGGGGTTACATGGCTTGCCCAAGGCCACACAGCTAGGTAACTATTAAGTGTCTGAGACCGGATTTGAACCCAGGTCCTCCTGACTCCAGGGCTGGTGCTCTATCCACTGCGCCTTCATTCTTTTTTGTTTGTTTGTTTGGTTTTTTTTAGGTTTTTGCAAGGCAAATGGGGTTAAGTGGCTTGCCCAAGGCCACACAGCTAGGTAATTATTAAGTGTCTGAGACCGGATTTGAACCCAGGTACTCCTGACTCCAGGGCCTTTATCCACTACGCCACCTAGCCTCCCCGCTGCGCCTTCATTCTTGAAGAAGACCATGACATTGGGGAAGTGATGCCATAACATGCATGTGAATTGGATTTGAGTGGGGGGATCCTTTGCTAACTCACCAGCCTTACTTTCTCCTCCAGGGCCACCTGAGTTCAGTGACCAGATACGAATCAGGAACACTGGAGATAGCCCTGGATATGAGGCAATCAGGGTAAAGTGATTTGTTCAAGGCCACATAGTTATTAAGGGTCTGAGACTGAACTCAGGTCCTCCTGACTTTAGTGCCAGCACTGTGCATCTCTCCAACTAGACTCCACACTTCTCTGAATGTATCCTGAACTTTCTAGTCTCATTGTATTCACACAATCATCTATAATGCCTGGAAAACATTTCTTTCTCATTTCTGCCTATTAAAAATCCCTTCATTCAAGTTTCAACATAGGTTCTACCTCCAGTGAAAAGTCTTCTTTGATTGCCCCAAGTGAAAGTAATTTCTCCCTCCTTGAATTTCCTAGAAAATTTTGTCTGGATTTCTTTTCTTCTCCTATCATACTCTGGGCAGGTAGGTGACATAGTGGATAGAACACCCAACCTGTAGTCAACTTCTTGAGTTCAAATCTGACCCTGAACACTTACAAGCTATGTAGCTCTGAGCAACTCATTTAACCCTATTTGCTTCAGTTTCCTAATTTGTAAAATGAACTGGAAAAGGAAACTAGATCCACAGATCACACTCAGCTTTGTATTATATTTAATTGTACTCCACTAGAATATAATATTTCCTAAAGGCAGGGAGGGACCCTTAGGACTTCTATATTCCCAACTATTCCTAGAGCAATATGCTTCATACAATAGGGTTCTCTAAAGTTCAGGAGAAGCTGTTTCCACAAAGGGACTCAAATGAATCAAGATTTATCTCAGTGTGAGAAGGCTAACTCCAAAGGAATGGAAAGAATTGATAAGATATTTCCTCCTCTGACTCTACCCTTACTCCAGAATAAAACTCCAAGGAAATTTTGGGAACACAACTTAGGTATGACTTATGCCTAGGATCTCCTGAAAGTGTGGATAATAGTGTTCCTTCTAGTAAAGGTATACAATATATAAAATGTAGAACTACTATTTATTTCCTCTACCACAAAATATGCCTAAGACATATAAGACAAGCATTAACAAAATGTAGAAACAAAAGAGAGCATTAAGAAATAAACAAAACATCTTAAATATTCCACTATGTTAATTATTCTCCCCCATGTTAGCAACTCACTGACCAGATCTCCTGGTCAGCTAAAAATGCTTTTCCTTAGTCTTTCAGCTGTAGAATTCTCCTTTCATGAGGTTCATCACCAAAAAGCATGGTATAATGCTTTCATATTTTTCTGGGCAGTCAGCACCCAAGCTTAACAAATAGTGATGACACAAGGTCACTTTGAAAATTAGAAATATCCATTTTTCAGGATCCCTCAGGGAAAGAAATAGAAGGTAGATGAAAGACACCAGGGATATAAGGTGGTACCTTAAGCTACCCTTAGAATTGGGGAAGAAGCTCCTCCATGAAACCCACCTAAAATCTAGGGGGAAATGGTGAAAGATGCTTCCAAAGATTTGCATAAAAAAGATAATGACTTTCCACAGTTTTTATAATCCAACTTAGGTCCCTATTCTCTGCTCCTTGACCCATCATTTTTCAGGCTATCTTTCAGGTATGGACACCAATCAGGATTTGCTGAGTTTTGAGTTTTTCAGACTGGAGCCAAAAGGTATGTTTGACTCCATGAGAAGTTCCCCTTCCTGACAAAAGCTCCTTCCCTTTAATTTTATCAAGTGAAAAGGAGAGAATTTCAACATCCTGCTACAATAGGCATTTGATAAATATTTGTTGATTTAAATTGAAGGCAAACATCTTCTATTTTGAAATTTTGCCTTTTAGTCATGACTACATGGGACCCCATGTCAAATCAAGTATTTATTAAGTGACTTTTTTGTGCCAAACACTATTTCAAGTAATGGGAAAGAAGAAAAAGGCAAAACTGATACAATTATTACCCTAAACTATAAAACAGGATAAATTGGAGATAGTCAACAGAGGAAAGACACTAGCTTTAAGAGGAATCAGGAAAGGCTCTTGCAGAAGATTGTATTTTAGGTGAGTTTTGAAGGAAGCCAGGGAGTCAGGAGCCAGAGATGAGAAAGAAAAGAATTCCAAGCATGGGTGACAGGCAGAAAAAAATGTCTAGAGCCCCTGGATGGAGTGACTTGACTAAGGAAGAACAAAGGGGTCAATGTCACTGGATCACAGAGAATGGGGAAGGGAATAAGTCATAAGCAGATTAGATTTGTAGGAAGGGCCCAGGTTATAAAGACTTTAAATGTTCCATCAGAGGATTCTATATTTGATCCTGGAGGTGATTGGCAGCCACTGAAACTTATTGAAAGGGACTTGGCATGGCCAGATTGTCCTTTAGGAAGATTGTTTTGATAGCAGAGTGGACTAGAGTTGAGAGAAATTGAACAAGGGAGAATAACCATCAGGTTAATGCAATGGTATGATGAGATGAGTGCCTGCACTACAGTGGTGGAAGTATCTAAAGAGAGAAAGGGATAGAGGGGAGAAATATTGAGAAGGAAAAATCAACATCAATCATTTGATGGGGGTAAGGAGGGCTGAAGAATAAAGGATGATAACTATATGTAAAACCTTAGGTCCTTAGTATGAATGTGGTACCCTGAACAGTAATAAGGATGTTGGGAAAAGGGGTGGTACCCTGAACAGTAATAAGGATATTGGGAAGAGGGGAAGTTTTTTGGTTAATCTGTTTGCTTTTTTGGGGGTGGTGATAGAAAATGAATTCAATTTTGCTCATATTAAATTTGAGACATGTACAACATTCAGTTTGAGAGGTCTAGTTGAGATGTGAGACTGGCGGTCAGAAGAAAGGCTGTTGTTATTCAGTCATGTCCAGTCCTTTGAGACCATATAAGCTAATATGGTCCATGAGATTTTCTTGGCAAAGATATTAAAGAGGTTTGACATTTTCTTCTCCAATGAATTAAGGCAAACAGAGGTGACTTGCCTAGGATAAGACAACTAGTAAGTAGTTGAGGCTATATATAAACTCAGTTAGGACTGTATAAATAGGTGTGAGAATTATCTGCACAGATCCATGGGAATTCATGGGAATTGATGAGTACCAAATGAAACAATATAGAGGGAGAAGAGAAAAGGGTGCAAACTGAGCCTTGGGAGATTTGCCTTTAAGTTGAGCACCACTTGGATTAAGCAAAGGAGTCTGAGAAGGAATATTCAGATGGGTAGGAAGAGAACCAGAGAGGAGTCAAGAAAACCTAGGAAAAAAGGGGAGGCAAGTAACTAACAGTTTCAAAGACTGTAAAGGATAAAAAGGATAAGAATTGAGAAAAGATAGCTAAAATACACAACACAAGACACAGATGAATGAAATTGAAGAACCTAAATAGAAAAAAAAAGAATCCCAGTTTTCCTTTTGCTTACTGTGTTTCCATCTCCTAAGGAAATTGGGGCAGTGGATTGAAAAAGGCTAGAGAGGATGGAGATGTAGAGGAAAATTTCCCATTAAAAAGTAACTTGTCTTCCTCTTAGTATATGTGGTTAAATTCTGACTACATGGTCTGGAAAGATTCTTCTAAATCTAAGCCCTAAGAATGCTGTTCTTTGAAGAAACTCAACAAGCCCCTTTTCCCTACTCAGTTCTACCCCTAACTTTGAAATGTAGTACAGTCTCCCCTTTTCTTTAACTCCTGTAGGAACATACCATCCTTTTTTTAAAGGTGGGCTGCTAGAAAAGAATTCTCATTACAGCCACCAGAGGGTGGCACACACCAGGGTCCTGTGACCTTTGGGGACTCTTTCCCTCTTCCTCACCAGAACTTGGTATTTTCATGACCCCTGATTCTAAAGGCAGCACAACCTGATGTTCAGTCCTTCTGAGATGCAGGTTTGAATTTTATGTGCTCATGAGATCCAATGACTCAGAAAGTGCCCCAAGTGTTTGTTCAGTTCATGTTTCATACATGCTTTCTAAGCCTGAGGAGTGGGGACTCATTAACCAAGCAGTCTTCAGCATCTCTTCCATCCCATATATTTTGAGAGGGAGAGGGGGGAACTAATCATCTGGACTTGTATTGTTGTCTAGACTTCTGGGTTTGCAAAGGATGAAAGAGAGGATTTGAGAGAAGGCCTGCACATCCCCACATTTACACAAGCACAGACAAACACACACACACACACTCACACACACACACACACAGACACAAAATCAATCAATCAATCACTGTCCTAATTCCAGTTAGACCTCTCTAGGAGATAAGGGGAGGATGACTTTCAAGGAACCATCCTCCTCATCTTGCCCTTCATTATGCAAATGATTTGAGATAGGAATTCCAGGAGGAGGGTGGCTAGGGACAGGAGACTAGGAGGCAGGGAACAGAAGAAGCAGACATCCTAAGAGTAGAACATTCTCAGTCCTGGCTTTCCAGTTTGATACTCATTACATGTCTTTCTCAGGTTGGTTAGTCATTTCTAGGGTAGTTTGTGCCCCTAGTAGCGTTGTGCTGAAACTGGGATTGTCCTGAGTTGGGGAGGGTGAAGGATTATGGTAACAGAAACTTAGGGCATTTCAGAGCTGACACCTCAAACCTGGATCGTTCCTTTTATTAGATCACATAGAGAAAAAAAGAACTGTGACAGTATTAGAATTGACCAGGCTCTTCCTAGTGACTGGCTGGGCATAGAACAGGGGAAAAGTTGGAAGATTATATTATCATTTATAAATAGAAAAATAAAATTATCCACCAGCAACTAGAGCACTCAGAAGGGGGCCAGGTGGTTTGTAAGCTCCACGAGGGCAGGGACTGTATCAGATTCATCTTCGCATCTCCCTCCTCCTCTAGTAAAGTGCCCTGCATACGATACTTAATATTTGTTGAATTTACACAAGTTGAATGGAATTGGTAGAGGGCTGAGAAGAGAATGCTGGCTAAGGGAAATACTGTTTCTATCGATGCACACCAACCTCCTGATCCCTCTTGAAGATATTTTGCTAAGCTCCCCTCAACCCTAGCCCCTCCCCCAACCCTTCTTCCTTTGTCCTCATCCTTCTTTCTGTTCCTCCTTTTCAACATTTCAGATTCTGCCTGTATCCTCCGGTCTCCAAGCGCCCAGAACTCTGCCACAACTCTCAGCCCAGTAGCTCCTCTGCCAGTCGGTAGAGGAGGCGGGAGTACCAGTGCATACCGATGGACTGGGTGGTCCCTCCGGGTAGCAGAGCCCCTAGCGCGTGAAGCAGACGCAGGGGCGCGAAGGCCCGGTGAGCCCACTGGTGACTCTCCAGGACGGCGTAACAGGAGGCCAGGACGTCGTTCACCAGCAGAGTCCCGTGCGCGGTCAGAGGTGCGAAGACACCCACGGCCTCCTCCCGCGCCACGCGGGCCACGCGCGCAGGGCGAAGCGCGTCCCCTCCCGGGGCAAGTACCGAGTCCCCAGCGCGCAGTCGGCGAGCAAACACGGGCTCGAAGTCGGCGGGGGCGGGCGCCGGGCCGCGGGCCGCAAAGACCAGGTGCCAGGGGGTGAGGAGCAGTTTGCGCGGGGGCCTCTCGGTCTCCACAGCTACAAACGAGGCCCGGCGCTGCGAGTCTCGGTCTAGGAAAAGCAGGACCGGCGTGGGCACCACCCGGCCGGCAGCGTCCGCCGCTAGCACCCAGTCCCCGCGGTGCAACTCGCGCAGTCCCTTCCGTTCTCCGCTCCGCAGACGCACCGTGGCGTTTCCCGGGAAGCAGCCGCCGGCCCGCACCGCCAGAGAGTTGTCTGCGGTGGGAGCAAAGGGAGAAAGCTCAAACTGGGGCCACCCGGGCACCCTTTCCCCTTCCCACGGCCGCTGCCACCTCACAGGCCGCCTCAGCCTTCTTGCCCCAACCGGGGGATTTACAGTGACACCCACTTATTTCCTCGGCTCGTTTTCAGACAGAAGGGTCGTACAGCCTAATCCCCCCCGCCCCAGCATGGGGTGCTTTCAGGATCCTCCCTACTCAGCCCGTCTTACTCTTTTTTTTTTTTTTTTTGCAAGGCAATGGGGTTTCGTGGCTTGCCCAAGGTCACGCACTTAGGTAATTATTAAGTGTCTGAGGCCGGACTTGCTGAGCCTTACTCTTACCGGCTTTCACAGACACATGGACGTGATTGCGGGACTCGTAGTGGACCCAGTCGAAGCCGGCCTCTACCGCCAGCCGTGCCAATAGTCCATATTTATTGCGGTCGCGGTCCGACGTGGTTATATCCAAGGCCCGGCCTTCGTAGTGTAGCGAGTCCTGCGCGTGGTGACCGTCCTCGTCCCATCCTTCGGTGACCCGCAAGCGCACTCCCGGCCACATGTTCATCACAGCGATGGCCAACGAGTTCACTCGTTCCTTACAGCGCTGGGGGGATCGAGGGGATGGGGGGGATGGGGGGTCGAAGGGAAGAGAAAAGAGACGCAAGTTCCTCACCTCCCCGCCCCCAAACCCACTACCTTTGAACCATTCACCCTTTTTAAAGAACCCAGCCCGAAGCCGGGGAAGCCCCTTGCTGGAATGGAGTGCTGGGAGGAGAATGATCCTCAGCCCGGTCTTGTCCTTCTTTCCCCTCTAGAAGTACTGGAAATCCAGCTCGGTTTAGGATCTAGACGATGAACACCCCAGCCCCCCAAGGCAGCTTATTCTACGCTAAGAAAGACGGGGTGGGGCTCCACAGCAGAACCGTAAGGGGAGGCTGGGCTGACTCCCCCAAGAAGAGTCTTTATTTAAGTTATCTAGGCTTTAGCTCCGGCCCAGACCTCCCTCCGCCTGATTCATCTTTTGTTTCTTTGCCTCCCCTGGCACTGGGCACTGTTTCCTTCCTTCCTTCCTTCCTTCCTCCTCCTCCTCCTCCTCCTCCTCCCGCCACCGGGCTCACCACTACCTCACATCCCCCCCCCCCAGCATTAACCCCTTCGGGCATTACAAGCCTAGAGGAGAGGGAGTGGGCGTGAGGAACCTAGGGGGCGCCCAGAGGGGCTGAGACGACAGGAAAGGTTAGAGTGGCGGGGGCTGCGGAAAGCACAATGGCCATTCTCCGGGATGACTTAACCGGGTGAGAATCCTGGGCCGGGGCCGGGGCCGGGGCAGTGGCGGGAGAAGCGAACTCAGCAGCTCTAGCCACAAAGGCTCTTTTCAGCCGCCCCAGCGCGGAGAGAATAAAGGGCAGTGAGCCGCGCCCCCCTCTCCCAGAGGAGCGCCACAGCCTCCTCCCCCAGCTCGGCCCAGCCGCATCCAGGGATCTCCAAGCGCACAGAAACCCACCTCTCACTCCTGCAGGCTACTGCCCAGAATGAGACAGAGCTGCAGTACCTGGGAATGAGGGGTCTGCTGCCCAAGTCCGACTGCCCAAGCATGAGATGCCTCACTTGAGGGGAAAACTTGAGGGTGGGCGCAGAAGGGAGGCGAAGGCTCACAACTTGACTCTCTGGGGGAGTGAGCCTGCTGTTATCACTCGTTGTTACAGTCTAGGAGCAAGAGACCTTGGCCTGCCTCAAAGCGGGGAGAAGGCAGAGATTGGAAAGGGAACCCCTAGAGGAGGCGGAGAGGGAACAGCCTCCTCCTTTTCTCCCAGCCCCTCCCACTCACCTTTGGCTTCGGTTTTCCTCATCACTATGGGGGGGGGGGGGATATTCCTCCTGGGCCACTATTCCCAACCTCTACACCTCCAAGTTCCACACAGTGAGAGAAGTAAGATAAGTCGCTGTGCCTCTGTGGTCATTAGGCTATGAGGAGGCCCTGACCTGCGGGGGCAGGGTGGCTGGGAGCAGGGTCCAATTCAATGGGGCCATTTTGCTGCCAAGCAATGGGGAGGTGAGGGTCTCAAGAACTACATCATATAGAGTGAGGTGAGAGGGGTAAGTCTCCTTGGATTCCCATACAATATATGGTTCTATTTCAATTCTGCCGGCTACAAGTGTCATTGAGAAATATGATCTGGTAGAGCAGGTACAGGACTGAGGGAAGTCCCTGGTCAGAAGTGGAAGTCACAAAAGGAAGCCTCAATTCTCAGTGAAATGATTGCTGAGTACCTACTGAAGATGTAGATTTGGAGTCTTCTGGTTTTGAACTGGGGAAAGCAGATGGATTCTCTCTGAGCGTTTTCTCCAGAATAAAATTAGCTAGCACTTATAAAGGATTAAAGGTGTCATTTGAATAACCACTATTCTGAATAATTCCCATTTTACAGAAGAGTAAACTGAGGCAGACGGAAGTTGTGATTTAGCAGTGTCACACAGTTTGTCTGGAGAATGGAGAATAAAGGAATTTATCCAGAGGAAAAAAGATTGCTTCTCCCTTTCTTCTCCTCTAAATGTTGTATAATGGGAGAAAAAACCCTCTACTAAAGTCCTATTCCACTAGAGAGGACAGAGGTAATCTTGGGCAATAAAGTGCAAGCTTGGTAGGACCTACCAAACTGAGAAATTTAACTGCATGCTGAAACCACTTGAATACTTGTGCTCTCTAAATTGAAAATAATTATGACTAGAAATCTGTCCATTCCACATTGGTGAAAAACAAAGGAAATGAAAAATGGAGCTCCAAGGAGGTATAGGTTCTAGACCTAGCTTTACTTCTAAGGAACTGAGCAACCTCTACAAGTCGCTTTTCTCTGGACTTCAAGTCCCTTAATGTAGAAAATGGAGAGGATTGGGCTGAGTCCTGAGATCCCTTCTCATTTCTAAACATTACATTATTCTATCTAGACAATTGTGCCAACCCCCCTTTTTTGAAGCAGTTGATTGTAGAAAACTGTTTCATATTCCAGACATCTAGAATACACCTCCAACTAGCCAAAAGTGGGCTCCTCAATCCAACAGGATTATGAGATTCAAGTGCTCTTGACTCTCATTTTAACTTTCTGAACTGGTCACTTCTAGAGCCCAAATGAGGAGACA
Source organism: Macrotis lagotis (assembly GCF_037893015.1). Taxonomy (NCBI): domain Eukaryota; kingdom Metazoa; phylum Chordata; class Mammalia; order Peramelemorphia; family Peramelidae; genus Macrotis; species Macrotis lagotis. The sequence continues at coordinate 259,465,292 of NC_133659.1, read as the reverse complement.
ACCAGGTTCCGGAGTTATTAGACATAGTGAACCTTGACAAGCTGGGGTTTAGTTAGAAAATGAAGACATGGGAACACAGAGGAGTATTAGGACAATAATGGGGGTATTTCCCTGGAACACGTCAGTCCTTCTCAGTTTCTCCCTTTCACTCTCATTGCTCTCCCTCCCTCTCAGCAAGGACCCTGACCCCAACCTTAGAACTTCTCACCCTGATGTTCACAAAGTGGAAAAGATTTCTTGGGACAAAGACCCTTGACAGGAATTTTCTATTAATACATCCTCAGAAATAGTATAATAAGGCACATGAAAATGTTCCTGGAGAGAGGGATGAAATCTTCCAATGAGAGATGGGTATCCCGAAATGGGCCAGGGGTCCAAAATGCCCCTGTGGCTCAGGAATTCCTTTCTCCACCTCCTCAGACACAGTCCTGGAGAGGCTGGCACACGAGGGCCAGCCATTGAATCTCTGTCCCTTATTCCTCAGGAGACTCCCCAATCACCCCAGGGCATTGCTGGCCTCCGGCTCACCTCAGCCCTTCCTGCCTAGCTCGGTGACTGACCCCCGGTCCACGCCTCAGTCATTTCCCGTCTCGCCTGCCGCCATTCCACAACCCCTCCCCCCTTCCCAGTTTCTCCCTTTCACTCTCATTAGCCCCCCCCCCCCCATTGCCCTCCCTCCCTCACCAGCGTACTCTGAGTTCCTCCCAGCCTTTCTATTGAGAAGAGGGGCATGCCCTATAATAATTGCAGAGTCGGACTGGAGGTGAGGGAGTGGTGCCCTAGGCTGTGTGGGTACTCCATCCCAGACAGCCCCAGAGAAGGGTAAATGAGCAGCGGCTTTGTCCCGTCCAGGTAGGGGCAGACACCTGAGCCACAGGGCGAGGCCTGGGGACGGCTTCCTTACCTCGGTCATCAGGCGGTCAGCCCCAGTGTTCTCCTCGTCCTTGAAGATGATGTCAGGATTGTAGTTGGGCACCAGGTCTCGAAAGCGTTCCGACCCTCGGACCACTCTGCCCTCGGGGTGCCCGCTGGCCCCCAGGGTCCGCTCTGGCATGCTGGGTACGAACTGCTTGTAGAGCAGAGGTATGAGTTGCTTTCGCACATAGCGACGCCTGCCCACGGGTCCCCGGCCCGGTCCGCAGCTCCTGCTGGGCAGTGTGAGCAGAGCAAGGAGTGCCAGGCAGCACACGGGCACCAGGCTCACCCGCAGCGCCATGGCACCAGCCCCGAGGGGAAGGAATGTCTGTCCTCGCGGGGGCTTCTAGTCACTTGGACATTTCTTTTCCGATGAGCAGCAGGTGGAGGTCGATCCAGGGAGCTCGGGGCTCACACTGATGTCGGTGGCTGAACAAAACGGTCACGGGACTGAGGCTCTTCCTTCATGCCCCCGGAGTTTGTGACCCACCACCAAGACTAGAACATGATACTCTAGTAAAGGGGCGATGGGTACCAGCCTGGTACCCGGCTCCACTTGCTACCCAGGACAGGGTTGCCGAACTCCGCCTTAAGTGGCGATATGCCCCACCCACTCACTTCTGCCCCACCCCCCGGGTGGGCCCAACCCGCCCCCAAAGGCCCAAGGATCAAGCCCAACGCCCCTCTTCTCCTCCCACCCAGTTTCCAAGCAGCTGGCTTTCAGTCACTGGCTGGAGTAGGCACCCCGCGTGGGGCTCCGACCCGAGGGGGGAAAGCCTTGGGGACATTCGGCGAGGTAGAAATGGCTGCGACTTTGCCACCTTGCTGTTCCAACAGGGCTGTCTCTCCCTGGGGCTGGAGATATGCCCCTTACTACTATTACCCCTCATTGTGGGAATCCCCTCCCAAGCCCCCAAGGGTCAGTTTTAAATTGCAGGACCCTCGGGAGGGTTCGAATATCTGATACCAAGATACTAATCCCCCAAATTCTAAGTTTCCCGATCCTTCCAGATCTCTCTGCTGTCATTCCCTCAGACCCTAATTGTAGTTGATTGGCAGCTAGGTGGCGCAGTGGACAGTGATGGGCAGTCGAGAAGACCCGAGTTTGAATCCTGCCGTATTTGCTGAGTGACCTTAGGCAAGTTACTCAACCCCAGCCTATTTCTACATCTGCAAAATGTCAGTAATAATTGTACTTACCTCCCAGGACTACCTGAGGACCATACAAAATAACATGGAAGTGCTTTATGTTAATTCATATTAGATTGTACATTAGATTGTAGATCAATTCCCCACTTTTTCAGTTGTCTTGGGGTAGATACAACTTCACCCAAGACTAGAGGTGCTAAGGAAATTTGCCCAAGACCATCACCCTTTTATTCCTACTGTCAGACCAAGAGAGATGATCTCCCACACATGATTCCAAGACTGAGACCTCAGATTTCATTCTGGGAACAGAAAACTCCTTAAAGGACAGAAACAACACCTGCTGCTTTACTAAGCCTGGGAGAGGAGCCCTTTTTTTTAGCTAAACCCCTCCTCTCAATGAAAAGTTTTTGCCCCAGATCCAAATTGGGAAATGAACCAAGAGAGTAAAAAGTAGCAGTTAGGGGCAGGATCTTTTCTCAAGCTTAAAGACTGAAGACACACAGAAACAGGGAATTTAGGTCAGGGAATGGTAGACAGTCAAGTCTGGTTAAAAGGTATGGCAAGGGGAGTGGAGAAGGGCAGCAGGAAGGATAAAGTGGTTTAACAAAAAGAAAATAAATATCTCGCTTGGGGCAGGTGCCCAGGGAGGATTTCTGAGTCTACCTTCCCTGCCATTGCCAATCTGTCCATTCCAAAGCTCAGACAACCATAAGTTGGGATAGTATTTCTCCCCACACACCTCAAAGTGAAACTTTCAAAGATAAATTCCTTGAGGATAGAGATGACTCCAGTTTTCTATTCACATCCACAGTGCCCAGGCCCAGATTGAATAAATCTTTGTGAATTACTCTCTTCATAAAAGCATGAGAAGTCTTTTTTTTTTTAATAACCCACAGAAACAACTTTATTTGGGGGAGGGAAGGCTAAGGGGAAGAGAAAGAAGAGAACAAGCATCTTTATCTTCAGGAGGAACAAACCTTCCTAACCTCATCCCATCCCTGGACCCAGCTAGTTGAGAGGGCTCAGCTGGGCTAGGGAAGGACAACAGAGGGCTAAGGACCAATGTGTTCCAGGGAAATACTCAGTCTCCCCATTCTTTCCCACTTCTCAATTCCTTCCCTCCCCTATTGCACATCAGATCATGTAAACACGGCCAGGGGCAGTGCCCAGGACTATAATGAGGCAGATTCATATGTAAACGGAGATGAGGCTAGGAGCTAGTTGCAGGTATCCAGCTTTTTTAGCCAGAGGTCCACGTTTTTCTGAAAAGGGTTGGTGAAAGGGAGAGGGGGAGGAAAAGAAATGGGTCCCAAACTTTGGCTCAGATTATACAGCAGTGCAAAGGTCTTTAGCTACCCTCCAACTCCTCCACACATACAAAAAAATTCCAGGCCTTGGAGAGCACCCAGTCACCCCAAGGACTCCAATCCAAGCCTGAAAGTATCCAGACTTCTCCCTTCCACTGGACTCTCTGGATCAAGGTCACTGGAGCTTACTCTTGCTGTGCTGACGTGGAAATCCAGAGACAGGTAGTGGTAGTCTATCAAGGCCTAGGAAATGAAGCCAACAAAGGTAAGCTCTCTGGGTGGTAAAGTCACTCAGTAAGAGAACTTGGAAATCTAACTATAGCCCTACCTGTCAATCCCGAGCTCCTCCATTCAGCCTCACCTTCATTATCCCAGCCCCCCCCCCCACCCCCAACTTCAATCTCTAACCCCTCACCAAAGGCCCGGATAAGCTCAGCCCGAACTGCTCCAGTCACAGTCTTGACTAGGCAAAGGGTGGTAAGGCCAGCAAAGGCTGCATTATACAGGAACACAATATAGAAATTTCCCAGCCAATTGAAGCGCCCAAAATCACCCAGCAAGTCAAAGCGCGTAAGCCCTGTGAAAAGAGAAGGAAAACTAAACAGTTTATAAAAGGAAGGAAATCTTAACACCCCCCCCCCCAGATTAAAAGCAGCACCAGTCAGGGGTGACCAACCATTTAGCTCTTCTGGGACCCAACAAATATCATTCAAGGGCCCATATAGAATTCAATACCCATTCTTGAATATAAGCAACCCATACCAGCACAAACTAAAGTGACTTGGGCCTGAGGGGTTGTTGGACACACCAACTTAGCCCCTTAATCAACTCAGAAGTTGGCTCTCTGCTACCCTCATGTGGTCACGTCTTATCAATGCAAGTCTTAGTACTGAAGATGCCACCCCCCTCTACCTTCAACCGGCCATTTTTAATCTCTTATTTTCTACAGACTGTTTAAGAGATGCATAGCCTGAAAAAATTATTCAGAAGAGGATCCAAAATCTGAAGGAAGTGAGTGAATTATACCAACCAAGAGCAAAGACAAAATAATCAGTCCCTGGCAGTAATCAGTCAGCCCTATCTATCAATTGTTCCTTTATCCCCATGGTGGAACCCATCCTCACCTCTTACTTCACTCCAAATACTTAGAAGTATTGTTGGGGCAGTCTTTGCCTAGCACTAAATAACCCTTCTAAGCTTCTCCTTTTCCCAAGGATCCCACCACCTCCACAAAGCCAATGGTACTCACCTAGTGTACGAGAAAAAATAGGTAGGGCTGAGCTCAGTACCAGGAGACAGACACAGTTCCCAATGATCTAAAGGAAAGGGGAGAACAGAAGAGAAAATAATATCTTGAGCAGGTGCCAATATCCTGTTAACCTTCCTGATCTCAAGAAAATCCCCCTCTTCCCCCTCAATACCTGGGTCATGGCTGTATCCTGCCGTTTGGGTCGAAGGCCTTGGAACAATGGAGAGCTGTAGAAGCCCATGACAGAAGACAGCATCAGGTAACTACTGATGACTTAAGGAAGAATTAGCATAGAAATGATTATATCCCCTGCTTCCCCATTCCCTCTCTCTTTTCTCCCCATTTCTTGGGTAGGAATACAACCTGCCAGCCCCCAAGCCAGCTCTGCACAGGGGATAGAAACAGGGATAGAAAAGATGGGGGATGAAGTTTCTTCTGAAGGATACAGGATGAGGACAACTTGGATGATGGCACCAAAGGAGCCCAACTTTGAGAATGACACCTGGCCCAAAGAGGTACCCTGTATAGGAAAAGAGGCAATGATATTGACTGTGGACGAGCTCTTCTCCTTTGAGATCTGTTTTATCTCTTTCCCCATTCCACAACCTTTAGCAAACCAAGGATGTATGCCAATGGGAAGGCCAACTGGCCTTAAAACATAACCAGGGGCAACTGGGTGGCACAGTGGATAGAGAGCATCAGCCCTGAAGTCATGAGGACCCGAATTCAAATGTGATCTCAGACACTTAATAATTGCCTAGCTGGTTGACCTTGGGAAAGTCACTTAACCTTATTTCCTTAAATAAATAAAAAAAATTTTAAAAAGACTTTATGGTTATAAAACACAACCAAAAAACCCTACATGGACCATAAGCCCTATTTCAAGCATTAAGGTCTTTGGGAATGGCTGTAGGCAAAGGGAAGAATTGGTACCTGCATGCCACGGGGCATGGCTGCCTCATCGATGAGCAACTCCAGGATGTGAATGGCAACAATGAGCACAGAGAGGCCCTGGTTGAGGGAGGAAGGGAGGGAGAAGAAAAGAGCGGAAACTAGTCCTATCAGCTCCTATCCTATTGCCAGCGGAGATACAATACCCCTGCCCCACCAGGTCCCTCCCTGAATCTCTTTCCCCAATTTGAAATCACAGAACATCTCTTTCCCTTTTCATATGCCCCACCTCAATCTGTCCTTGGGCATGGTGCCACAAGGGCATCTACTCTGTGGACTTACCCCCACCCACCAAGCCCCACACCCACCGTCAGCACCAGGAGACATAGCATGGCCAGGGGGTAACCCAGGTTTCGTTGCCAAGCAGAGGCCTTCTGTCGTTTCTCTGGGTAAGGACAGGGAGGTGAAATCAGTAAGGAGTTGGTAGCAATGGAAGGGGAGCTCCCAAACCAACTCCCTCCTCCTCTGCCTCCTCTGCCTCTTCCACTTCTTCTGTCTCCTCCACCTCCTCCACCTCCTCCGCCTCCTCCACCTCCTCCATTCAAGGCCACCTCCCCCACCTCCTTGGCTTGTCCACTGCAAACTTTCCACACCCATACCTAGCACGAGCCTCTGTGTCTGCAGAGTCACAACTTGTCTATGCAGCAGCTTCATATCCAGGTGCAGCCAGTACAAAGTAGGGTCTAAGGCAGAGGAGCACAGAGGGGTGACCTGTGACTCTGTCTTAATCATTCCCTTTCCCCTCCCCTCCAAGCTACCAGTTAGGCTTTGCTATATCCTGTCTCTTTTCCAACAAACTATCCCAGAGAATGAGCTCTACTGAGGGAAGAAGGCCACTCACTACACATCCTTCGGGTTAGAGCTGCCTCCTCAAAGGTTGAGCAATGTAACTGTTCTTCCAGGTCCTCGAGCAGCTAGGCAGTGAGAAGGGGGGGGGTGATTTTTAGTAACTTCACAGTCACGGGGAGTTCAGTTCATCCCTGCCCTGTCCATCTTTTTTGTCATCCCCAATCAAGAGGCCAACACGTTGAAAGGGTAACAATCCAATTATAGTAGTTACTTAAAGATCTGAAATCACTATGACAGGCTCTTCCCTAAAGGTACGTTTTGAGTAGCAAGGATACAGGTAGAGTACTGGTAGAAAGGGAATGAAGAAAACCAAGAAAAGGAAGTCTGGAGGAAACGGAGACAAAACTCTTTATTTCTCATTTCTATCTCTGAGGTCTCCCTGCAGAGTGGAAGGGAGAGGGGATATGACATACCCTGGGCTTGACCAGCAGTTTCCCAGTGACAGAGAACATTTGGGCCAGGCCCAGAGGAGTACACACTGCAAAGGAGAAGTTAATTATTTAGTTTCTCTCTCCCTCCTCTTCTATAGAAACAGGGGCTGCAGGCCAGATTTCTTACCCATTCTCCCAACCTCTCCACCCTGGTCCCAAGTTGTTGTGTTCCAGCAAAAATTAAAAAAAGTTCTGCACAAACATGATCACAGACTCACCCAGAAGGAGCAACACACCAAGAAAAGAGATGCAGGAATAGAGGTAGGGAAGGTAGTACTCCCAGAGATCTGGAGGGGAAAGAGGCAAAAATGGTTAGGAAAAAGTCCCAGGGTTTCCTCTTTCTCCTCCCTGCCCCATGAACCCACCACCTGGTCCCCTTTCAACAGCAGATGTCTCAAGATGAAGAATCTGAAGGAAAACCAATGAGGCCCTCCCCAGTAGCATACCAGTGGAGAAGACTGGGGTCACCTTAAACACTCACCATACAAAGACTCCCGGCTGGTCTTGCTGTTGTCCACAATGGCCGAGGCCACCCATACCATGCCCAGCACCAGCAGTGACAAGAGCAGCAGCATCACCACTGTCTCATATACCCTGCCCAGGACCCCCTTGAGGATGGGAATGTGGGGGGGGGGCGAAATGATTAGTAGATGATCAGGGAAGCAATGGTAGAATCAGGGGAGGATGGAGTTGGATGGCATTGGGAAGGGGATATTTGGGACAAGGTTTAGGGATTGGAACACCTCGGAAGGAAACTCCCTTCACCCTCTCTTCCACTTGCTCACCTTCTTGGAGCCAGCAAAGCCTTCCGACTCAGTGAAAAAGTAGGCAAAGGGCATGAGGAAGACAAGGGACAGATTAGAGAAGAGAAAGACAAGATTCCAGAGTCCTAGGGCAGAAGAGAAGATAAAGACTGTATTAAAATAGGAGGGATATCAGAGTGGGAGGAAAAGGAACAGGGAACTGACTGGCCTTTGTCTGAAAAAAACCTCATTTTTGCCTCAGCTCCAATACCTGGGCACAAGAGCAAGCACAAAGCCCAGCAGCGAGGGTCAGTACCCCCTGGAGGAGAGGTCCTTACCATGGATGAGAGAGCCATTAAGCCACTGGATATAGTAGTTTCGGGGAAGGGAAAGCAGCACTTCATTGCTGAGGATGGAAAAAGGCAGGAGCAGAACTGCAGCCAATGCTACTGCTAAGGTAAAGGTGCAGAGTCCCAGTCTAAGGGAAAATAGAATTGGAATCTAAGTCAGTTTTGAGCCCCGGAGTCTCAGAGACCACTTCATGTAGCTGTTCTACTCTGAGGCAGTGAGGACAAGTTTTGGAAGGACCTAGGCAGGGTAACAGCTAGCTCTTCCACTCCCAATTTTTTTCCTTAAGACAAGAGGTTTTTAACTTGGGCCCAATGTGATAATTTTCAGGGGATACACTGCCTTGGATGGGGAGAAAATGACACCTTTTTTTCCTAACCTCTGAAATATAACATTTTCTACAATTATTTAAAAGCACTCTTCTGAGCAGGTACATAGATTTCACCAGACTACCAAAGAAGTCCATGACACATACACTCAAAACATTAAAAACACCTGTCCTAGACGCAGGGGAAGTCAGCAGACCAGAATGATAATTACATTAGGAACTCCTGGCCTCATCAGCTGCCAACTGCTTCCCTAAGAATGTGAGGCCCTTGGGCACATGCTGACTTAGACAAGAGATGTGATCCCCAGGCCAGCTTCTCTTCCCTTCCTAGTCATCTGAACATTGCTCTCCCATTGCTCTCTTTTCCCAGCTGACCATAACATCTCTCCATTCCAAACAAACAAAAGTTTAGTTCTACTACTCAAGTCCCGAGGAACTCCCAGACTCTGGGCACAGAGAAGAGGAGCCATACTATCTCCATTTCTGGTGACTCAGGTCACCAGGGAGACAGGAACAACAACTTTTCTAAGCCTTTCAAGGGTGCATCAAGGCAGGAAACAGGCTGGGGATGAGGTACAGGTATTTGTGAAAAAAACAATCAATGTTCCCCACTCCAATTAGCAAGCTAGTTAAGATTCCTGCTCCAGGGGCATCTCTGGGGCATTGTTCTCTCTAGTCAAATGGGAACTTGGGGTTGGGCAGGAGAGTCAACTGCAGCATCACTTACGCAATCTTGTTGACTGTGGCGTCCTCATCATCCACTGTCAGAATCAGACAAACACACAGAAGGAAAGACAGAGGTCAGCTAATGATTCCAACAGGGCTATTATATTATTACTTAGTTTACAGGGATGAGGAAAGCATTCAGGTGCATCAACAGAGGATTGAGTGTGCCTGGGCTTCTGGTCCCAGGGAGCAAAGGGAGCATTGCTACTGTCTACTGTTGCTATCTTCCTTCTTCCTCCACTTTCCTTGCCACAATTTGCCCCTCCCCATTTCTTCCTAAAAATATTACTGTCAGGGAAAAAAATTGTAAAACTCAAAATAAATAAAATCTTTAAAAAATAAAAAAAAAATTCATGTCACAGGTTCCCCATAAACAACTGGCTAGTAAAACCAGTAATGTCACAGGCTAGGTTCATTGAAAAGAGCTAAGAGAGGATGGGGTAGAGGATCCTGGAATTTCCTGGGGAGCTTTAAGGACTAGCTACCTCCCAAGGTAGAGAGATACAATGATTTGGCTGCTGTGCCCGGGGTGGGAGGAAGGATGTAGGCCTGTCTAAAAAAGAAAACTAGATATATTGAGGTTGGGGGGAAGGATCTGGTGCTTCAAGGCAGTGAAGGATGGTCATCTAGTGATGAGTATAGTGATAACATTATCTGTTGGACAGACAGACCAAAGTACCTGGACCTAACCCTATGATCACAAGCTATCAGAAGGCTCCTACAGGATGGAGCTAGCCCAGAGCACCATTTTCCTTCCTCCCCCAAAGTACATGCTACAGAGGACTTGCCCCATTAACCCTAAAGGCAGATAAGCAACTAGGCTACTCTTCATTAAAGCAGATAGAGAACTGGCAGAGTTCCTAGTTAAGGGGCTTAGGCAGCCCAGGGAGAGAGAATAGCAAGGAATCTGTGCTCCCAGGAAGGGAAAAGTCAGTGGACAAGATAACTCAGGACAATTTAGCCCTCTCCCTTCCCAGGGAGCACCCCATTCCCCTAAGGTTTTCTGCACAGCCACCAGCACCACAACAGGTGGAGAGGCTGACAGAAGTTTGCCCGCCCATACCTGTGGTAAAATCAGTTGGCTTCTTGAATCGGGTCAGAGTGACATGGCAGAGGATGTAAAGCGTTGCAAACAGCAGTGTGGAGATCTGAAGTGGAGGGTAAGATCATAGGAGTGGTAGCTCTAGAGCTGGAAGGGGCCTCCAAGACCATCCTGCCCAACCCTCTCCATTTGGAGATGGAGAAACTGAGGCCTTGAGAGGTAAGGTGAGTTGCTCAAGGTCGATCAGGCATCAGAAGTGGAATATTAACTCAAAACCTTCATTGTTTCAGGTTTGGATTCATAATCTTAATCCCCAAACCATTTCCCACCCAAATCATCCTAATGAAATCCTCTCTTCCTTATAACCCAAAATCTTTTCCTGAAGTCTACTGGCAGTCCCAAATCTCCCAGATTTCCCACTTCTTTCTACCACACTACTAGGCTCACAGCTAAGGGTCCTATTGGTTCCTGCTTTAAATATCAAGCATGATCAACAGAGCTTGTCCTGGGAACCTGGGGGTGGGGGGGGTGGGAATGAGGGCTTCCCAGTTTTCCTGGATAGCAAGGGGATTCCATGTTAGTCCTTTTCCCATCAACAAGATGAGTGGGAGGATACACAAGTAGAGATACACTCACACCTATGCTCTGAGAGACAAAATCTAAAATAGCCAGGTGGTCAAGAGTGAAGAGTCCCTCCCATTGTTAGGGTCCCTTATAAACAGATCACCAAAGTAAGACCCTCAGAAGATTAAAAAAAAAAATCAGAGCTGATCTGTCTTTTCCATTTCTAAATCCAATGATCCTGATGTCTCATCCCATGGATGCTTCAATTCTGCTTCAATTCTGATGCTCACCCCCATACTCCAAGGTCAGATGGAGTCTCTGAGAAGAAGTGCCTAACACCAACGTTAAGAGCCACTGTGGCAGATAATTAGTGAACTTGGAGCTTCTGTGATGAGGAAGAATCTAGGGTCTCAATCTCTAGTAGAGATTCATTTCCAGGATTCACATTCCCAATTTGTAAGCTCTGGCCCTATCTTTATGTGACTGGAAGCCCAGGGGCTGAGCAGAGGAAACAGGCTCAGATTTTCTATGTCACCTACCACTCAAGTATGTGAAAGGGACTTCAAGTATCCTTTCTTCTTATCCCAACACTGATAGCTACTGCTTTCAGGCATTCCTCAATGATTAGGACCAGTTTATCAATAAGCTTCCTTCTACCTTTAATAAATAATATTTCTATAGCTTTAATGTTTTTTAATCTAAGAACAAAGGTATGGCAGCAGCCTCTACCTCCTGTTAAATAAACTCAAATGTAGAATTTTAAAGAGTTGAAATGTATTTTAAAGATCACTGAGACTCAAATGCTCATTTTGCCAGAGGTCCAGAGAATGGAAATGACTGGACAGAGTTGGAGTATAAGAAGTATAGCAACAAGATATAAGGAACAAAAGACCAGGATTTGTGTGAGTCCCAGTCTTGTTCTGTCATCAAATTATTCCCTCTCTGAATCTCAGTTTGTTCAACTATAAAAAGGGCTGTTTGTGAACATTAAGGCATTTGAGTAATTACTAATTATGATAACAAAGGTCTCCTGACTCCTAGGTACAAAACTCTCTTCACTACATATTATAGAATTATATGGGAACCATAGATCAGACTCTGGCTATGCTAGGAACCTAGGTTGTCCTAACTCTACTAGAATAACTGGGCGGGGGGGGGATCAATCTGATAGGGCATAGAGCTCAGTTGAGGCCCTGAGAGGCAGGTATTCTTAACCAGGAATCTCTAAACTTGTTTCACACACACACACACACATATAATTTAAAAAACTCCACAGTATTCTGAACCCCTCACTAAGGGGGTTCATGCTCAAAAAAGGTTAATAATTCTTGTTTTGGAGATTGGTAAAGAGGGCAGATCATGGCATACCAAAGGGCTAAGGCAGCAGGCAATCTAGGCTGAAAACATGTCTCAAGATAGAGTCACCTCCAGAGGTAAAAGTAATAATCTAGAAGTTCTGCAGTTTTATAGCCCAAGCTTCAATCTCCTGGCTTGCATCATACCCAAGAAGGTAGGAGAGCTCAAAAGGTCAAGCTGGAGTTCCACGCAGTCCTGGTTGGCCTGAGACTGAGATGTTCTCCCAAAAGCTGCTTTGTCTAACAGGTGAAAACAGGCAGGTAGACAAACTTCCCTGCTATGGGTTACTACGGAAAACTAAAGGAGAGGGGGTTAGGGGACATCCAAGAATCTCTACTACTCTTTCAATTCAATGAAGCAGAATGGCAATAATAGCTCACGGTTATATTGCATTCAACCATCTACAGAGTGATTTTCTCCAACTTAAGAAGTTTCAATAATATGAATAGTATTACTTCCTTTTATAGGTAAAGTAAATTTGCCCACAGTTATATATCTAGAGCTGAAACAACTATCAACCAAAGCTAGTTCCCTGAAGAGAGAAAACTCCAGATTATGAGACCCAACTGTTTTCATCTTTACTCGTTCCTCACCAATTTCCTTCTCTCAGTGGTTCAACAGTTAGGTTCATCTTTCTTGGATTCTTTGATGACAGAGGTATGAGTGTGAGGGACCCCAAAATAAAATTAAAAATAGGCCACCAAAGGGGCAGCCCTCTACCTCCCTTCCCCCCAGTTTTTCTTCTTCCTTCTCTCTTGTATACATTCAGTATGAAGTAGAGAACCACTACAGATAGCAAAAGAGGGTGAGAAAGGAAGGAGGCGTGGGGGGCTTTAGAAACCCTGGAACTGTGAAGCCCCGAACCTCAGCTTGGCTCGCTGGGCCCCGGGAGCTCCGGCATTCGCCAGAGAACCTGTTGTGGCTCCAGAGACACCTGCACGGCAGGCTGGAAGCGGTAACCAAGGTGGGGACTGGAGGGGAGCGCCTTGGGAAAACAGTCGGCAAGCCCTCTATGGGGGAGCCCACCTGAGCACCCACACCGCTAAGTCTTGCTTCTCTGGCCCCCCATCCTTCCCCACCCCCAACAGGCCGGAGTGACCAGAGGCTTCTCCCAGAGTTTGGGGGAGACCGTGAGCAAGCTCCCCTCCCGGGGGCCCTGGGGAGAGGGTGGGTTTCTTTACCCGCTCCAAGGGCTGAAGCTGATGCCGCCGGCCCCCCGCCGCAACGGCCCCCGGCCCCACGCGCCGCCCCCGGCCCGCACTCACTATGCACTCCCGGACTCGTTCGTGGAACAGCTGCTCCCGCACCGACAACACCTCGTAGTCAGCCGCTTCCATGCTCTGCTCAGCATGGCTGGGGGCGGGGTTCTCCGGGGTCCGGAGAGGACGAGCGGGGGAAAGAAATCCGCCGCCGACAGCCCGGACTCCGCCAAGTCCGCCTCCGCGCCGCGGCCCCCACCGAGACACCGGACCGACTCCACAACCAGATTCGCCCGCCCCTCTTCGCCCCTCCCCGCGTAGCTCCGCCCTTAAAGGGATAGCGACTGCCGCGCCGCCGCTAATCCGGACGCGGCTTCAGATCGCGCCCGGCCCTTTAAGGGCACGTTCCGAAACAAAAACGTATCCGCCGACTGCTTCACTACAACATCGGGCAAACGCCGTTCCGCGTTCCGTTTTAAAGCCACGGCGTGACGACACAAGAGGTAGGCGGGATCTCGGCCGAATGGGCTCAAGTCATTGGTGGTTAGAATCCGAGGAAACTGTTTTTCACCATAACACGGACAGCGATAGGCTAGCCCCGTAGAGGGAGGCGGGATGTTCCTGAGCCACGGATGGGCCGGGCTACCGGCTCTGTTTGTATCGCGAAGAATCCCGGAGAGGACTCCCCCCTGCTGTCCCTTGGAGCTGCGAGGCCAAAGCGCCCCCCCCCCCCACCCCGGAACCCTCGAGGGCTTATTTTGGTAGAAAAGCCTGTCAATTCCGCAAACTTTGGTTGAGTTCCTTCTAAGCGCTGGAAATACATAAATAAGAAAAAGAGAGTCCCTGCCCTCCAGAACCTGCGGTCTCCCAGAGCTGGGGGGTGGGGCCACCATGTGTGAAGGCTTCCGAGGCCGCCCGTGAGAACCTCGGCGTTACTCCGAGGAGCCGGGTTAGAGCCCAGAAAGCGCGGCTCTCCAGTATTCCTTTCTTGTGGCCTCTGGGGAGCTGCCCCATCTCCGGGAGCTTGTTCTCATTCCTTTCCTACACAGTCAAGCACATTTTTTCAATGCCCAGCAGAACTCTTTGAAAGAATTCAAAAGAACTACGCAAAAGAACTATGTCCATTCAATCGGGACTTCCCACTGCCTGACAAGCCTATTATTCATTTCCGATTGACTCTGTATGAACATTCATCACAACACAGTGCTGTTCCAACCATCTCTCTCCTTAAGACTCCAATCCTCTCCCCCTCGTTTTCTCAACAAATTTCGCCCCTTCTTTGCTGAAAAAATTAAGGACATGGAAAATGGATCTTTTGCCTGGAGTATTGAAATATCCTTATTTTCCCCCTCCCCCCTTCTGGTCTTTCTCCTCTCCAATGCATCGTCTGCTTTAATAACTTAGATTTTCAATATAGCTGTCAAAATAGTCTTGCTAAGCACAGGCCTGGCAATCAGTGGTTCCCTATAATAGCCTCCAGGATAAGATACACATTTCTCATGAAAGCTATTGGTTTTAAAGCCTGTCTTCAAATCTACTTGACTCCCTTGGGATAAACCTTCCCATCACACCCTCCAGTAAAAAGAGAGAGAGAGAGAGAGAGAGAGAGAGAGAGAGAGAGAGAAAGGAAGAAAGAAAGAAAGAGAGAAAAAGAGAAGGAAGGAAAGAAAGAACCTTTGAAAGTCATAAGGATGAGTACTTCCGTCCAAGAAAGTATCCTGAAATTGCAGATTCCTATCATCATCTCCAGCAAAAACTTGAAATTCCCTGTTTTGGGGACTTACCCTAACAACAGCTGAGAAATAATCTGAAAGATGCCACATTTAGATATAAACTTCGTAGGACAAATACAATTGTAGAAAATACATTGTCTGAGACCATTCTCCCAAAGGACAGAAAAGATAAAGAGGAGAATATGGTCCTGATGTCTCTGAAGTGATAAGGGGAAATATTTCTATATTTGATTTTTCTATATCTTTGATGTAAATATATCTTTGTAAAAACTAATTGATGTAGTGAGTTAAATGGAACCGGGTGCTAATCACAGAAAGCTGCAGGAGACTTGAACTAAAGACATAAAGGGGCATGATGCTTCAACCCCTCAGAGCTACTCCTAGAACTCCGAGGGAAAGAAATAGCTACATGATCCTGGGATTGTGAACTGAGAGAGTACTTGTTATGTCTTTATGTTTTGTCTTCCCTACTTTTAGAATATAAGCTCCTTGAAGGTAGGGTGGTGTCTTTAAAAAATATATCCCCAACCCAAAGTATAGTAGTAGTAAATGTCTTTCACTCAATATTCATGGTTGACTATCCAGTAAAACTAATCTTTATTCTGACTACTGAACCAAACATTTTTTTTTTTAGGTTTTTGCAAGGCAATGGGGTTAAGTGGCTTGCCCAAGGCCACACAGCTAGGTAATTATTAAGTGTCTGAGGCCAGATTTGAACCCAGGTACTCCTGACTCCAGGGCCAGTGCTCTATCCACTGCACCACTTAGCTGCCCTCTTTTTTTTTAAACTTTAATTTATTTTTTCAGTCACATGCAAAGGTAGCTTTCAACATTTATACACTTGCAAGTTTATGGGTTCCACATTTTTCTACCACCCTTCCTTTCTCCCCCCATGACAACTAACAATCTGGTAAAATTGTACATGTATGGTCATGTTTAATATATTTCCATATTAATCATGTGAAAAAACATAAAAGAAATTTTAAAAAGTGAACATAACATTCTTTGCTCTATATTCTCCATAGTTTGTTTTGTTTTGGTTTGGTTTTGGATGTGGATGACCTTTTCCATAATAGGTCCCTCAGAGTTGTCTTTGATCACTGAACTGTTGAGAGGATCATAGTTGATTCATTTCACAATGATGCTATTAATGTTAAACAAGACATTTTCCATGACTGTCTCTTGCCTAGAATTCTTTTCCTCCTCATTTCTGACTCTTGACTTCTCCACCATTTGTTAAAAAACAATAACTTTTAAATAGTTTCCCCTTAATGCTAATGCTTTCCCTCTAAGATTATGTCAAATTTAAACATATTTATTGTACATTCACATATATATTTGCAGATTTTTATAGTTGACACACACATATAAAATCTGTGTACATAGTTGTTTGCATGTTGTCTCCTTCCATTAGACTGTAAATTTTTGAGCGTCAGAACTGTTATTGCTTTTCTTTATATCCCTAGCTTTTACATTATATACCATATAGTAGGCATTTAAATAGCTTTTTGACATGATTTGACTTGACTTCCCCTCCAGCTCTACATCCTATGATCCTATGATCTTCATTGACCTACATCTCCTGGTTCAGGTTATCATCAGCGCTTTCTTGGACTATTGATGTATTCTCCTACTTTCTTTCCCTTCTACCATTTTTTATTTATTTCCAATCCAACATTCACACAACCAACAAAGTAATCTTCCAAAGACTCAACATTCTTTTATTCAAAAATCATACTGTTTAATACCAACTCTTTAATATTCATCATTTAAGGGCAACCCAGGCTAGTTCCAGGTGCCTTATATCACATTTCCACCTCCTCTCTTCCTGTACTTTTAGTTCTAGTTAGATCAGACTTCTCAATGTTCTCTAATCTCATCCTTATTTTCTTGCCTCTAGGCTCTCAGGCAGGGTCACTAGTTGAGTGACCTTGGGCAAGTCACTTAACCCTAATTGCCCTGCATCCAGGGCTGTCTCCAGTCCTGATTCATATCTTGGCCACTGGGCCCAGAAGGCTCTGAAGGACAATGAGGCTGCTGATTAGCACTGCCTCCCTCACTCAAATCCAATTCATATGCTTGTTATGGTATCAGCTCTTTGATGTCATGGTCTTCTTTGAAGGGCAAACATTACCCTTCCTAAGTCTACCTAGCAGAATCAATGAGGAAGGAAATTATAGCTAGACTTGTCATCAATAGTGAAAGTCCTATTTATGTTTATTTTAAAAAAACTTTTTTTTCAGGCAGTGGGGTTAAGTGACTTGCCCAAGATCACACAACTAGGCAATTATTAAGTGTCTGAAGACAGATTCAAACTCAGGTCCTCCTGACTCTAGGGTTATTGCTCTATTCACTGTGCCACCTAGCTGCCCCCCGTTTATGTTTAGACTTCATTATACATCTTGGATGTTAGGGCATAAAGGTGATTTGTGGTGATTAGAGAAATCCAACATTTGACAGCTAATCCTACTAGTCAATCAGGTAAGAAGAAACTAGGATCATCAGCATCCTCTTTGAGTGACTTTAGGCAATCCATATCATCTCTCTGGGCACTAGTTTTTTCACCTATAAAAAGGTCTTTTTTGATCCATCCAATTGTTTATACTTTCTCCCAATCCTGAAATTATTTTGTATATATTTTGCATTTATCTATATGTTTCCCTTTCTACCAATCCTTCCATTCCCAATAGTGTTCAGAGTCTTGTATTGTTATCTTTATATCTCTAACACTCAGAATGGCAGATGCTTAACAATTTTATTTTAATCTAGGGGACTGAATTGAATAATCTCTAAAGCTCCTTCTAGCTCTAAATCTGTTATACTATAATCTGTACACCCCAGTGTTATGGACTTTAGTTGCCTATTTGTATTCTATTAAGGTGACACTAACATGTTCCTAATCTATCTTTTACTGTCAATAATTAATAATAGCCCCCAAGCTACTGTTATTCTATTGTACCTAGAGGAAAATCCAGGAAAGACCACAAGGTAATCCTAAAAGCAGCCTGAAGGCTCTCTGATTTGGAATACATAAGTCTCATACAAAATGGAAATGAATGAATAAGAAAGTTAAGCATTTAAATATGCAAGGTATTTTGCCAAGTGTTGGAAATACAAATACAGAGAGAGAGAGAGAGAGAGCGCTAGGGAAAAATCACAGATAAAGGGAATGGAAGTAAAAGGAGTTTTGATCTGGCAAATCATAGGATGGTTGAATTGATGTATAATGTAACCATTTGATTTTCCCTTTCCAGTCTGATTTTTCTTTTTAGGTTTGTTTTTTTTTCCCCCAAGGCAATGGGGTTAAGTGGCTTGCCCAAGGCCACACAGCTAGGTTATTATTCAGTGTCTGAGACTGGATTTGAACCCAGGTACTCCTGACTCCAGGGCCGGTGCTTTATCCACTGTGCCACCTAGCCGCCCCATCATGGCTTCTTGAGAAAACATCTTGAGATGAATGGAAAATTCAGACTGTCTATGAAAACTGAGAGGTATGTAAAATGTAGGGGTGCCAGACAAGATCCATTCTGTCTGTGGCTCTTCTGCAGGCCACAGTGCTCAGGTAACAAGGTCAGAGTGCAGAAATTAGAGGCCAGCTTAGCTCGGCAGGAACTCCTTGTCAGTAGCACCATCTGCAGGCCGATAAGGAACTAATCAGGAACCTGATGCAGTTGGGAAGTAAAAATGACATCATCCCCGAGAAGCTCCTCCCTTTTCCCCAGGGCAGGCCTGTTTCAAGTAGTCATAAAAACTGGCCACAGTAAGACTGAAGGAGTCCTGAGATCAATGAGTTCTAAGAAACTTTCCTTTAATTCTTTTCTAGGCCTCCATTTCAACCAGCAGGGGGCTGGTATAGGCAAGTAATTTCTTTTTGCAGCCAATTTTATTATTATCTGAAAACATTCTTTTTCTCCTCCTTCCTATCACCCCTACCTTGAAAAGAGATTATAAAATGTTATTGTGAAAAGAAGCATTGTATTACAGGGTTTGGGGTGTGGGACTTGGGTCTCACTCCTGGCTCTCCTTCTATCTGTGTGACCCTGTCTGACCTGCTTAATTTCTGTAAGTCTCAGTTTCCACAGAACTAAAGCAAGGAATCTGATGAAGTCTTCTATTTCTAAATTTCCAATGTTAAGGTCTTTCCTAAAAGAAAAAAGATACAGAAAATTCAAAGTGCTATTGGTGTTAATTATCATTATCTGCAATTAATATTTGTTTTGGTCCTACTTTGTTTATTTCTGCTCAATAGTTCAAGAAATGGCTTCACACACCTTTGACAGGCGTTCCAAGGAAATAGCAGTAACCTAGACAGCTGGGAAGGATAGTGGAGTTCTGAGGTATAAATCAGGTGGTACAAGCACATGGCACTGTCCTTTTGGATGGGTGGTAAAACATTTAGATCTGAGTCACCACACTTTGCTATCTTTTTCTTCAAAGCTCAAGATTTTCTCAAGGATGATCTCACCAGTCCCTGTAATACTCTTTGGAAGAAAGGTAGAAGGAGGGGAAAACTGAGAGCCTTCAAGAAGCAAGGGAACTTAACCTATGGCAGAAATCCAAATTGCCAAAGCCCAAGTCCCTCTCTATCCCATCTCTATCTCTTCCTAGAGAGACACCATTTTAGGAAGTTCTTGCAGGTATTAAAGGCAATCAGTCAATAAATCAATAGGTGCTGTAAACTTTTGAAATACCTGCTGGATAGTGTCCTAAGCACTGAGAATATCATGACAAAGGGAAAACTGTCCCTGTCTTAAAGAGTTCATAAATCCTAATTGGAAAAATAACATGTAAATGAACATCCCAAGGACAGCTAGGTGTAAAAGTGGATTAAATTCTGGGCCTAAAATCAGGAAAATTCATTGAAATCTGACCGCAGACACTTGCTACCTGTGTGATCCTGGGCAAGTCATTTAACCCTGTTTGCCTCAGTTTCCTCATCAGTAAAAACAAGCTGGAGAAGGAAATGGCAAACCACTCCAGTATCTTTGCTAAGAAAATCCCAAAGAGGGTTCAAGAAGAGTTGGATATGATTTAAACTACTCAACAATAAATATCTTCAGATAAATAACCAAATCTGTTTAACCTTAAGTGTAGAAACCAGGTGTACAGGATTAATCTGTGATGCCTTTTTTTTATTTAGGTGCAATTATAACACATTCAAAACAAACTTAAGGTAATATTGATAGTAACATTAGACAGCTATAATTGGGAAAACCCAGAGAATTGCCTGTTATAAAAGGTGATTGGTGTTTTTACAAAAATTTTTTTTTTAATTTTTGCTGATTTTTTTTTTTACATCACCAGAATTTCTGTCAGTATCCTCCTCTTTCCTCCTTTCTCAGAGAGCCATCCAATATAACTAATAGTATTGACCTGAGTCTTAAAGAAGACTGGATTCTAAGAGGTGGAGGTGAAGAGGGAAAGCATTCTAGGCTGATCATGGAAATAAGAGATGGGATAATATGTGTAAGGAATAGTAAGTAAGGCAGAAAGTACATGTCAGTGGAGGGAAGGGAAGGGTTAAAGTATAAAAAGACTAGAGAAGTAGAAAGGGAGCATATTAGGGAAAACTTTTAAGGTCAAACAGGAGTATCTATTTCCTCTTAGAAAAGGAAGCCATTATAATTTATGGAGTTCCTTTGTGCTTTGGGAATATCACTTGTTCAGGTATGTTGAGGATGGATTGGAGTGGGGATGTGGACAGATAGGGAGAGAAGAGAGAGAGAAATGATGTAGGGAAACCTATCAGGAAGTCTTTGCAGTTCAAGTGAAAGAGGTGATGAGGGCCTAACAGGGTAGTGGTTTTGTAAGTTAAAGATAAGGGAGTATATTGGGCTGGGCTTGACCTAATAGTTTGGGTTCCATATTGGAGCAAAATGAGACAGTGGGGTGGAAGTTGTTAAGAGGACAATTTAAACTTGAAAATTTTAGACTAGCAAAACCCAACAATTAAAGCTGTTATGTGGAAGGTAGTAAGGTTTGTCTTCATTGAAGATTTCCAAGCAGAAACTGGGCAAGTATAACCAGGGATATTGTAGTTTCAGGTATAGTTGACATAAGCCGTCAAGGATTGTTCCAGCTCAAAAATTTTGTGATTCAGTGACAGCTTGATTTGATATTACCTTATATTTACTCAGCAGTCCATAGTTTATAAAACATTTTCCTCTCAGTTCTGTGAGATAGTGATACAAGCATTCTTCTTTAACCTACATGGAACTGAGGTTTAACTCACTTATGAAGGTGCAGATCCTTATATACTTGCTCAGAGCCCAAAAGCCATGATAAGTATGATAATAAATTATAATTTGTTTTTAGGTTCCAATCTGTATCCCTTCCATCCTCCTTCCCCTTTCCTGGTTTCTCAAAGAGAGTGAGTGACTTGGGACCATCAGCTGACTGTTTGAAAAAAAAATTTAAAAAAAACCCAAATACTTACACATTTGGACAAACCATTCAAACAAACTAAGAAGTTAAGAGTTAAGAAACTCTCTGAGGTGCAGTTAGGGGAGAGAAAGAAAGAGCAGTTCCAGATGTGGGGCAGCAAGTAGAATGAAATAACAGGAATTGTGAAATTGGTACTTGCAGAGGATAAGAAGGGAATAATGCAAGCTCACAAGACTTTGGGTAGTTCAAGCATCTAATAGTGATTTTCAAAATTTATGTCCTGAACTCTGCTACTCACTCAATCTTTTTAAAACTTTTTATTTATTTAAGGCAATGGGATTAAGAGTAACTTGCCCAAGGTCATACAGCTAGGCAATTATTAAGTGTCTGGGGTCAAATTTGAACTCAGGTCCTCCTGACTCCAGGACCAATGTTCTATTGACTGCACTACCTAGCTGCCCCATGTGTTGTCATTCCGCATTAACATGTAATTCCTAGAAAGTGGATGCTATCCTAGTTTGTCTGTATTTTTAACACTTACTGCAGTGTCCAGCACGTTGTAATATCTTTTTTGGGTTTTTTTTTCAAGGCAATGTGGTTAAGTGACTTGCCCAGGGTCACACAGCTAGGTAATTATTAAGTTTCTGAGGTCTGGTTTGAACTCAGGTCCTCCTGACTACAGGGCTGGGTGATCTATCTATTTCGCCACCTAGCTACCTCCACCCCCCCATGCTGTAGTATCTTAATGAATGTTCATTCAGTTATTCATTCATTCATTCTTCTCAGCAGAGCCCAGAAAGGTCATTATGGGTTCCTCTGCTTTGTATATGGATATTTTAGGATTAATTGACCCAGGATACTGATAATTAGAGACACAGACTGATGCTGGACTTAGCCTAGTCCCCTCCTAGAATATTTAGACTGCCCTTTGTTTCAGGGTACTGTTCTCCAAAAGGGCATGAGGAAGGGCAAACATAAAATTTTCTCAGGATCTCATTCTTCTTTGATCCCAGCACTAAACTAAAACTTTTATTCCCACTTGACCTTTGGCTTAGCTGTCATCATCATTATGCATTTTCATCTTGCTACTTTAGCAGACATGCTAAACCTTTATAATCAACACCAGTTTCTGCTTTCTATATTTTATAGCCTAAGAATCCAACCAGATTCAGAGCCTCATTTTATAATCACAGAATTCTTGGACTGGCTACCACCCAGAAAATAAGTGTAGTTTGTTCTCCTGATTTCAGGCAGAAGCATTTGATCTTTTAAAATATATAAGAAAAAATTTTTTTAAAGGTTAATTGTTGCCTTTTGCTTTGATACCACAATAATTTCACCACTTAAAATGCCCTATATTGAGTGCTTTCTTTTTACAAAGAAAAATAATTGTCAAGTGACACAGAAACTATACACCCAAGTAATCAAAAGGATCCTTGTGAGGTTTCCTCCCAAATCCCTCCTAGCACCTCCTCACCTAACTCCAATTCATTTGTATATCTTGGCATCACCTTTGGGCTGATATAGTCTTTTTCAAAAATGAACAAGAAGCATCAATCATCATTATCAATTAGCAGATTATAACCTGTTGGTATCTGACCAACTTCTGGAGATTCTTGTTTTCATCCTCTTATAAATTCACCCAGTATGAAGGATGACTTCCTTATCTTTTCCTAATATTGTGCTTTAGGCCCTGAAACCTAGCAGTTACTTAATGAATGTTTATTGGCTCACTAAGAGTTCCAGTGACCCTAGTTATCTACCGACGTCTCTCCTTGCTCTTGTCAAACGATCAACACAAAGTCTTATCTTCTCATCCAATTCCTTGATGAAGTCCTTAAAAAAAATCATTAAAAAAACTAGTAAGGGTCTGAAACAGGATTTGAATTCAGATCTTCCTGACTCTAGACTCAGAGTTCTATCCACTGAACCACCTAGCTTTCCCCATTCTAATAATTATTCTATGCTAATTTGAAGCCAGGTTATCCAGTGGACAAAATAAGGAAAAGAAAAATACTAGGAAGCATTAAGAGATGATGGTAAAATAAACTTTGCAATAATTCTATATAGCCAGCAGAGAAAAGGACAAATTTGTCCCTACTCTTCTTTAGGGTTTCTTATTAGTTATACAAACATACATCAGCCAGTTCATACTTCCCATTGGAGTCAATCTTACTAAGTTTCCTAATCGTTTTCTTGGCATAATAAATCACCACTGAAGTTGCTAATTAGATTTCCTAATCTTCATTCTGACTAATGCTAATTTAGGGTTTTGCTATAGAAGGGGTCTGAGAGTTGGGTTGTCTGCCTCAGGCAACATCTCATCCAGAGATCATCATAATGAGATTTAAATCTCAACCTCACAGTTGAGTTTAGGTAGTAATTGGCACGATCTCTTGTTTAGTTTGTATGGAGCAAAAGGGTTACAATCAGACTGAGAGCTCTATATGGTAACTCTTATCAAGCCCATGTGTATAGACAGCCTATGGAATAAAATGGAATATAGAGTTAGGGCAAGTGGAGAAGTTAACTGTGGTGAATGAAATGTAAGTTATTGTGCTGTAATAACAGAAAGTGACAATAAAACTTAAAAAACTATGTACTTTATATCTAACATTACACAATAATTTTTAATGATTCAGAGGCAATGGTTAGTTGGTTAGTTAGCATACTTCCAAGAGCATATATCTGACTCTCTGTGACTGCATTAGGTTTTCTTGGCAAAGATACTGGGATGGTTTTTGATTTCCTTCTCCAGATCATTTTACAGATGAGGAAATTGAGGCAAAAAGGTTAAATTTAAATGATTTACCCAGGGTCACATAGCTAGTAAGTATCTGAGGCCAGATTTGAACTCAGGAAGGGAAGTCTTCCTGACTTCAGGTCCAACTTTCTTTGACACCTAACTGTCTTTCCAGAAGCATGGCAGGCCCTTGATAAACTTCTGTTTTCCTTCCCTTGCTTATTACCTATTTCATGGCTCACTTAGGTGGCAGCAAAGGTGGAATGTTAAAAGGAAAAAAAAAAGGTTTTTGCTTTCATGGGAAGTTTGAGGGACCATATCCAAAGTTTCCACTTCTGAGGGGAGGAACCCCTGTTACCTTATAGGTTTTCTAGACTTAAATCGTTCCTTATAATTCATCAGGGTTTGACTACTTTTAAGTGTTGTAAAAGGAAGTATGAGCTAGGTGTATACTTTTAGTGCTGACAAACTACCCTGTGTACCTGACTTGTTTCCCTGCTTTTAAAATGCTTCAGAAAAGGAGGCTATTGATTAATTAACCAACAAGGGAATATTTATTAATAAACCCACAAGGGAATTTAACATGTAATTTGTTTACCATGTGGAACTCTATTTTAGTCACTGACTAAAAGGGAATCTCCAGTGAAGTCCATCTAATGCAAGAAGTCCATCTCTCCTGCCAAGGAAGTGGGCTACATTTAAAAACCCACCCCAACTCTATTTATATAATTTTTTATTTAAAATTTATTTTATTTAAAATTTATTTTATTTAAATTTTTTATTTAAAATTTTTATTTAAGATTTTATTTTATTTATGCTATTTATAGCAGCTCTTAGTGGTTGCTGAGAATTGGAAATCAAAGGAATTCTCATCAATTGGGGAAACAAGCAGTGGTATATGCTTATGATGAAATATTATTGTACTATAAGAAATAAGTGGAATGATTTCCAAAAAACCTGGAAAGAGATGATTTCCAAAAAACCCTATGGGAACTGATGTAAAGTGAAATTAGCAGAACCAGGAGAACATTGTATATAGTCATAGCAATATTAAAGCATGATCAATTGTGAATAACTTAGCTATTCTCAATAATACAATCCAAGAAAAAAATTCCAAAGGACTAATAAAGAAACATACTATTTATCTCTTGAGGAAGAACTGATATTGTTTGAATACAGAATGAAGCATACTATTTTCCACTTTCATTCTTTTTTGTTAATTTTTTTGTATAAAATGACTAATATGGAAATATTTTACATGACTGCACATATATAACCTATATCTGCTTGCTGTTTTAGGAAGGAGGAGAGGATGGGATAGAATTTGAAACTCAAATATTAAAAGCCTAAACATTATAAAAATTATTTTAATATTTAATTGAGGAAAAATAAAATATATATTTTTAACAATTGACTCTAGGATTGCCCGAGAAGTCAGCCAGAAGCCCATGGCAATAGAAAAGGAGGTCCTAGGAAAAAGCAGCACCTGAACTCATACAAATGAGCAGAAGCCTTTGAGCTAGAACAGACATTAGTCAAAGATACACGTAATTTTTGAAGGTCTGTATATGGAGGCAAAGAAAATGTAAGTTTCCCCCCACCCCCACCCTGAAAAAGTCCCCATGGTGTTCAGAAACCCAATGTGGACTTTGGAAGCAACCAGGAATGGCAGCTACCAAGGCAGGATAACAACCTCAAGCAATTCTAAGATCTAAACACCCTAAGACCCATGCTTCTCCCTGTTTTCCTAGCTAGCACTCTATCCTGAGTTATTCTTCTGGGTTGGTTCTAACTCAGGAACCAACGTCTTGGTGCTTTAGGTTTAGTATCGGAACAAAATGAGATTCTCTTAAGGTCATTCAGTGGTTAACAAAAAAGAGATTTACTTAGCTATAGCAAGAGGTTGCATTTCTAGGATAGGCATGGAGAATACCTTAAACTGATTCAGTTGAGCAAAATTCCCTTCCCTGTGTTACCAATTATGATCTACCAAAACAAGCATCTTGAATGAACTTGGAGCTCCTTTTGGTTGCTTGTGTTCTTGTAAGTCTGAGTCTTTCAGTATCCTAAGTCAACCAAATCTAGAAGATCTTAATACCTTTTAAGGAAAAACCAGCCTTCCTTGCATGGAAGAAGTTAGTATATTGCTCCTCTCACGTCCCAGCCCTTGGTGGTAAAGTACTTATAGCTTCTTAGAAGACTTTTCTCCATTTAAATGACCAGAGGATTATGACTGGTCAAGCTGACCTCTAGTATTCAAGAAGCTGGAGACAGACCAAAGACTAAAGGTGGAACAGAAAAACTAAAAGGGAATCATATAAAGACAAAACAATTGAATGTAACAGTTTCTTTTTTTTTTTTTATTTGCAAGGCAATGGGGTTAAGTGGCTTGCCCAAGGCCACATAACTAGGTAATTATTAAGTGTCTGAGGTCAGATTTGAACTCAGGTACTCCTGACTCCAGGGCTAGTGCTCTATCCACTGTACCACCTAGCCTCCCCTAGAGGGCCAATACTTTTAAATAATTGTTCACAATGGACTACAATATTCTTGCCTTTTGCCACTGCCTACTCTTTGGTTATAAGACTGCCATTGCTTCTGGAAGCAAATCATCTTTCTATTGCCAGTGGGGCCCACATCTGCTGCTATCCACTGATCCTGAGACCAGTATCTATGAAGGGATAAGCTCTCTGCCCTATGCTGGAACAGCATACAGCAACAGATTGTAGCTCTAGCTCTAGTACTATAATAACAAATGCATTCTTTCACTGCCCTCCTATGATCTGATTCTATCTGCTCCTCCAGAAATGATTCCTGAGGTTTTCCGGTATTGTCATGGCTCTCCTGTATTTGACAGGAGTGCTTTGGGGCATGACTCTGGCTTCCTATGCTGGGAGAAAAACACAAAGCAATACAAAAAGCAGCAAAGTCAGAAATTCCTCTATGAAACTTTTTCTCTATTTCCCATGTACAAGTAGTAAGTAGACATTTCTACAGAAGCAGGGATAATGCTCCTGGGCCCTGAGTTCTGTGCTTACGAGGGGACTTTTATTGGAAGCTCCCAGGAGAGGGAATTAATTATTTCATAGTTGCAGGAAAAAGGTAGGAACTTTGAAAATTGATTGAGTACCTCTGCCTATGTTCAGTTTATTAAATAGGGGTGCAACTAGCACCTACTCCAATTCCAGAAATTTCTCTGGGCTCCTGGGGAAATTCAGCATTGCATCAAAGAATCACAACAAAATTCATATGGTAAAAATTGAAGTTTTTCCTTCTAATTCTAAATTTAAAAATATTCAAAGATTTTCTTCATAACAGTTATTAAGACAATCCTAAAATTCCAAGGATCTGCTTTGGTTTGCATTCTCTGACTATTGGAGTCCCTCATGTACCATGGATATCATAATTTCCCCTACACAAAGCTCTCATTCAGGAATAAACCTGGATCAAGCAAAAGAGAATATAAATATTTGTTTATATTACATAATAAATATGTATTTATATTTTATTTAGTACAATTCAATCTTTAATGTAATTTGATATAAACATGCATTTATATAATATGTATTACATATATATATAAAGAATTATTGTATGTCCAGTGATGCCCCCAAATCTAGCCTAGAAGGAATGAGTAATATTGTAACAATTACAAGCAAAGATACAAAAGAAAAAATGGATTTTCCACAAGGACTTCATGACGTTGTTGGCAAGGAAGCAAAAGATAAAAAATAAAATAAAAGTTCTTAAGGAAAGACTTGGAAAAGAAATCACTATCTCAGAATAGAAAGTGGTAAGCCTTAACCTAATATTGGACTCCCTGAAAATTAGAGCATAGATCACTGAATCTGAGACATCAAGAAATATTAAAACAAAATCAAGAATTTAAGAAAATAGAAGAAAATTAATATATCTGTTTTTAAAAACCACTGATCTAGAAAACAGGTCAAGGAAAAATAATTTAAGAGTCTTTAGACTACCTGAAATCCAAGATTTGGATTTCAATGCCTCTACAATTCAAGAAATAATAAATATAAACTTTCCAAATTCATAAGAACCAGAAGACAGTGAAAATAGAATGACTATCAATTAGTACTTCAAAGAAAAGACACAATGGTTAGAACTTCCTGGAGTCAGGAAGACTGAAGTTCAAATATGACTTCAGTCACAAAGTGTGTGACCCTGGGCAAAACACGTAACCACTGTCTCCCTTAGCTTTCCCAACTACACAATGAAACTAATAATAGTACTATCTCACAAATTGGTTGTGAAAATCAAATGAGATAGTATTTGTAAACCAACTGGCACAAGCAAGAAAGCAAGAATTTATGTACTAAGAAAAAACAGTATGGAATACATAAGACCTGGAAATTTCAATTTAAAGGGAAGAAGCTTTAAGAATACAATATTTTGATAGGCAAAGACATAGAAATAACCAATAATATCTTACTTTGTGAAATTAAGTCCAATTCTACTGGGGGAAAAAGTGACCTTTATTGGAATGATTGTTGTTGAGTTGCTTCAGTTGTTTCATAGTCCTTGTAACCCAAATTTGGGGTTTTCTTGGCAAAGCTGTTGGAGTGATTTGTCATTTTCTTTTCCAGCTGATTTTACAGACAGAATAGAGAAGTTTTAGCATTCCTGATGAAAAGCAGGAATTCTGAAGTGCAAAAACAAGACTCAGGAGAAATCTAAACAGGTAATTGATTTTGAATAATCAGAAAGGGCTATTTGATTACATAGCACTAATATTCTAATAGGGCTAGAAGAAAAAAGTATCTCTTCAGAGACTTAATGTCTTCAAATGAAATTGAGAGAGTTAATTTAGAAAAAACAGAGAAAGCAATAATTCTTCTGTACTGGAGATTTTAAATAAGGAAAGAGAAGGAAAGGGAAAGGATCATATTGTTGCAGGAAGGATGAAAATAGAGATAGCGCTTGCTATTTCTCATAATTCTCATATATATACACACACAAATATGAAGGAAGACATGTAGGGGAGCAGATATCACTCATTGAAAGAACACTAAAGAGGGTTGAATACCCATTCTTTGGTATAATAATAATAATAACATAGCAGTTAATATTTTATATATCACTTTAAGGTTTGCAAAATACAAACATCTCATTTTAACCTCACCACAACCAAGGAGGTAGAGATTATTATTATTTCCATTTTACTGTTGAATAAACTGAGACAAAGAGATTGTTATTTGCTCATCTTCATGTAGTTGGTGAATAACTGGGGCTAGATCTGAATAGAATATAGAAATACTTCAAATTCAATAGGTAGGGTGCTGGTTAAAAGGGAAAATAATAGCAGGAAGAAAACAATTATGAGCAAAACAAACTTCCTGAGCTTGTAGAGAGAAGTAAAAGAAAAATTAAAAAAGAAATAAAGAAAAGGAGAAAACTAGAATCTAAAGTGGGGAAGGGAGATCATCAGCTGAAGAACTACTAAACACAAATGCATATAATGGCATATAATATGATGAAAGAAAGAATGAAAGAGATCACTTCAGATGAAGTGAAGTGAGCAGAACCAGAGCAATTTATTTAATAATTAACCATGGGGCAGCTAGGTTGGCCCTGAAGTCAGGAGGACCTGAGTTCAAATCTGGTCTTAGACATTCAACAATTACCCACCTGTGTGACCTTGGGCAAGTCACTTAACCCCATTGTCTTGCCAAAAATAAATAAAGAAAGAAAGCAAGAACGAACCAGAATGAAAAGAAAACACAGCTTTTAAAGATTAAGAAACAATATCTAACTATATTTCTTGAAAATCTATAAATTATATGACCCTCCTTCCTGACAGAGAGCTGATATGGAATACATTTTTTTTTAACCATGGTCACTGTGTGGATTTGTTTTGTTTGATTATATGTGTTTGTTAGAGTTATTTTATTTTTGCTTTTAGTTAGAGAGAGGGCAATAGCAAAGATGATTTTAAAAAAGGAAAAGGAAAAAAGTTGAGGGCCATTGAAATATTTTATTTTATTTTTTTTGCAAGGCAGCAGGGTTAAGTGAGTTGTCCAAGGTCACACAACTAGGAAATTATTAAATGTCTGAGACCACATTTGAACTCAGGTCCTCCAGACTCCAGGGCCAGTGCTCTATCTACTCTGCCACTTTGCTTCCCCCATTAAAACATTTTAGAAAACTGTACATAAGAATATGGAAAGAAGAGAGAGGAGAATTGAAAGTTATATGTTGAATTTATTATACATTAAAAAAAATTTAGTATATTGTAAAAATAACTAGAAATTCATGGTTTCATAGACAGTTCTTTTTATGTGTTCAGTTTATTAACATACACATTTTTGCTTGGAACATTTGTGAAGTTCAGAATTTTAAAAAACATTTTTATAAAAGAAAACAAAAAGATGCATGATATTGGGGCGGCTAGGCCCAATTGCCTTGAAAAAAAAATCTAAAAAAAAAAAAGATGCATGATATGGCATTTCTCACATGATTGATTCCTATCTTGATTTTTCCAATGATCCCAAGTAAAATTTTAAATACAAAACCATAAATAAACTTCATTAGTTTTTTGGGAATTGCTGAATAGGCATTGTTACATTTTATCTATTATCTGCATTATCTCTTTCCCAGTGGATATCTTCTGGCAAACTGGACCAGAGGTTGAGTTCATCCTCCTGGTGGTCATTTTCTCCAAGAATTGCTAAGGAAGTTGTTGAAGCCTTGTACACTCTGACACTTATTAACTGCAGGATCCACAAAGTGACTTCCAGGCCTGAATGCTATTTTGGGATTAATGCTCATTGCTATTAGAAGAAAAACTCAGGATCAGGACTACCTAATTAGGAAATGGATTTTGTTATGGTTCATGGAAGCCAGGGTAGGGAAAAAAGGGCCAGCTGCCATTCTCCCACTATTTTTCCACATTAGATCCCATTGCTATATGATGTCACCTGGAAGCTTGAAGGAAGTGAGATCAGGTTTAGAATCATTCTTTTTTTTAAAGGGCTATTGAGTCATCTGGTTTTTATGTTCAGTGGCCCAAAAAAAGGATTGCCTTGTTGTTTCAAAGCACCAAACCTTCTCAGTGTTGTGTCATATACATGGTTTCCTAGAAGTAGGAAAGGCAAAAATTGTATATGATCTTTTCAAAATCCAGTGACATGCTCATTACATTCGTTATGCTTTTGGCTCTGCTTTTTACATTCTGCATCATATAAGTATTAATCATCCTGAATAAATAAAGTTCATCTTTTTCAAGTGCTCCAGGCAAAAATCCTACAGCCTCCCTGTATAACTACTAACAATCTCTAAGAATTTAAATTCTATTTATATTACAAAGTTACATTTGATTCATTTCTTCTTTGAGGAGTGGTCAAAACAAAATTTTTTATAATAATTTATTTATTATAACATTCTTTTTGAAAAAAAATTTGAGTTCCAAATTCTCTCACTCCTTCCCACTTCTCCTTACCCACTGAGAAAGCAAGTATAGTATCAATTATGCATGTGAAATTATGTAAAACATAGTTTTCTATTAACCGCATCACCAAAAAGCAAGAAAAATAAGAAGGTGAAAAATTATTCTCCAGTGTGTACAGAGTTCATTAGTTCTCTCTTTGGAAGTGAATAACATTTTTTTTTCATCATGACTCTTGAAATTGTTGATCAGCATTACAATATTGCTATTACTATAAGCAATGATCTGGCTCTGCTGATTTCATTATGCTTAAGCTCATATAGATCTTCCCATGTTTTTCTGAAATTATTCCCTTATCATTTTTTATAGCATAATACACCATAATTGAAAGTGTATGTGGTTTTCAAGGAAGGCTAACATCCTCCCTTGGTGTCCACCTGGTACTCAATGTTCACCGTGGTTCCAAGAAGCAACAGCTAGCATAGTCGCCACATTCAAATAACCTAACTGGGACTGAGGGTAACAAAAGGGTCTCAAAATCCAGTCATGATTTAATAGGAATGTCTATCCCAAGCATATGAACACATCTCCCAAGATGGAATGGAAAAATGAGAACAATTTCTTCCAACAGTCATCAAGGTGACTGGAACAGGCACTGTGGTTTGCTTAGAATTTGCTCAGACATCAAACCATCAAGGTGTCTTCTGCATCCCATCTCATTGACAGTTGTCCTGACTTTTATCTTGTCATCTGATATCAATGACAAAAATATAGCTTTATTTAACTCCACCTCACTTAAATACAATTCATGAACTAGTCAAGACATCACCCCCATGATATCATTAGTCCTCTTTCAAAATGAAGGACAGGGGTGGCTAGGTGGTGCAGTAGATAGAACACCCGCCCTGGAGTCAGGAGAATGGGAGTTCAAATCTGGCCTCAGACACTTCATAATTGCCTAGGTGTGTGACCTTGGGCAAGTCATTTAGCCCCAATGTCTTACAAAAACCAAAAGAGAAAAAAAAAAGAAAATGAAGGACAAAACCACTCTTTCACAATTATCTGCTGTATATTGTTTAGTTTAGCCATTCCCCAAATGATGAATATTCCCTTGATTTCCAATTATTTGCCATCATAAAAAGACCTGCTAGAAACATTTTGTACATATAGGTCCTTTTCCTTCTTTGATCTTAAAGGATATATGTGGTTTTATAAGCCTTTGGGCATAGTTCTAAATTGTTCTCCAGAATGGTTGGACTAGGTCACAACTTCACCAATGGTACATTAGTGTACCTATTTTCCCTCATTCCTTCTAGCATTTGTCATTTCTAATAGGTGTGAAGTAGTACCTCAAAGTTGATTCAACTTGCCTTTCTATAGTCAACGATGATTTGGAGATTTTTTTATGACTAAAGATAACTTTGATTTCTCCTGAAAACTGCCTGGTTGACTATCAATTGGGAAATGGCTCTTATTTTTATATATTTAACTTATTATATTTTATATGTTTGATTTAATATATATTTGAAAAATAAGATCTTTATTAGAAAAATTTGCTATAAATTTTCACATATTGCTTCATTTTATAGTACATTTTAGTAAAAGTTCCCTGACAATAATCAAAAAAACAATGATGAATCCTCACAGTGTTAAGATAATTCTTCTATATTGGTTTATGACATACTTCCTTGAGTTAGCTAGTCAAACCAATTACCACTATCTGCAAAATCTTGCTGAGATATCAGTTACAGCCCTGATGCTACTCAACTTGAGATAGCTTTATTTCTAGCATTTACTGATGAGTTATTTTATCTAATGTAGTGCTTTCTCTTCTGCTTCTAATTCTTTGAAACTGTTTTTTTGTATACCACAAGCCTATGCTGAGCATATAATAAAAACTGTATCTCATTCTTTATCTTTAGGCTCTGCTCTCTTTGCAGTTGTGTCATAAAGTCTTCTGGAGCTATAATTTCTAATTACATTGATCATAGTTATGAAATTGTTTACAGTTGTTTTCCTTTATAGTAGGCATTGTATAAATTGTTCTCCTGGTTGTTATCAACTCACAATGAATCAGTTCATGTAAATCATCCCAGGTTTCTCTGAATCTGTATCTTCCAGTGCTATAATATTCCATAAGAGAGTGCCCCCATTATATTTTGGTAAAAGTTGAAGATGGAAAAGAATTTGCCTCCCCAGAATGTCTAAGGCTTGAATAACTTTACTGTAGATGAAGAGCTCAATGATACAATGCAATTGCCTCTAGGACACAGGTTACATTCATATCTTTATTCCTAACTGCTTATCTGCATGAAATCCCCAAAGGAGTTTGGGAAGTAGAACTCACTAAATCGGGATTGTCACTTTAATGCAAGGTGGAGAGCCTTAATTGTCTGAAGTCAAACCTCTTCTACCACCTGCCTGCAGATAAGAAACAATCTGAGTTATTTCCTAGGAGTTAAAGGAAAGAACCTTGTGTTCATCTTTGCCTGTCTTTATCTGTCTTTTGGAGGCACTGTTCTCTTTAAAGAGACAGTCCATTGAAGTGACATGATGAAGATGACATGAAGTCATGGGACTTCAGAGAAAGCAATCAATTCTACAATACGGATACATTTCAGGGGTTCTGTGAATTTAGATAGGGAAAAAATTACATCTTTATTGTCATAAGCTCTAACCTGAAATTAATTATCAATGTAGGCAACAAAAGGGATAGCTAGATGGTATAATAGAGAGAGTGCTAAAAGACCTAAGTTCAAATCCAAACTCAGTCATTTAATAGCTGGGCAAGTTACTTACCCCTCTTTGCTGTGGTTTCCTCATTTATAAAATGAACTGGAGAGGGAAATGGCAAACCACTTCAGAATCTTTGTCAAGAAAATCCCAAAAGGGTCACAAAGAGCCAGACCTTACTGAAATGACTGAACAACAGCAAAGCAGCAAAAACTGTTCTGAGAAGGGATCAGTATGTTTTACCAGAATTTCAAAGAACTCTGATATACAAAAAGATTAAGACCCCCCTGACCTTTAGTTTTCTTTCTTGGATTTGTCTTCTTAGGTATCAGAACTATATCTCACAAAAGTTTAGCAAGATCCCTTCTACTTTTGCAAGCAATTTATGTAATTTTGCTATGAATTGTACTTTGCATGCTTGATTAAATTCACTTATAGGTTTATCTAATATTGTTCTTTTACTGCATTCTTCTTTCCCTTTGGAAATTTCTTTATGACTTATTCAATTTCTTCTTCTTACATTGTGAATATTCATATGTTAATAGGCAATTTTAAGTTATTGAGGTCATTTTGAATCTTATCCCCCCCCCTTTCTAGTATATGAAAATATTGTTGTTCAATTGTGTTTGACTCTTCATGATGCTATTTGGGGTTTTGCTGGCAAATATATTGGAGTGGTTTGACATTTCCTTAGCATTTTACAGATGAGGAAACTGAGGCCAGCAAGGTTAAGTAATTTACCCAGAGTCACACAGCTATTAAGTGTCTGAGATTGGATTTGAACCTTCAAAGATAAGTATTTCTGACTCCATACCTGGTGCTCTATCCACATCCATAATTACGTCCATAATTGGCCAGTAAGAAATAAAAATATTTATTCTTTCATCCAGAGTAGAGTCGGTATCAAAAGCTTCACTGTTCTATCAAGTATACAGTAAGGTCGACCACTTATTGTCCTGTCCTGCTGCCTCATTGTGTAGAGGTGACCCTGAAGTATTCATATACTGTGTCAGAAAAAGTTGTCTATAGATCTTTTATTAAAAAAACAGTTTAACTGAAACCTGGAAAGGTTATTAAAGGATTAATCAATAAGATTTTTTTTCCTGATTGTTTCAACTCATTACAAAGTCATGAAGCCAGTTTCAGTCTACACTAGGGGAAGCATGCATATGCCTGGAAGTATACATAAAAGTATTATGCTTGTCTTCTTAATTAGCTATGAGCTCTTGAAAAGTATTAGGGGGACATTTGTTTGTTACTTTTCCTAGAGAGTGAAGATTCATGAAGATTTGTATTTGTATTAAAGCTTCTATTTCTATTTGATTTCAATTCAATTAGCAAATAATTATTAAACTCCAAATATGTGCAAGTTATTTTGTTATCATGAACTAGGAGATTCTATTGAGCAGTACAGGCAAGTATTACAGGGTTACTTTTTTAAAATTTATTTTTATTAAAAATATTATTTGAGTTTAAAATTTTCCCCCATCTTACTTCCCCTCCCCCATGGAAAGCAATCTGTCAGTCTTTACTTTGTTTCCATGTTGTACCTTAATCCAAATTGGGTGTGATAAGAGAGAAATCATATCCTTAGAGAAGAGACAAGAAGTCTAAGAGGTAACAATATCAGACAATAAGATATCTGTTTTTTTCCTAAATTAAAGGGAATAGTCCTTGAACTTTGTTCAAACTCCACATCTCCTTATCTGGATACAGATGGCACTCTCCTTTGCAGACAGCCCAAAATTGTTCCTGATTGTAGCACTGATGGAATGAGTGAGTCCTTCAAGGTTGAACATCACTCCCATGTTGCTGTTAGGGTGTACAGTGTTTTTCTGGTTCTGCTCATCTCACTCAGCATCAGTTCATGCAAATCCCTCCAGGATTCCCTGAAATCCCATCCCTCCTGGTTTCTAATAGAACAGTAGTGTTCCATGACATACATATACCACAGTTTGCTAAGCCATTCCCCAATTTAAGGACATTTACTTGATTTCCATTTCTTTGCCACCACAAACAGGGCTGCTATAAATATTTTTGTACAAGTGATTTTTTTACTCTTTTTCATCATCTCTTCAGGATATAGATCCAGTAGTGGTATTGCTGGGTCAAAGGGTATGCACATTTTTGTTGCCCTTTGGGTGTAATTTCAAATAGCTCTCCAGAAGGGTTGGATGAGTTCACAAATCCACCAACAGTGTAATAGTGTCCCGGATTTCCCACAATCCTTCCAAAAATGATCATTATCCTTTCTGGTCATATTGGCCAATCTGAGAAGTGTGAGGTGATACCTCAGAGAAGCTTTAATTTGCATTTCTCTAATAATTAATGATTTAGAGCATTTTTCATATGGCTATGGATTGCTTTGATCTCCTCCTCTGTAAATTGCCTTTGCATATCCTTTGACCATTTGTCAATTGGGGAATGGCTTTTTGTCCTAAAAATATGATTCAGTTCTCTGTATATTTTAGAAATGAATCCTTTGTCAGAATCATTAGTTGTAAAGATTGTTTCCCAATTTACTACATTTCTTTTGATCTTGGTTACATTGGTTTTATCTGTGCAAAAGCTTTTTAATTTAATGTAATTGAAATCATCTAATTGGTTTTTGGTGATGTTCTCCAACTCTTCCTTAGTCATAAACTGCTCCTCTTTCCATACATCTGACAGGTAAACTAGTCCTTGATCTTCTAATTTGCTTATAGTATTGTTTTTTATGTCTAAGTCTTATAACCATTTGGATCTTATCTTGGTAAAGGGTGTTAGGTGTTGGTCTAATCTAAATTTCTTCCATGCTAACTTCGTTATCCCAGCAGTTTTTATCCCAATGGCTAGACTCTTTGGGTTTATCAAACAGGAGCTTATTATAATCATCTCCTGCTTTTTACACCTAGTCTATTCCACTGGTCCACCACTCTATTTCTTAGCCAATACCAAACAGTTTTGATGACTGATGCTTTATAATATAATTTTAGATCAGGTAGGGCTAAGCCACCTTCTTTTGCACTTTTTTCATTAAGCTCCTGGCAATTCTTGACTTTTTAGTTCTCCATATGAATTTACTTACAATTTTTTCTAACTCATTAAAGTAATTTTTTGGAATTTTGATTGGTAGGACACTAAACAGATAGTTTAGTTTTGGTAGAATTGTCATTTTTATTATATTAGCTCTACCTATCCATGAGCAGTTGATATTTGCCCAGTTATTTAAATCTGATTTCATTTGTGTGTGAAGTGTTTTATAATTGTTTTCAAAAAGATTCTGAGTCTGTCTTGGCAAATAGACTCCCAAGTATTTTATATCGTCTGAGGTTACCTTGAATGGGATTTCTCTTTCTAGCTCTTCCTGCTATATCTTGCTAGACATATATAGAAAAGTTGAGGATTTATGAGGGTTTATTTTATAACCTGCAACTTTATGGAGAATAATCTGTAATTATGCTCAAAGAGGTAAAAAACTGTGTTTATCCTAGCAATACCACTATTAAATCTATTTCCTAGGGAGACCAGGGGAAAAGAGAATGAGCCTGTATATTCTAAAATATTTTTAACTGCTCTTTTTGTGGTGTCAAAGAACTTGAAATTGAGGGAATGGCCTTCAACTGGGGCATGACTGAATAAATTGTGATATATGATTGTGTTTGAATACTACTATGCTGTAAAAAATGTCAAGCAAAAGTTGATTTTTCTCTTTGAGAATGGAGGATAAACAATAAAAACATGGAAAAACTTGAATGAAATAATGCAGAGTGAAACAAGTAAAACCAAGAGACTGTATATATAAGTAACAGCAGTACTGTGAATATTTAATGTTGGCCTTTTCTGATGAGGTGCTAGAAGGGAAGGAGGGAGATGACTCAGAAATAAAAAAAAAAAGCAAAACAAAAAACCTTATAGCTCAGTAGAAAGATTATAGTATGTATAGTTAAGGGTGACCTGTATTGAAATAAATGAATACTTGATAACTAATGAGATGACCTATATATATATATGTAAGTTGCTGTTGGTCCTTTGTTGGAGAAAAGGGCCAATGATATCACAAGAGTGATGTCTTGACTTTTTCATGAATTGTATTTTTTATTATATAAATATTTCATTTGTTTTCCAATTATACACAATTGTAGTTTCTTCATATCATTTTTTGTAAGGTCCTGAATTTTACAATTTTTCCTTCTTCCTCCCTTTGCTCCCTGCTCCCCAAAACAGAAGGCAATCTGATAATCTGTACATTGTTTCCATGCTATGCACTGATCAAAATTCATTGTGTTGAAAGTAAAAACATATCCTTGAGGAAGAAATAAAATACTAGAGTTAACAAAATTATGTAGTACATAAGGCAACTTTTTTTTTTTTTAATGGAAGGTAATAGTCTTTTGGTTTTTGTTTAAACTCAACAGTTCTTTCTTTGGACACAGATGGTGTTCTCAGTTGCAGATACCCTAAAATTGTCCCTGGCTATTGCATTGATGGTATGAGCAAGTTCATTAAGGTTGATGTTAGGGTATGTAATGTTCTGGCTCTGCTTATCTTGCTCAGCATCAGTTCATGTATTTCCAGGCTTCTCTGAAATACCATCCTTCTTGATTTCTAATAGAAAAACAGTGTTCCATTACATACAATACCACATTTTGTTCAACCATTCCACAATTGATGTACATCTTCTCAATTTCCAATTCTTTGCCACCAAAAACAGAGCTGCTATGAATATCCTTGTACAAGTGATATTTTTACCCTTTTTCATGATCTCTTCAGGGTATGGACCTAGTAGAGGTATTGCTGGATCAAAGGGTATGCACATTTTTATTGTTCTTTGGGTATAGTTCCAAATTGCTCTCCAGAAAGATTGGATCAGTTCACAGCTCCACCAACAATGTATTAGTGTCCTAGATTTCTCATATTCTTTCCAACATTGATCATTTTGGCCTTTCTGGTCATATTGGCCAATCTGAGAGGTGTGAGGTGGTACCTCACAGATGCTTTAACATTCATTTCTCTAATCAGTAATGATCTAGAGCAATTCCTCATATGAATATAGTTATCTTTGATTTCCTCATCTGAAAATTGCCTTTGCACTTTCCTTGACCATTTGTCAATTGGGGAATGGCTTGCTTTTCTATAAATTTGACTCAGTTCTCCATATATTCCAGAAATGAATCCTTTGTCAAAAACACCAGATGCAAAAATTGTTTCCCAATTTACTACTTTTCTTTTGATTTTGGTTAGAGTGGTTTTGTTTGTACAAAAGCTCTTTAATTCAATGTAATAAATGTAAATGTTTGTTTTTAATGTTTTCCATCTCTTGCTTGGTCATAAACTGCCCCCCATTTCCATAGATCTGACAGGTAGACTATTCCTTATTTGCCTAGTTTGCTTATAATATTGTCTTTTTATGTCTAAATTCTGCACCCATTTTATCCTGGTATAGGGTGTGAGATATTTGTCTAATCCAAGTTTCTGCCATACTATCTTCCAGTTTTCCCAGCAGTTTTTATTGAAGATTGAGTTCATATCCCATAAGCTGGACTCTTTGGGTTTATCAAACAGCAGATTACTATAACCATTTCCTGCTATCTCTTTTGCACCAAGTCTATTCCACTGATCCACTACTCTATTTCTTAGCCAGTACCAGACAGTTTTGATGACTGATGCTTTATAATGTAATTTTAGATCTGGTAGGGCTAAGCCGCCTTCTTTCGCATTTTTTTTCATTAAATCCCTTGATATTCTTGACTTTTTGCTTCTCCATATGAATTTAGTTACAGTTTTTTCTAGCTTTCTAAAGTAATTTTTTGGAAGTTTGATTGGTATGGCACTTAATTAAGTAGTCTAATTTATGTCATTTTTATTATATATTAGCTCAGCCTATCCATGAGCAGCTGATTATTTGCAGTTATTTAGATCTGATTTTATTGTGCGAAAAGTGTTTTATAGTTGTTTTCATAGTTTCTGAGTCTACCTTGGCACATAGACTCCCAGGTATTTTATGCTGTCTGAAGTTATTTTAAATGAGATTTCTCTTTCTAGCTCTTACTGCTGTATCTTGCTAGTAAAATATATATATAAATGCTGAGGATTTATGTGGATTTATTTTATATCCTACGACTTTGCTAAAGTTGCTAATTGTTTCCAATAGTTTTTTTAAATGATTTTTTAGGGTTCTTTAGGTATACCATCATGTCATCTGCAAAGAGTGAGAATTTTGTTTCTTCCTTCCCAATTCTAATTCCTTCAGTTTCTTTTTCTTTTCCTATTGCTGAAGCTAACATTTCTGATACAATATTGAATAGTAATAGCTGTAATAGGCATCCTTGTTTCACCTCTGATCTTACTGGGAATACTTCTAGCTTATCCCTATTGCATATAAAGCTTGTTGATGGTTTCAGACAGATACTGCTTATCATTCTAAGGAACACTCCATTTATTCCTACACTCTCTAGTGTTCTTAGTAGGAAGGGGTGCTGTATTTTGTCAAAGGCTTCTTCAGCATCTATTGAGATAATCATGATTTGTCAGGTTTGTTATTGATATAGTCATTTATGCTGACAGTTTTCCTAATATTGAACCTGCATTCCTGGAATAAATCCTGCTTGATCATAGTGTATTATCCTAATGATAACTTGCTGTTATTGCTTTGCTAAGATTTTATTTAAGACTTTTGTATCCATATTCATTAGGGAAATTGGACTACAATTTTCTTTGTTTTGACTCTTCTTGGTTTAGGTGTCTGCACCATATTGATGTCATAGAAGAATTAGGCAGAGTTCTGTCCACCTATTCTAGAACTCATTTGTGAATACATCTGAAGATTTTTTTCTTAGGGAATTCATTGATGGCTTGTTGAATTTCTTCTTCATTTAACATGAGCAACATATTTTCATAAATATTCATCCATTTCACTTATCAAATTTATTGGCATATAGTTGGACAAAATAATCCAAATTATTAATTTCCTTCTCATTGGTGGTGAGTTCACCTTTTTCATTTTTGCTGTAATTCGGTTTTCTTCTTTCATTTTTTAAATCAAATTAATCAAAGGTTTATCTATTTTGTTTTTTATAAAAACCAACTCTTGGTTTTATTAGTTCAATAGTTATCTTGCTTTTGATTTTAATTTTTCCTTTAAATTTTAGAATTTCTAATTTGGTAATTAGGGGTTTTTAATTTGTTCTTTCTCCAATTTTTTTATTTGCATGCTTAGTTCATTGATTTCGTTTTATTCATGTAAGCATTTAGAGATATCCTATGTTCCCCTAATAACTGCTTTGGTTGTTTTCTCTAAGTTTTGGTATGTGTCTTGTTGTCATTGTCTGGGATGAAATTATTAATTCTATCTATAATTTGTTGTTTGATCCACTTATTCTTTAAAATGAGGTTATTTAGTTTTCAATTAGTTTTTAGGTCTATCTCTCTATGGCCCATTAATTGCACATGATTTTTATTGCATGATGATCTGAAAAGGAAGTATTCACCATTTCTGCCTTTGATTTTGAGGTTTTTATGCCCTAGTACATGGTCAATTTTTGCATAGGTGAATGAATTGGATTTAAGTGATGCAGAGCTATGCAAAGTGGTCAGCCTCACTCTTCTAGAGTATTAGAACAGTAGGAAAAATCAAAATGAATGTCTATGGCTCAGGATACCTTCTAAACTCAGGTCTTCCTCGTGCCTCACTTTTGTCACTTTCCCATGACAACATACATTCAGTGACTAAGGGCTAAGTCAGAACTGAGACAAAAGGTGGAATATAATTCTTGGTTGTCCATATTTTATAAGATATTTAGGGGTTTGGGAGATGATTTTTTTTTAAGTTGGGACAAGATACTTTTGGGCCTATGCAGTTTTCCTTTGACTTCTTGAAATATATCTCTGGGGAAAAAAGCATTTTTTTAAAAAATAGTGGAAACATGGAGTAAAGGAAGTGTGGATTGTCAGAAACCCTGTTAAAGACTATTTAGAGAAAAGGACCATTACAAGTCCAAAGAATGAAGACTGAGTAAAGGCCATCCGCATCCTCATTAGCAGTTGTGATCAAGGGTAATATTGGTTGGAAGGTTGTTGAATATTTGGAAGTCAGCATGCAAGAGTTGAAATGGAGAAATTAATTAAGATTTTAAAAAAGTTTGTCTATGAAAGGAGAGAAATGTTGGGTTTTAAAACAAGGTCAAGTTAAGGTTTTTAAAATATAAGGGAGATGTTAGAATTTGAAGAGGCAAGCTTTCAGAGGTAGAAGAAATCAATGGCAAAAAGCAGCTTGGCTTCAAGGGCCATCTCTCAAGGGATTGTGATGCAAATTACTCATTACCCTTCTCTTAGCAGCATAATAGCATTCATCATAAGATCAAAGAATCCAAGGGACCTGAAGACATCTATTTGGTTCTTGCTTTGTGAACAAGTAAACTGAAAAGGGCCAGGGAATTGTCATAGCTATAGCTAGTTCATGGTAGAAACAGGACTTGTCCAGTTTTCCTTTCACTATGGTTATCTCAAATGGTAAGTCCACCAGAGAGCACAACCTTCCATTTAAGAACCACACAAACAACCTATAATACACTATCCAAAGTTAAACTAGTAAGAGCATTCAGAGAACAGCACAACACACTTAAATGACAGACATGTCATTTAAAAGACTAGACAGAAGATTGAATTTTTCCTTAGAGCTTTTAATTTCATAGACATGATGGGAAGTTTTTTACAGACACATGGAAAACTTAAGACATGATCACAGTTTTGATAGCATAGACAAACTAACCAGATAGCTAGCTGTACTATCAAGGCTGCCTTCACACCATCATGGTACCTTCTAAACAGCTGCCTAGATTACAGATAAGCTAAGCCTGTTTAAGCTGATGAGTTTTGGATGCGACATGCTGCAGTTGTATGGAAGAGGTAACTAGTACTCCTCTCCTTCCTCTTCACCCTCTCCTTCAACAGAATCCACACCAACCTCCTCATAATCCTTCTCCAGGGCAGCCATATCCTCCCGTGCCTCAGAGAACTCTCCTTCCTCCATGCCCTCCCCCACATACCAATGGACAAAGGCACGCTTGGCATACATCAGATCAAACTTGTGGTCCAGGCGAGCCCAGGCCTCAGCAATGGCTGTGGTGTTGCTCAGCATGCACACAGCCCTCTGTACCTTGGCCAGGTCCCCACCAGGAACCACAGTGGGAGGCTGGTAATTGATGCCAACCTTGAAGCCAGTTGGGCACCAATCCACAAACTGGATGCTACGCTTTGTCTTGATGGTAGCAATAGCAGCATTGACATCTTTGGGAACC
Organism: Macrotis lagotis; assembly: GCF_037893015.1. Classification (NCBI taxonomy): domain Eukaryota; kingdom Metazoa; phylum Chordata; class Mammalia; order Peramelemorphia; family Peramelidae; genus Macrotis; species Macrotis lagotis. Next base: position 259,421,862 of record NC_133659.1, on the reverse strand, counting down.
ACATCACCACGGTAGAGCAGGCAGCAAGCCATGTATTTACCGTGGCGAGGGTCACATTTCACCATCTGGTTGGCAGGCTCAAAGCAAGCATTGGTGATCTCTGCCACAGAAAGCTGCTCATGGTAGGCTTTCTCTGCAGAGATGACTGGAGCATATGTGGCCAGAGGGAAATGGATACGGGGATAGGGCACCAGGTTGGTCTGGAATTCTGTCAGATCAACATTCAGGGCACCATCAAATCGGAGAGAGGCAGTAATGGAGGACACAATTTGGCTAATAAGGCGATTCAGATTAGTGTAGGTGGGGCGTTCGATATCAAGGTTTCTGCGACAGATATCATAGATGGCCTCATTGTCTACCATGAAGGCACAATCAGAGTGCTCCAGGGTGGTGTGAGTGGTCAGAATGGAATTGTAGGGCTCAACTACAGCTGTGGAAACCTGAGGGGCTGGGTAAATGGAGAACTCCAGCTTGGACTTCTTGCCATAATCCACGGAAAGCCGTTCCATCAGCAGAGAGGTGAAACCAGAGCCAGTTCCACCACCAAAGCTGTGGAAAACCAAGAAGCCTTGAAGTCCTGTGCACTGATCAGCCTGTTGGAAAGGAAAATAATAGCAAGAATCAGTTTAAGCAATGGATTATATTCTTACTCTGAATATCTCATGTTTACTTTTTTTGAAATTTCTTATTATCAAAATTGTAACCTTTGGATTGTGGACTTTGAAGAAATATCCTAATTTACTGATTTAGTAAAAGTAGGCCAGTCTACTGGGGGAAGTTCATATCACCAGCTAATCTAAACCTGTCTTGGTTGATTAAGTTTCTAAAAAGGAAAAACTATGAATTCCAAATGAAAAAAATGTCTCCAGTTTCCTTCAGAAGGTGTCTGAAGCACAGCTATCACTAAGTACAACCACATCTGTGAAGCTACAAGTAAGAATCCAAGGAATCTAAAGGTAGGTAAGAAGAAATGCTGCTTCCTTGATCCCAGACAATAGGTCACAATATGGAAAGATATTCTCTCTTCCTAGAGCAAACTCACAGGAGTCTTGTTTAATTTGCAGCTCCCTTCAGGTAAGCAGGAATTCACAGGGCTCTAGCTATTGACTAGTCCAGCAATACTTTTAAATTCAAAAATGTCAAATCAGTATGGATAGTGTTATGGGTATTTTAAAACTCATTCCCAACTTATGAGATATACAATTTGTACACTCCAAAAGTCTATAGGTTTCCACTGACGAAGATAAAACAATCAGGAATAGTCAACAAAAAGTCAGTTCTATCTCTACAAAAAATCTGACTTAATACAATTGTTCTGGTTATCTATTCTAGTGAAATCTGAAATACTCTTCAGTCTGATTGTTGAATGGTTACTCTAAAAATTTACTGCAGTGTACAAACACAAATAATTCTTAAAATTGCCAAGTTCCTCTGTTCTTAACCCATCATGTCTATTGGGATTACAATTTATCGTTTCATTATCCTCATAATTACCAGCTTCCGAATCCTGTCTAGAACCAAGTCGATGATTTCTTTGCCAATGGTGTAGTGTCCTCGGGCATAGTTATTGGCAGCATCTTCCTTCCCGGTGATCAGCTGCTCAGGGTGGAAAAGCTGGCGGTAGGTTCCGGTCCGAACTTCATCTAGGGGAATAAAGATATAGACGTTATGGTCATGGGAAGGAAAAAGAAATGAGATCTTAGGGAGGCCTTGACTGCTAATGGCTAGACTCACCAATGACAGTTGGTTCCAAATCTACAAACACAGCACGGGGAACATGTTTGCCAGCCCCAGTTTCACTGAAGAAGGTGTTGAAGGAGTCATCTCCTCCTCCGATGGTCTTGTCACTTGGCATCTGCCCATCAGGCTGGATACCATGCTCCAGGCAGTACAACTCCCAGCAGGCATTGCCAATCTGGACACCGGCTTGGCCGACGTGGATAGAGATGCATTCACGCTGTGGGATAAGAGTAGAGAAAAGTCGATTTTTGTAAATGGGTCTCATAATGGAAAAATGGTGCGGCTCTTGGTAGGAATCCAAGGATTTCCAAAATTTATCCTCATAACAAACTGCATTTATAAAACATTTTAATGTTTGAAAGGCTTACAAAACCCAACAATATCTTAATATTTAAAAAGGGTCAGATCATGGTAATTTACATGGCAAGGAAAGGGAAGAAAAAAACAATTCTTTCATTAAATTCCCTGAAACCACCTATTTTGTCATCAATAAGACTACTTCCATTTCTCACATTTTTATGAAGTAGGATCTTTTCTTTTGACTTTTGTAATCCCCACGCCCCCCCTCAATCCGAGCCTTCCTTCTGGCCTTCCTGGCCCCGCCTGTGCGCATGCCCAGCCTGGCGCCCCTGCGGGCCCCTTTGTGAGCCGCAGGCAGCCAGCACAGGCCGGAAGCTGCCCAGGGGGCCTGGGGGAGGCGCTCTTCCGCCCGCGGCGGCTCCCGCGCCCCCCCCCAGCGGCGGTCCACGTCCGCAGAGGGCGCCTCGGCCCCTCCCCCTCTGCCCCGGCATGGCGGGGGGATTATCCGGGGCCCGATCCGATTTCCGCTCTGAGCCCCCGCTGCCACCCCGAGCACCACCTGCTCCCACTCACATTCCTGGCCCGGGGGAGGCCGGGTCAGGGAGAGGCAGCCGGCCTTCCCGCCACGGATGGGACGGTCCGAGGGCCCCGGCCTCGCCATCCGAGCTCTTTTTCATTAGATTAAGCTTTTTTTTTTTTGTAAATTTGAAAAAAACCCCGCAGGGCGGCAGCCCGCAGGCCGGGGGCGGGGCCTCCCCTCCCGAGCGCCGCAGAGGCGCGAGCCCGCGCTTTCCCCAGCGGGCGCGTCTCCCCGCCCCCGCCCGAAAGAGCGGGCAGAGGCTGCGGAAGCGGGCGCGGAAGGGGCCGCCGCATGCCGCATTGCGGGCCCCTGCCCTCTCCCGGGGGCCCTTCCTCCCGTCGCCGTCCCCTCCCCAGCAGCCCTCCCCGGCCCAGCCCGGCCACTCACCATGATGGGCAGCGGGTCTAGCAGCGACTGCGGCGGCAGAAGCGGGGTCCCGGGGCCTCGTTACAGCCCTCGACAAGCTAAGAGTCGAGGTAAGTAACTGTGCGGCGGGGAGGCGCCGGAGCCCCTTATATGCCCGCTCCGGGGAAGGGGCGGGGACTCGACGGCCGCGCTGCCCGGCTCCTCCCCCTCCGCCGGCCCAGCCCGGCTGCGGCAAAGGCGGGGACCCCGCCCGGGCCCACCCCCGCTTAGCCGGGCGGGAGGGAGGCGCCCTCCCCTTCACCCCCGTGACGGCTCGCAGACCCCGACGCCCAAATCCAAGCCCCAGACACCCCAGGAGGCGCCCTGCCCGCGCCTCGCCAGGGCCCGCGCACGGGTCTAGAAGGAGGGGGAGATTCGGTGGCAACGCTTGCCGGTGGAGCCTTGGCCAATGCAGCGCCCCTGCAGCCCCCCATCTCCAGCTTCTCCCCAGGCCTGCGTCACAGCTAACGCTTTCCCCCAAGGCTTAGCGCCGTCCTGAAACAGGAATTTTAGACTCAATGCCTAGTGCTGAAAGAATCCATTTTCAGGCATAAGGCTCAGACACAGAATCAGAGCCAAGAAGGAAATGAGTTTGCTAAATCACAAGTCTGACCTTCCCCATCCTCCTCCTTCTGTCCCTCAGATTTCTACCCAATAAACTCCAGGATAAAACATAAAGTCTTTTGTCTGGCATTTAAAATGTTTCTCCTTAACCTTTCTAGTGTTTGCATGCTTCCCTTCCTTTCACACATCCTATAACCCAGCCATATTCCCTTCCTCCATCTCAAAGATTCCAATCAACACTGGCTATTCTCTATGGCAGGAAGGTTCTTCCTCCTTCCCCCCACCTTTTACTTTCCCTTCCTTCAAGATTCAATTCAAGCAATACCTTCTTTCTCTGTTTTCCCATTCAGTTGCCTTCTTAGGTTACATTCCATTTACTCTTCTGTGCACTTAATTGTTTACTCATTGCCTTCCACATTAGAAAATAAGCTCCTTGAGAGCAAAGGCTAGTTTTGCTTTTCTTTTTTTTCCCCTACGCTTTTTGTTTCCCCCTAATGCTTGACTCCAATAAAGTTCATATTCCATGGATGAATAGCTTCTGGGTGTGATACATGTTCCATGTGTGATATATCCCCTGGGTATATAGCATCATCTCTTATTATTCTAGATCATAGCTATAGTACTATGTTGGTATGTTTGAATTTAGTTCAGTTTCTGGGTAGCTAGGTCTCTGGTTGGAACACTTGTCCACCTTTATGTTCTCAGTATTTGGAGCTGGAATATAGCCAACTTTTCATAGTTTAGGGCAGAAACCCCTAATTAGTGGTACTTCTCCAGGGCCAAAGTTGTTTTTTTTTTTTGCAAGGCAAATGGGGTTAAGTGGCTTGCCCAAGGCCACACAGCTAGGTAATTATTAAGTGTCTGAGGATGGATTTGAACCCAGGTACTCCTGACTCCAAGGCCAGTGCTTTATCCAGGCCACCTAGCCGCCCTCTCCAGGGCCAAAGTTAGCAAATTTGAATCTATTTCCCTGATCCTCATAATTCAGCATTGTTGCCTGCTAAGGTAAAAACCACCATTCTTTGTTACCTGTCCCTATTTTCTCATCTCCATTTAGCTTTGCCTTCTCTCTCCTCTCAGCCTTTCATCTTTTGCCCTCCTTTGCTTTGTGTTCTCGGTTTCAAACAATCTTCCTTTCCTCCTAGATCTATTTCACTCTTACCTTGTGGGGCTCACAGAAACCTGCTTCTTTGTAGAAGACTGATTCTTGGTTACTCTTTCCAGTACTGGTTGCTTCTTCTCCTGTTCTATACAACATACTGGGCCAGAAGAAGTTGGCATTCTCCTTATTCTTCACTACTACTAGCAGATCTTTTCCAATAGTAACCATCCAGTAACCATTCTCCCATTTAGATCTATTCCATCAATCTATATTACCCCATCCAGAGCTTAATTGCTGCCAGCCTCCAGGTCACTTTCCTTTCTTTCTCAAGTGTCTGGATCATTATTAGTTGCACCCCAACCTCTGCTCTCATATTTTGATATAGGAGTTGATATTCTCTCAAAATTCTGCCTCTATGTCTTTCCACCTTAGCCACTCACAGAGAGAGGCATATAATTTAGCTCCCATCATCATCTGTAATAGTGCCATCTATGATTCTGAACTGTAATATTTACCTCCCTGATTAAAATTTTCTGTCTTTTAGGAGGAAGAGATTGATGAAACACTGGGAAATGATAAAGCCTACAAGCAGATGTACAGATTTCAAGGTTCCTTAATTTCTTTTCCTTTGGTCTTGAGAAATACTTTCTGTCTGCTATTTCTGCAAGGAACAGAGAGATTCATGGAATTCATGAACCTGGGCCTCCCAGTTTGCCAAATAGGTGTGTGATAGTGGATTTTAGCAGTCAGATTCTAGAGTTGCTTTTGTAGGACTCTAGCATGACCACAATCAAAACCAGTATAATAGGGGGTATACATATGTCTCAATGTCATGGGACTCCTTACTGGTAGAGAAGAATGCCTTCTGGAGGCAGAGGGGAGAGAGCTTCAATTTTCAGACAGTCCCTCTTTGGGGATCCTTCAACTGGATTCCCTCTTTGGGACTTTCTTCAGGACTCTTCAGGGTCATCCCCTAGCTTCATGTTTTCTTCCATTGTTAAATTGTCTTCCATCCTCCAGAGGTAAGATGGAAGAGATCAACCTCACTTTGGATTGCTGAAGGAAAAGACTCTGGGAAGACATGAATGGAGCAAGCAGTCTCAGTTATATCTCTGTTTCTAGCTTGTTACTCTAGAGACTTTAGGGAATTTACCCTGGAGTGAGATCCAGGTTAAGCCGAGTTACCTTATTCCCAATGGAATAGCTCCATCATTCTGTATTGTCTGGTACACAGACAGTTCTTGCTTTACTACAGCTCTGCAGATCTCTGTAAGTCGATTTTTATGTAATGTGAATGAAACAAGGACAGGAGAAGAACATGCAGGCCCTGACAAGTCACGTGAGACCCTGGTCAGAACTAAGAGGAAGGGGAGGGGGGTCGAGTTGGTGGCAGGGAAGCCACGTGGGGTTTGGTGGGGACACAGACAGGGGAAGTGAAAGGGGGCAGGGAAGGACAAGCAGTACCAGAGCACTGAGGGACTGAAGGTGGAGGGAGGTGGGGAGGGGAAGCAGGGCAATGGTCTCCTCTCTCCTCTCTGAAGTCTTAAGCCAAGCTCCTCATTTGGCTGCAGCTGTAGCTGTAGCAATGGCAGGCTCTCTTTTCTTTTGCTTTCACTTGGGAGGGGATTATTTTTAGAGGTTTGGTGGTTTGGTTTTTTTTTTTGGTAGGGGCTGGAAGATCACGTTATTTCTGATACTGTTCTGTATCTACTAAAGATTTATATTAACTAATTTTATTACTGTTCAGGAATCCTTTTTATTCTACCTTGATTCATTTTTTCTACCTTATTCTGCTAAGTGATTTCTCTTTCTCTTTTCTCTTTTCTTTTCAAGCCTCCGACATTATACCTATTCTCTCTCTCAGAAGTTGCTTTTGTGACTTTTTGCTGAAAAAACTGAGGTCATTTTATGAACTCTTTCATTTTTTCTCTATATTACAACCCCCCCCCCCGCCCCCATACACCCATACAGACTTTACCCTTCCTGTTCTCCAGTCTTTGTGGTAGATGTAGTGAAGAACAATCTGTTTGTGCCAGCAATCCCATCCCTTTCTATCTACTCCAAAATCTTGCTTAAATACTCCTTCCCTTTAAACTTTAACACTTCTTTGTCTACTGGTACTTCCCTCATTACTTACAACCTTACAATTTACAATTAGTATGCAGATTGGAAGGGTGATGTTTGTCCAGGACAAAAATTTTTTAAATTTAATTTTAATTTTTTAAATTAAAAATTTTAAATTACAAAGCAGAGTAGTATCAAAAAATAATTTCCAATATGAAGAAGACCAGAAAAAGGATTTTCTATGAAATACTGAACATAGTGTTTTTAATTTTTTTTCAAAGTTCCCTTTCACTCTCTCTATCCCATTTAAGAAAGCAAAAATGCAAACCCCCTGTTAAAAATGTGTATCATAAAGTAAATCAAATTCCCTAATTATCCATGTCCAAAAAAATATTTCTTAATCTTCACTTTGAATCCATTACCTCTCTATCAGGAGGTAGTAGCTCCTGATCGTAGATTAGAGATAATCTTAAAGTTGTGGCTGGTCATTGTGTTGATCAGAATTCCTAAGACTTTCAAAGTTTATATAAACATATTTATTAAACTATATTAAATTTGGGGGGTAGCTAGGCAGCACAGTGGATAGAGCACTAGCCCTGGAGTCAGGAGGACCTGAGTTCAAATCCAGCCTCATACACTTAATAATTACCTAGTTGTGTGACTTTGGGCAAGTCACTTAACCCTATTGCCTTGCCAAATTTATATATATGTATGTATATGTACACTTTGTTTTATATCCCTGTAACTATTTCACTTCTCTTTTACATCTCTCCCTCTACTCAGATAAAATCCTTCTCTTACAATAAATACATATACTTGAGCAGAACAAATTAGATAATCTGAAACTAATGTCTAATACTTTGTCATCTCTGTTATACATTGTTATTTAGTTATCAATAAGCATTTAATAATCCTCTTCTATTTTAGTCACTGGTGAATCAAAGAAAGGCATAAAACATTTCTTGTTCTCAAGGATCTCATATCCTAATGGAGGCAACTCAAAGACAATTATACACAGATATATGCTGGAATCAACTTGTAACAGCCTGTGAGAGCTAATTATTTATTTTTTAGTGTGAATATTTATATCTTGGAATTTAGTAAACACTACAGATCAGCACTCGATATTTTTTTTTGTATCACAAATTTATTTTCAATTCATGGAACAAAACAAATATTTCCATAACACAGTAAAATAAAAAAGAAGATTGCGCGTAAAACTTAATATCTACCACTTTATTGTTTTGTTGATTGTCTAGATTTAAGAAAGTGATGGAGAAAATGTTAATAATGTAGCTCAAACTTAAAAGTGTATTCTGTGTACATTTTTTGGATAGCCAGTTGTTAAATATTTATCAGCATAGCTTGACAATGCACAAACAAGATGTATACATAACAAATTAGAGCTATTCTACAGAGGGAAGACACCAGCATTAAGGGAGGGTAAACTTTAAAAAGCATGTCAGAGGAGGTAGAGATGGTAGAGATGGTTGTTAAACATTTACTAGTATGATAGTGTCAGCCAAGATGGCAGCATAATAGGAAGCTGTTGATGAGCTCCCTTCTACAAATCTCTCCAAACTTATCTAGAAAATGGTCTAGATTGAATCATTATGGGAAATCTTAAAAAAAAAAAGCCTCAGTGAGTCATTGTTGAAAGCTTACCAGTCCCCAGCCTATCCCTAGGATTCTGGAATAATATAATACTCAATTTTCCCCAAAATGGAGCAATAAGACTACCCAAAACATTTCCTCCAGATGTGTGGCAAAATCCAAACAAACATCAAGGCTGAAGTCTGAAAGTAGGCTGGAAGAATGGATAAACAACAACAACAACAACAACAACAACAACAAAGAACCCCACCATAATGAGCTTTTACAATGGCAAGAAAGCTTAACACTGAAACCCAGAAGAGAATGACTCCATGTAATCAATGCCTTGGAGAAAAACACAGATTGGGCACAAACTTAACTAGAATTCTTAGAAGAAATTAAGCACGAGTTTAAAAAAGTTAAAATGTTTTATAAATGAAACAAGAGTACACAAGAAAAAACACTGGAAAAAATGAGAACTATGGAAGAAAAAAATGAAAGGAATTAATGACTTGTTGCTAGAGGTACAAAACTTCCCTAATAATTAGAATGGAGGAAAAAGATTCCATCAGACAAGAAATACTGACAAAGTAAAAAAATAGAACAAAATATTAGAAAATATAAGGCATCTCACAGCAAAAACAACTGTCCTGGAAAACAGATTGAGGACAAAAAATTCAAGAATCAGTAGACTATCTGAAAACCATGATCAAAATCAGATATATTTAAAGAAATCTTAAAAGAAAACTGTCCAGATCTCTTAGGATCAGAGGACAAAGTGAAAAGAGAATGAATTTAGTGGTCACCTCCTAAGAGGAACCCCAAAGTGAAAACTCCCAAAACACCATAGCCAAATTCAGAGTTTCCAGGTCCCCATCCCTCCAAAAAAATCTGCATTCAACCAGAAAGAAACTGTGAAGGCACAGTCAGGTTCACACAGAATTTAGCAGCTTCCACTATAAAGGAACAGAGAATTTAGAATATGCTATTTCAGAAGACAAAAGCTATGAGTTTATAGCCAAGAATAACTTATTCAGCAAAACTGAGCATAATACTCTATGGGAGATGGGGTAGGCAGAGGGGGAATAAGCATTCCAAGAATTCCAAGCATTCTTGATAATGAAAATACCAGTGGAGAGTTCAAAATAAGAGTGAAGAGAAATATACCAAGATACACATGACTGAATTTTATTACTATATTACTATTATATAATTATATTACTATATTACTAACTTTATTACTATAAGGGACTAAAGGAGAATAAAATACTCACATTCAAATATTGAGAGATGATGCATTTGCTGCCCCGAACACTATCATCATCAGGGATCATAGACAAAGTCTGGGAATTTAAAGTTAGTTATGCCTTGGTTATTTTAAAAGAAAAATGGAAGAGGCAGCTAAGTGGCACAATGTATACCCTAGAGTCAAGAGGACCTGAATTCAAATCCTACCTCAGATCTTGATAATTACCTAGCTGTATAATCTTGGGCAAGTCACTTAACCCCATTGCCTTGCAAAAAGCTAAAAAAAAGGAGGGGAAGAGAAATAAAATGAGGTGAAGATATTTAGGGGAAATTATAATTAGAGTGTACAATACAAGTTGATAGATATGCAAACAAGAATGAGGAAGACTAGGATAACTGGTGACACTTGAACTTCTCTTTGATCCAAATTGGTCAAAAGAAACAATGTATTTATTTACACAGAGTTGAATACAGAAATATATTTTGCTCAAAGGAAAATGGGAGGGGGGCCAGAAGAGGGGGAAGGGAGAAGAAGGGGGAGGGGAAATTAGGAAAATAGATTAAGGGAGGGATTGGTCAACAAAAATAACTCTTAGACTGGACAAAATAAATTTTTTTGTTATGGCTAAGAGTAGGAATCTGAAGGGGCACCTTCAGATTATCTTCTCAATTGTAAGTAGAAGGGTTGGGGTAAGAGGGTGTTTAGTAGGATCTTGACTGATTAAATGAACTATTTTTAAAATCACCAGAATACCCCTATGCACACATAAGATATATACAGGATAAATCATCAGAAGAGGAAAGACACTAATATTAAGAGGAATGACTTTTTTTTTTTTTTTAGAAGGTGGGATTTTACTTAGGACGATGGGAAATCAGGGAAGCAAAGGGGTAAATGAAGAGTGAGAGTAGGCATGGGGGTAGTCAGTGAAAATATAAGCAGGTATATTGCTGTACATACAAACACAAAACTATATATATATATATACATATATATATATATATATATAAAATATATACAATTATTCTATCTTTAAGAAAAGTGTAGTTTACCTGCTTATTTCTTTTAACAACAGTTGTTTTTAGTGTTGCCTGTCTGGTTTCATAATTGTTATTGCTGCTTTTAAAAATTCTCCATTGCCTTCCATTTAATACTGCATAAACTTTTATTTTTCAAATGTATTTCTTGTAAACAACATCCTATTCTGCTTTCTAATCTGTTCTTTTATTATCTTCCCTTTACTGGATGAGTTCATCTCATTCATATTCATGGCTATGGTTGTTAATAGTGTATTTTGCTTCATCATATTCTCTTATAATTTTTCCTCCATTTTGTTCACTTTACAAAGAAGAAAGAAGTTGAAAAAGAAGTAGCTATTGCCTATCCTTTCTTCACCTAATCCAAATTATGATAACTAGCTTTTTCTCTTTTTTTGATTCCCCATTCCACAGCCTTTGCCCACCAAAGTCAGTTTGGTTTGTTTGTGACTATTGTCTTCTCAATTCTGTTTTCCTATTTTCCCCTCCCCAATCCCTTTCTACCTTTCATTGTTCTTGGTTGTTTGTTGATTTTAGAATATTTTTATACCAAACTCTTTGTGTTTATGTATTCAACCCACTTTTTCCCCCCAAAGAGGAAGATATATCTCTATAAGCATCTTGAAATGGGAGAGGTTCACAGTATTTTGTCCTGTTTTTCAAGTATCATAATGCAGAGTCATGTTTGATACTAAGCAACAGATAAAGGCCTGTCAAAAAATGAAGCCAAGTCTAGTTCAGATCAGAATAAGTGAGGTGAGGGTTCAGGTTGCTAAATAATGATCAATAGGAGAAGAGAAAGCTGCACAAGCTGGATCCAGACCTGAATGCTGGGAAAAGCTATAATAGCTTTTTCTCCTTGGGAGAATGTGGGTTTCCAGTTAGGACAGGGAATATATCAGATATTATAAAATTCTGTCAATACTGTCTGAACTGAGCCTGCCTTCTGCACGAAAATTTTTTGCAATTATTGTTACATTAATTTGTCCTTATTTCCCAAACTGCATAAGCCCTCTTTTTGGATTACCCTATTGCTTCTCTGTGTTTTTTCCTTAAAACTTCTTTTCCACCGTGCTAGTTTCTGGCCATTTCACTCACTGAATGCATGGTCATATTTCTGGCTGAAACAATGGCATTAGGCCACAGCCAATGACCAAGTCATTTCCCTCAATTTCATAGAAGCCATAGCAATCAGAATCCAAAAAGTCACTTACTCTGATTGCTCTCATAGCAACCAGGAAGTCCTAATCCAAGAAAGGGCTTTGAAAGGAAGAAAAAATGTAAACCTTGCATACTGAAGAATACAGATTGCTTTTCTTTCTATTTTTTAAGACTTTCCACCTCAGAGCCTTCATTTGTTGTTGTTTTTAAGTTGAGTTTAACTCTTTGATATTTGGCCTTCTTTATTGAAAAAGACCATGATATCAGCGAGGTGATGTCATGACAAGCAATGAATTGGATTTGAGTGGAGGGGGAGCTGCTCTAAGTCACCAGCCTCACTTTCTCCTTCAGAGCCATCTGGATCCAGTGGCCAGATATGACTCAGGATGATCAGAGAGGCAATCAGGCTTAAGTGACTTGACCAAGATTACATAGCTAGTCAGTGTCAAGTGCCTGAGGCTGGATTTGAGTTCCCATCCTCCTGACACCAAGGCAAGTGCTCTATTTATTATGCTACCTAACCCTAGGTATCTGACTCTTTATGATCCAATGGACCATAGTGGAGTTTTCTTTATGATCCTGTGGACCATGGAGTTTTCTACTGGAATGGTTTGACATTTTATTCTTCAGTGACTTATCCAGGGTCACACAGTTAGTGTCTTAGGTTACAATTGAACTCAGGATTTTCTGACTCCAGACCCAAAGCTGTATCCCCTGGGCCATCTAGCTCCCTCCATAAGAGGGAAATGTCCTAGAGAAAATTGGGTATAATTATCTTGTTTCTGATGGTATATCTTCAATTCCTGTTTGTAAGTCTCCTTTTGTAGAAATTTTCTGCTCCCTTTGATCTCCATGGATGGAAAGGAGATGCACTCTTGTGCTAAACTGGATAGTTTATATTTGATCTTGAAATAAAATGAGACACTCTTAAGTGATTCAGCAGTTCACAAAAAGATTGATTTAGTCATAGCAGAAGAATATTAAATAAGGGCACCCCTTGATGCAGTTGAGCACACTACCAGTCATAAAAGAAGGCTTGGAACTTCTAAATGTTTTGTACTCAGCCAGGAAATAATTAAGGCTTTAGAACCCTTGAGTCAAATTAAGGATGGTTTCAATACCTATGAAGGAAAAATTAGTGTTACTTTCAGGGGAGCAGAAGTTAGGATATTGTTTTTACCACAGTTGTCCTTTATTATCTTTTCCCTAATTTTTTGTAACATTGATATTGTTAGGCTATGAGTGAATGAAGAATATTTTATAAGAATTAAGACATAGAAAGCACTTAAGTGCTGGAAATGCAAATATGAAATTAAGGTATTCCCTTTTCTGAAGACTTAGAGAGGACATGGTACTTAAAAAATTCAATAACATTATTATTGTTACAGAAAACACTGATATTAGTTGTTCTGGTCAAGATAGGTGGGATTCTAGAAGAAATTCACCTAACCTTAGTATCAGGAAGTTTTCTCTTAGGCCAAATGGACATCATTCCTCTATCACCTTTCCCATCACAGTCTCCTGGGTCTTCTCTTTGACTAGGCTGTCCCCTCAATATCTTGAGGATAAATTAAAATAAGCAAAAAGAAAACTGAGTTTCTGGGGAAGATTTCTTGTACAAGCTAGCATAAAGGATGGTTCATCTCATAGTCTTTCCCTTGGAAATTTGAACCTATAAGTTCATCTTAAGGGTTGTCCTAGCCATGGGTTAAATCAAAAGATATCCTTAGTTAGGTGGCACAGTGGATAGAGCACCAGCCCTGGAGACAGGAGGTCCTGAGTTCAAATCCAACCTCAGACACTTAATTATCTAGCTGTGTGACCTTGGTCAAGTCACTTAACTCCATTGCCTTGCAAAAACCAGGAGAGAGAGAGAGAGAGAGAGAGAGAGAGAGAGAGAGAGAGAGAGATCTATCCTTAGTCTTCTCATCAAGATGCCAACATGCATGTCCACACTTTTCATGGGTATATATTATGAAAAGTTCTAAAGAAACCTTTCTCTAAGCTCATTAAGGTTGATTAAATAATATCCTTGCCCAATCTCCTATACACTTAAAAATATTTGTCTTTCTCTTTGTTCTGTAGTAGTAGTGATAATGTCAGAATCAGAAAAGCAGAACAGATACGGAACAGAACGAATTTTTAAAGTTACTATTTTCAGTGGATATCAATATTGAATATCTCAAAATAGATACTATTTATGGATACTATGATTTAGAGGTAAATTGTTTCTTGACCTCTACACGTAATTGCATTGTGCTTTTGCCTGAAAATGTAAAATTCTTGAATTTTTAAATATCTTAGTGATCCCACTCTGGAATCTCTATACTGGACCCTTATATTATATATTTAATTTCTTTCATTTCCTTAACTAATAGGAGGCAGGCAGGACCTTCAGTTGGACCTCAAAGGACATAGGAAGGGTGAATTTTGGCTCCATAAATATCTTCATCTTTAGAGTAAAAAAAGAGATTATTTTCCCTTTATTTATTTATTTGTTTGTTTGCTTATTTATTTCTACAGAATTCTGAGTTTTATTAGATTAACAGCCAGACATAAACTTTGTTAATATACAAATGATGTTTTTTATACATTACTAAAATATTCTTGTTTAAGAGTAAACATAATACCCCTTCCCCCCCAAAAAAAATATAGACCCGCATGAGCAATGAAGTAAAGGAAAGAGAAAAAAATTAAAAGTAAAATTGAAAAAATAATAATAGTAGGGGCAGCCAGGTGGCACAGTGGACAAAGCACCAGCCCTGGAGCCAGGAGCACCCAAGCCCAAATCTGGCCCCAGACACCCAACAGTCACCCAGCTGTGTGACCTTGGGCAAGCCACCCAACCCCACTGCCCTGCAAAAAAACCAAAAACCAAAACAACATCAAACAAAATAATAATAATAATAATAGTAGGGCTGGCCAGGTGGCACAGTGGACAGAGCACCAGTCCTGGATCCAGGAACACTCGGGTCCAAATATGGCCTCAGACACCCAACAATCACCCAGCTGTGTGGCCCTGGGCAAGCCACCTAACCCCATTTTCCCTGCAACCCCCCCAAAATAATAATAAGAAATGTGCTTCAGTCTGTGTTCCATCACCTTCAGCTCTGTCATGGGTGGATCACAATCTTTGTGATAAGTCCATCACAAAAGCTACTTCCATATTTTTCCACCACTGCCATTGCTGATTACAACTCCCTCCATTCATACTTCCCCACTACCATGTACTATATTTTCTCTCTCACTGACTCTGCTGTAGGGTAGCTGAGTGGCGCAGCAGACAAATCCCTGGCCCTGGGACCAAGAGGCCCTGAGCCCACATACCACCCCTTAGACCCAGCATCCACCTGGCCCTCTGGTCCCGGACAGGCCATCCAATCCCAGCCCCTTGCAAGAAGTAAAAAAGAAAATGTGTTATATCTGACCACTCTCCCACCACGGTCCACCCTCTCCTCCATCACTCACATCCCTCCCTTTCCCCTGTCCCCCATCTCTCCTTCTTACTCCAGATGTCTATACCCCATGAGTATATATGCTGTTTCCTCTCCTAGCCACCTCTGATGAGAGTGAAGGTTCCCTCATTCCCCATTGCCTTCCCCCTTCCATATCATTGCAATAGCTCATTGTAATAAAAAAATTTACTATGTGAAGTATCTTAGCTTATTACACCTCTCCTTTCTCTTACTCCCATTACATTTCCCTTTTAGCCATTGACTCCATTTTTACATTGTATTATATCTTCAAATTCGGCTCTCTCCCATGCTTCATATATAAAAGCTCTTACTACTTGCTCTATTAAATGAGTTTCATATGAATATTATCAGTATCACTTTTCTATGCAGTAATACATGTAGTCCATCATCATTAACTCACTCATATTGTACCCTTCTCCTCCACTCTCTATGCTTCACCTGAGTCCTATATTTGAAGATCAAACTTTCTTTACAGCTCTGGCCATTTCAACAGGAACATTTGAAATTCCCCTGGTTCATTGAAAGTTCATCTTTTTCCCTGGAAGAGGACATTCAGTTTTGCTGGGTAGTTGATTCTCAGTTGCATTCTGGGCTCTTTTGCCTTCGGAATATTATATTCCAAGCCCTATGAGCTTCCAATGTAGCTGCTGCTAAGTCCTGTGTGATCCTGACTGCAGCTCCACAATATTTGAATTGTGTCCTTCTGGCTACTTGTAATATTTTCTCTTTGACTTGGGAGTTCTAGAATTTGGCTATAATATTCCTGGGGGTTGTTTTTTTGGGGGATCTCTTTCTCGGGGAGATCAGTGGATTCTCTCAATTTCTATTTTGCCCTCTGCTTCTAGGATATCTGGGCAATTTTCCTGATCATGACTTTCAGGTATCACAATAATTTTTAAATTATCTTTCCTGAATCTGTTTTCCAGATCAGTTGTTTTTTCTGATGAGATGTTTCACATTTTCTTCTAATTTTTCATTCTTTTGGTTTTGAAGTATTATGTCTTGATTTCTTGTAAAGTCAAACATTTTCCCTCAGTTCTATTCTATATCTGAAAGATTTGTTTTCCTCAAAGAGCTTTCTTATTTCTTTTTCCATCTGGCCAATTATGCTTTTTAAAGCATTCTTTTCCTCGATAACTTTTTGAACTGTTTTATCCATTTGACCTATGCTGGTTTTTAACTTACTATTTTCTTCAGTATTTTTTGGATCTCCTTGACTAAGCTGCTGACTTCTTTTGCATGTTTTTCCTGAATCTTTTTCACTTCTTTTCCCAATTTTTCTTCTACCTCCTTTACTTGACTTTCAAAAAACATTTTTTTTTAGGTTTTTGCAAGGGAAATGGGGTTAAGTGGCTTGCCCAAGGCCACACAACTAGCTAATTATTAAGTGTCTGAGACTGGATTTGAACCCAGGTACTCCTGACTCCAGGGCCGGTGCTATATCCACTGCACCACCTAGCTGCCCCTCAAAATCTTTTTTAAGCTCTGTCATAGCCTGAGCCCAATTTGCATTTTTCTTGCAGTCTTTAGATGCAGGAGCTTGTACTTTCTCATCTTCAGATTGAGTATTTTGATCCTTCTTGGAATATAGACAATGTATTTCTCAATGGTGTTCCTCTTTTTTTCTCTGTTTACTCATTTTCCCAGCCTGTGCCTGGTTTGGGGGTGCTTCCTGAGCTTTTGTGTATTATTGGGACATCCCCCCACAAGGATCTTGGTGTGTGAGGCTCTGTCTTCCCTCCTGGTCTGTGAATAACCACAAGTGCACCCCTCTGCCATGGGGCTGAGGTGGGGGGGGCTCCTGCTGTTCTTTGGGGGGCCTGGGCTGTGATCAGGATCTGAATGTCGTCAGAGCCCCAGAGTCCTGGGTCTCTGGGCTGCTGCTAGTTGAGTGCCCTGAGGGCTGGGCTTCACAGGCTCGCTGTAGCAGAGGGCCCCCCCCCCCATCTTCCAAGTTGCACCTGGTGCTTCCTGGGGTATAGGTCAGGAAACTGCCACTGCTGCCGTGAGCCATGGCTCTCAGGCTCCCTGGGGCTGCCTCCAGGAGGCTGAAGTTCCTTCACTCTGGCGGGAAGCCCCTCTAACCCTGTGGAGGGGAGCCTTTCCGCTATTTTCCAGGTTACACTGGGCTGAAGAACTACCTCACTGGATCCCTCTGTGAGTTCTGTCTCTCGAAAATTTAGTTAGAGTCCTTTTTTTATAAGTTTTGAAATATTAGAAAGAGAGAACACCAAAGAAATGATCTTCTCCTGTGGCTATCTTGGCTCCCCCCCCCCTTTATTTTAGGAAGAAATTCTTCTTCAAAAATTTAAGGCCAGTTATAATTTTATATTTTACAGATACATGATTTTGGTAATTCCTTCAGTTCTGTATACACAGAACTCTAGCATATATGAGTAAGTAGAAAAATAAAATATGTTATTTTATACTGTATATTTTCACATAAATTTTTTAAACACTTGAAAATTATCTGGGGCAGTTAGGTGGTGCAGTGGATAGAGCACAGGTCCTGGAGTCAGGAGTACCTGAGTTCAAATCCAGACTCAGATACTTAATAATTACCTAGCTGTGTGGCCTTGGGCAAGCCACTTAGCCCCATTTACCTTGAAAAAACTGAAAAAAAAGAAAGAAAATTTAACATATCCTACCTCTGTCATTAACTCAACAAATGTTGAGTCATTCTACTGGATTGCATGATGTTTCCCTTTTCCAGTTCTGAAATTCAAAAGAAGCTGTTCCTCCTGACTTCTCTATTGATCCTAATGGTACTAATATCCTAGGATTGCAACCTTGGAATGATCTCATTGTTTCATTTTTCTTCCTCAGTTGAATTCCTATGGCATTGTATGTATAATTTATTTGACATACTGCTTTTTGTTATCTTTCCACATGTCTTACAAAATATAAAATATCTTCTCTGTGCCCCTCAGTCCTGGAATTTCTCCAGCCCTCTGATGGAGGAGAGCCTCTTTCATACCTTCCATTTAAGGAGATGACCAACTGCAACTACCTCATCATTTCCCACACAACTTCAAGTCTTCTCTCTTCCACCATCCCTTTTCGACTTCTTTTTAATGTACTGACTTCTCTCAAAGCCAGGAACTTTCTTTTGCTTTTCTTTGAATCTCCAGAGCTTGGCATATAGTAGGCACCTTATAAATGTTTATTGAACTATACTATATATAGATCATAAGGTCCTTGAGGGCAATGTTAACACCTAATAAAGTGTTTCAGAGTGGGAACTACAAAAATATTTGCTTAATCGTTACTCTTTGATTCCTCCTTTTCCTGCTTTCCCTACAGTCAATCAGTCATCTTAAAAAAGCCTTGTTAAAATTGATTCTTTTTTCTTTTCCTTTTCTTTCCTTTCTATCTTCATTGTCATCACTATTCCAATTCAAATCTTAATTACTTAGCACCAATTACTGAAATAGCCTCACAACTTTTCTCCCTGTCATTGGTCTGTTTCCTTTTCCATCTATCCAGCATGTAAATATCAAGTATATCTTCCTAAAGCAAAAGTTTTAAATTTTAATTTTAAATTTAAACATTTTCGAATTTTATTTTCCCCCAGGTTACATACAAAATCCAAGTTTCAGCATTCACTTTTGTTTTTTAGGTTTTTGCAAGGGAATGGGGTTAAGTGGCTTGCCCAAGACCACACAGCTAAGTAATTATTAAGTGTCTGAGGCTGGATTTGTCAGGTACTCCTAACTCCAGGGCCAGTACTCTATCCACTTCAGTGCGCCACCTAGCTACGCCTCAACATTCACTTTTAAAATCTTGAGTTTTGAATTCTCTCCCTTCCTCCTATCCCAGTACCCCTATTGAGGAAGCAAGTTATTTGATAAAGGTTAAAATTTTGATGTTCTGTTTAGTCATAAAAAACACCACTGCAATAATCATGTTGTGAAAGTAAATATACCTCTCCCCTGAAAAAAGAGAAATGTCACAAAAAATAAAGTTTAAAAAAATTATGCTTCAATCTGTATTTAGACACCATCAGCTCTGTTTTTGGGGTAGATGGTATTCTTTACCATGAGTCCTTCAGAGTTCTCTTGGGTCACAGCATTGCTGAGAAAAGGTAAGTCATTCAGAGCTGATCATCCTTCAATATTGCTGTTACTTTGTATATAGTACATTTCCCATTGCATCTGCTCATGCAAGTTTTTTTATTGAGAGCATCCTGTTCATCAGATCTTATAATCTTATAACAAAAAAGCATTTCATCTTAATCTTATATCAAAATTTGTTCAGTCATTCCCCAACTAATAGGCATCCTCTCAATTTCTACTTCCTTGCCACCAGAAAAGAACTGTTATAACTATCTTTATGCATATAGTATAGTGGCACTATTTGGTTCAAATTGCTCAACAGAATTGTTGAATCAACAACTCCTCTAATGAGACATTGTTTCATTTTCCTTTCTTCTCCTCCAACATTTTTCTTTTTTCTCTTTCTGTCTCATTAGCCAATTCAATAGATATAAAGTAGTACCTCAAAATTGTTCCAATCTGTATTTCTCCTATCAAGAGTGAGTTAGTAGGTGTGTGACCTCGGGCAAGACACTTAACCCCAATGCCTTGCAAAAACCCAAAACAAAAAAACAAAACAAAAAATAGTGAGTTAGAACAATTTTTAAAAAATTATTTAAATATATAGCATTGATAACCTCATCTGAAAACTGTTCATCTCTTGATGATTTATCAATTGGGGAATGATTCTTATTTTTTATAAGTTTGACTTAATTTCCTGTTTGAGAAATGAGGTTTGTATCAAAGAAATTTGTTTCAATATTTTTTCCCTACAGTTACTATTGCTAGCTCCATCCTATTCTTTCACCTATTTATTTCCCTCCATCTTATTCCCCCATCCCCATTTATTCTATTCTGTGTCTCCTTTCACTCTGTCTCTCCTCAAAAGTTTTTAATCTTACTATCCCGTCCCTTCTATCACCTATCTTCACACCCCTGTTCCCTTTCTTTCCTCCCTTTCCTCTCCTACTTTCCTCTAGGGTAAGATAGATTTCTACAGCCAATTGACTATGTATGTTATTCTTTCTCTGAGTCAGTTCTAATGAGAGTAAGGCATACTCACTCCCCCTCAACCTCCTGGGCCCTTCCGCTACACTGTACAAGCTGTACAAGCTTTTTCTTGCCTATTTATGTGAAATAACTTATTCCATTTTATTTCTCCCTTTCCTTTTCTCACAGTACATTCTTCTCTAACCCATTAACTCCATTTTTAAAATATATTATTCCTACCAGGAGGGATGAAAATTCAGAGAAGCCTAGAGGGATTTGCATGAACTGAGCGAGATGAACAGAACTGGAAGAACATTGTACACTATAACAGCAACATGGGGTTGATGGTCAACCTTAATGACTTGCTCATTCCATCAGTGCAACAATCAGGCACAAGTTTGGGGTTTCTGCAATGGAGAATACCAGCTGTATCCAGAGAAAGAATTGTGGAGTTTGAACAAAGACCAAAGACTATTGCCTTTAATTAAAAAAAAATTATCTTTTTATGTAATCTTGCTATCTCTTATATTTTCTTTTTTTTCTTAAGGATATTATTTCTCTCTCAGTACTTTCAATTTAGATCAATGTATAGCATGGAAACAATGCAAAGACTAACAGACTGCCTTCTGTGGGGTATGGGGAGGGAAGTGAGATTGGGGATAAACTGCAAAATTCAAAAATAAATAAATAATTTATTAAAAAATATATATGTATATTATTCTTTCAAATTCAACTCCCACCTGTGCCTTGTCTATATATGCTCCTTCCAACCAATAAATAAGAAAAGTCGAGTTCCCTTGCAGGAATATTAGGAGTTCAGCATCATTAAGTCCCTTATGATTTGCCTTTCCTGTTTATCTTTTATGCTTCACTTGAGTCTTGTATTTGAAAAATCAGATTTTTCTGTTCAACTCTGATCATTTCATCAGGAAAGTTTGAAAGTCCCTGATTTCATTAAATATTCATCTTTTCCCCTGAAAGTTCAGTTTTGCTGGGTAGTTGATTCTTGGTTGTAATCCAAGCCTTTTTATCTTTCAGAATATCATATTCCAAACTTTAAGGATTCCTTAATGTAGAAGCTGGTAAATCTTGTGTTATCCAGACTGTGGCTTCACAATATTTGAAATGTTTCTTTCTGGCTGCTTGCAATATTTTTTTTTTAGGTTTTTGCAAGGCAAATGGGGTTAAGTGGCTTGCCCAAGGCCGCACAGCTAGGTAATTATTAAGTGTCTGAGACTGGATTTGAACCCAGGTACTCCTGACTCCAGGGCTGGTGCTTTAGCTACTGTGCCACCTAGCTGCCCCCCTGCTTGCAGTATTTTCTCCTTGACTTGGAAGCTCTGGACTATAATATTTCTGGCAGTTTTCATTTTGGAATCTCTTTCAGGATGAGATTGGTGGATTCTTTAGAGTTTTATTTTACCCTCTGCTCCTAGAATATTATGGCAGTTTTCCTGAATAATTTCTTGAAAAATTATGTTTAGGCTCTTTTTGGGGGGCATGGCTTTCAGGTAGTTCAATAATTTTATAATTACCTCTTCTGGATCTGTTTTCCAGGTCAATTTTGTTTTTTTCCAATGAGATAGTTTACATTTTCTTCAATTTTTTCATTCTTTTGGTTTTGTTTTATTGTTTCTTGATTTCTCACGAAGTCATCAGCTTCCCTTTCCTTTATTCTATATTTTAAGGAATAATTATTTTCTTCAGTGAACTTTTCCATTTGGCCAATTCTGCTTTCTAAAACCTTCTTCTCACTGACTTTTTGGACATCTTTTTCTATTTGACCCAGTTGCTGGGTCAGCAACCCAACTGTTACTGGCTCAGTTTTCATTATTTTCCCACATCACTCTCATTTCTCTTTCCAATTTTTCCTCTATCTCCCTTATTTGCTTTTCAAAATCCTTTTTGAATTCTTCCACGGCCAGCGACCAATTCATAATTTTCTTGAAGGTTTTGTATGAAAAGCTTTGACTTTGTTGTCTTCTCCCAATTGTGTGTTTTAATCTTGCATACAAACATAGTAACTGTCTA
Organism: Macrotis lagotis; assembly: GCF_037893015.1. NCBI lineage: Eukaryota > Metazoa > Chordata > Mammalia > Peramelemorphia > Peramelidae > Macrotis > Macrotis lagotis. The sequence continues at coordinate 259,399,536 of NC_133659.1, read as the reverse complement.
TGGTTGAATTTTTTTTTACTTTCTACTGTTTTCTCATTTCCCAGCCTATGACTTGATTTTACCTCCTTGTTAAGGTGGGTCTCTGCTTCCAGGGTGAAGGACACACTGTCCCAAGATTTTATATCTGTTTTCAGAGACACTTCTAGGGATTGCCAAGTTTTCAATTCTTCCAGAGTCTTATAAGGAGAATATTACTACTCTCTTGGCCTGTGCTTTGTTCTCATTGGTGATCTCAAGTATACCTTTTTTGCCCTTGAACTGTGAAGAGGATCCCTGCTCAACTGCCGCCATATGCTCTGTTGTGCATCATGTCCTCTTCCTGAGACTGGGACCTCAGACTACAACCCAGATCCAAGTATGGTCAGAGCAACAGAATCCTGCCTCGATGATAGAAAGAGACCCAGTAATCTTCCTATTCTCTTACCCTGTGGACTCAGAGCTCCAGAAGCAGCTACTGCTGCTGTTTCAGTGGCTCCCAAGGCATACTTCTGATCTGCTGTGATCTCTGTGCTGCTGAGGCCTGCACTGGACTGTGCTCCATTCTCACCTTGGTGTGGCAGAGTTTTCCTGCTAACCTTCCAAGTTGTCCTTGGCAATCCCTGAACTGAAAAGTCTGGAAACCACCACCACTTCCAAGGGCCCAGTTGCCCCACAGTTCATTCCTGAATGGTTGAGGCCAGTTTGCTCAGGTGCAACCAGAGCTATACTGTGAGTCCTGTCTAATCCCAATGCAACAGATTTACCAAGTTGCTTGAGCTGGAAAATTGTTTCACCCATTCTTTTTGTAGGTTCTACCACTCTAGAATTTATCTTGAGTCATTATTTAAAATATTTGGAGTGATTGGGGTAGAGCTTACATGAGTCCCTGCTTTTACTCCACAATCTTGGTTCCACCCCTCCCCCCAAATAATAATTTCATATTGTTACTTGCTAATTAAAATTTTTCAGTGACTTCCCATTTCAGTATTAAAAATCAGAATTCAAACTCTTGCTGGCCTTTAGGGGCCTCCACCATTTGTTTCCAGTCTATTTTTCCAACTTTATTTCCAACTACTTCCAAGGACAACTAGATTGTTCTACCCATTATTACCCAAATTAACGATATACATTCCCTCCTTTGTTGTTACTATTCCCTCCTGCTTGCAATGATTTCCTAAGCATGGCATGGTATGGTAGATAGAGTACTAGTTGTGGAATAAAGAAGACCTAGGTTTGAATACCACAGACAACAATCCCAATATTTGATTTTTTTAAAGAGCATTTTGTAATTGCATTTATATTCCTTGTATGTGATTTAGGAATTGAATTCTCAGATGATGATGATGATGATGTTGATGATGATGATGATGATGATGATGATGATGCTGTGTGTGTGTGTGTGTGTGTGTGTGTGTGTGTGTGTGTGAAAGAGAGACAATGACAGAGAGACAGACAAGAGAAAGAATCTCTTATCAGGCTGGAATTTTGGGGACTACTTCTTGCCAGTTTCTTTTACTGATCAATCAAGCTGATCTTAGTAAACAACTTAATGTGGATATCCAATAAGCATAACTCAGAACTCTGAAGCTCAAGAGATCTGCCTGTCTCAACCTCCCACTCTCACACTTCTTTTTAATCACTTCTTGCTATATTTTGTTGGTAATGTACAGAAAGATCAGGGAGTTTTGTATTACAGTTTGTTTTACTTTACAGAAGGTTTTACTTGTTTCAGTGAATTTTTATGGAGTCTATAGGGTTCTCTAAATTATCTTAGGGATGAGGATAGGGATTGGTCTGTGATTTAATCATATGGGAAACTTACTGTATGAGAAAGTTTCCTCTTTCCATATAGATTGATACCTTCTCTGCAATTGGACTGAAAGTTTAATGACTTGTCTTTGGGGCGTACAGTTATTAAGTGTCAGAGCTGACCTTTCAACCCAGGACTTGTTGACTTTGAGTTCAATTCTTCTATCTGGTCTACCAAAAATTCTTGATTCTACAAGAATTAAATTAAATGTAATTGGGAAATGTGTAATGAAATGAATAAAAATCTAATACAACATAGAGGATGTTAGTATGTGGTTTTATATCCATTTAAATTTGATACCACTGCTATACCATGCTGAAAAAAATGACAAAATATTAGTTCTTTGCCAATAAACCTTTATGCTAGGTTCTATGTTAAGCATTAGGGATACAAAAGGAGGCCAAAGACAACCTCTGCCCTCATAATCTTAATCTAAATAATAATATAAATTGGCCTAATAATCTAAAGGAGGAAGGGGGGAGAGGATATGCAAACAAATATATACAATGCAAGCTGTATATGGTTTAATTAAGTAATCATTAACAGAGGGAAGGCACTAGAATTAAGAGGGGTTGGGGAAGGCTTCCAGTAAAAGATAGGAATTTAGTTGAGAGAACCATTCCCTCATTTTCTTTTTTTTCCCCATCATTGCTACAGCTAGCACTTTAAGGATCAGACCAAAATAACAATGGTGATATCAAGCATCCTTGTTCTATCCTGGGTCTCATTAGAAAGTCCTCAGGGAGGGAGGTGAAGGGAAGCATCAAAGCTAAGCAGAATGAACTTTAAATATTTATTGTTCTTTTTGTGGTGGCAAAAGTTTGGAAACTGGATGGGGGGGGAGGGAAGATCTTATTGAGAATGACTGACCATATATATATATATATCACTTAAAGGGCCAATTGTATGGGACTTTCTCCTCATTAATGGAAATTAGTTAATACTCTGCACTTGTGGAGTTGACAAGAATTGGGGAGAATAGAAATTTAGGCTTTTCAGTCTCTTCAGGTTCTTCTAACTTTCAATGTTCAGAGAGAAGATGGGGATTCTAACCTTTCTCTGAAGGCAGAAAGACGGGGAAGAAACTGACATGGAGAACTTGTATAATGTCTTTAGTTCATCTTCCTATAGTAGAGAATTCAAGAAATTTCTTCTGGGTGAGATCTGGTACTCTCTTTTGGTTGAGCTATTGCCAATGGAAGAGCTCCTTGAATTTGTATTGCTGCTATATTGTATTGTATTGTATTTTGCTATATTTCCTCATATGTAAATGTTCTCTGGATATGTGGGTTTCTTTAGTATTTATTACATGTGTTCCTTGTTGAACTAGTATTTGGTGGGAAGGAAGTCAAATCTTGAATATAAAACTTAGGATCCCTTTTCTCCATTAGAAGATAGTAATCAGGGGGCAGCTAGGTGGCCCAGTGGATAGAGCACTGGCCCTGGAGTCAGGAGTACCTGAGTTCAAATCCTGCCTCACACACTTAATAATGACCTACCTGTGTGGCCTTGGGCAAGTCACTTAACCCCACTGCCTTGCAAAAAAACCCCCAAAAACTAAGAAGATAGTAATCAGGAGTTTAGCTTGAACCTAAAAATTACATACACTAGACTAACAATATTCAAGAGAGTAGTAGATAGATATAATTTTAGCCTGGTACCCCCTCTCTCTGAGGATAGCAGTATGGTCAGCTTCTGGTTCAAATCTCATGTTTTCCTTTCTGAGAGGAATTAAAATTTTCCTTAGAGAAGAATGGGGTGGGGGTGTGCTTGAAATGTCTATTCTTGCCTCCCTTCATGCTACATTGAGACCGCCATGTTTTATATTTACACACACACACACACTCGAAGGAATTCTGTGATTTTGTATGAAATGATGGAGTGGTTTCCGAGAAACATAGCAAGATTTGTATGATCTGATGTAGATTGAACTAAGCAGAACCAGGAGAACAATTTATACCAAGACCACAATACAGTAAAGTAAAATATCTTTGAAACTGTGATCAACAGCTTAATAACTGACCAGAGAATTAATAATGAAGCATGCTATACACATCCTGATAGAGGTGAGGGACTCCCAGGCCAGAATGAGACTTTTTTCCCCAGACATTCAATGTGAAAATTGGTTTTCTTGACATTTTAAATGGGCATTTTCCTTTCTCAATTAGAGGTAGAAGACAGAGACAATTTTTGCTGATTAAAAAATTAATTTTTTAATTAATAAAAGGTCTAGTATTTCTTCACTACATATATTCACTATGTATATTATTTTCCCTATTAAGGAACAATTCACTTATTTGTATGCTTTTAAATATTTTCAACAATAAAGGAAATGAGTTATCCCTATTATTGAGAAGAATGGTAGATCTCTTGAGCCTGGCTCAAGCTGCAGTGGGCTAAACCAATAGACTGTCTAGACTAAGTTCAGCATTAATATAGTGAAACCCAGGAAGCTTGATTTAGATATCAAGTCATATTTTTTTCCATAGAAGTTGATGGGATGCCATCTCCCTATTTTTTCAAATTTATGTAAAATTAGATGAATTTTTCTTTGAATTATTCATATGCAGTCACTGTAGAGTTGGAGTTTTTTCTTTGAGGGTTCCTTTTGTGGCTGGTTGTTTCTTTTTCTGAACTTGGAGATATTTAAATTTTTTCTTTCTTATTCTTGGACATTTTTGGTATTTGTAAGAAGTACATACCTACTTTATCACTTTTCAGCACATAAGCAGGCAAAACTAATAGTTCAAGCCTCCTTTTTCCTTTGTATTAGCAATTTGATTTTTTCTATTTTTATCAGTGTAAGGAATGTGGGGGGGTGTTCCGCTTCCTCAAGAATGTAAGGGGAGATTGTAAATTTAGATTACAAAGACTGAAGTCTGCCCTTATTGGTGTTTATGGGCAGGTATAAGACAAAGGAATTGACCCCAACCTGATCAGACCTAAGATTAGATCACGCCTGCTCCATCTGGTTTCCAGTTGACCTAGGGTTCTCATTCTTTACAAGTGTGCCTGCTCTAGGAGGTTCATGCATATTACTGTTCACTCCTCTGTGCTCACTGGTATAATGATCAGGGTGGAGTTACTATATAGGGGTAAATGTATCAATTAACTGTGACCTGGCCAATGATTGGTATGAAGGGGAGGAACAAGCCTTCCAAACTACATATAAGACTGAACATTGTCATAATTTGATTCCTTCTTTTGTTAGGAGAGAGAGTCCTTCTTTGCAAAGAAGAATTAATAAAAATCATTTTAATCACTCTGGACTCAGCATTTATTATTATGAGCCATTGATAACATTAGCTTAACTGATATTTGTAATACCAGATACACACACACACATACACACACAAACACACATATATATATATATATATATGGTTTTTAGATATAAAATATTAGTACCATATGTGTGTGTGTGTTTAAAAGCAGCCCTTAGATTTGTCAACTAATTTTTGATTTTTGATTTAATCTCTTTTATTTTCAGAATTTCTTTATTTTTAGGGTTTTTTTTTTGTTACTTAATTTTATTGTTATTTTGTTTTAGAAGTAGTGATGGGGTATTGTGAATAAGGTTGTTTAGCTCCTCCTATTTGCTCTCTACCCTACTACTAACTAATTGCCTAGTTAAGTTTCCCAATTTAAACATTTTCCTCTCCAAGTGCTATAACAAAAGGATCTACAATTCTTCTATTTTTAGTTTCAAGCTTTCAGTCTGAGACAATGCTCTGGCAAATTCCTCAGTGTTAAATCCCTCTCTCTTCAGGGCTGCTTTCTCTTCAGTTGCCTGTTCCCGACTAAAAAGTATTTACAGACTTACAAATAGTTGTGGTTAACACTCCTTTTAAAGACAGAGCAAAAGTTCAAAACAAATAAACAAAGAAAAACAACAAACATACTTTTCCTAAAACCAAGCCTTTAGGGTCCCCTTAAAGGACCAGGTCTGTAGTTTAGGCAAAACAGCAATTGTCCTATGGTCCTCCTACTGTCTTAACCCTCAAAAACCTTGGTTTCCATGAAGTACTGATCCTCAGTTTTTAAGGATGGCTGCCTCCTTCCATTTTTCCACTTTCCAGTTCCTTGAAATTCATTTTCTTGCAAACTTTTCTCCATCTTCTGTGTGCCTCAGTAGGAGGTGGGTTTCTCTTCAAGCTTGTCCTAACTTGAACTCTGGAACTTCTTCACAGTTTTCATTATTCTATGATCAGGATCTCAATAATTCCAGAGAAAGAAAGAAATTCACACTTTGTTAAGACATTACTTATAAATATCTTGTTAATGTGTTGTCTTCTAGTTGTGATTTCTTTTATGACAATATAAACTCATGAAATCCTACTTAACACTATTCCCTCAGTTAAACATTTGCTGCTCATACCAAATCAACTTTATGTGGTTTGTTACAGCTTTTAGACAAGTTATAAAGATGCAGGCCTACTATACTTTGAGGATCTAGAGATTATATTCAGTCCCAAACATGTGATTGTACAATGTAGAAAATAGGCCTCATTTATAAAATTTTCATAGATTACCACTACCTTGTTTTGGTTTTTGCAAAGACCTCCCCAAACCCAAAATAACAAAAGTTGAGAGAGAAAAGTAAACCTCATGTAAGGGAAAACCTGTTTAATAAAGCCCCCAGGATAGGGAATTGGGCTTTGATTAAATATATATTCAGGTAAGAAACCAAACTGGGCAAAAATTTCTCTGGATCCCTGTAATACAAAGGGTACTTTAATTGGAGGGTTATACAAAAAAAAAATATAATTCAGTGGCTGCCTATAACTTGTTCAGTTATGTCCTTTTTGCCTCAGTTTCCTCATCTGTAAAATGAACTAGAGAAGAAAATGATGAACCACTCAATCTCTCTACCAAGAAAATCCCAAATGGGGTCATGAAGAGTTGGAAATAACTGAAAAAAAGATAAATGGGGCATTTACTTTATTTCCACCTCTGTTATTACAAACAGTGCTGCTACATTGCACATATTTTTACATATGTAGCCTTTCTTTTTGTCAATGACCTACTTGGTGAATATGCTTAGCAGTGAAATCTCTGAGTCAAGGGCATGAACTTTTCAGTAACTAAAGTTGGAAATTGTTTTCCAGAATGGTTATACTGATTCACAGTTCCAAAATCATACTATGTCTGTCTTTCTACAGCCCCTTTAATATTGAATATTTCAGTCTTTTATTATTTTTGCCAATTTTCTGGGCATGAGATGAAACCTCAGGATTTGTTTTGATTTGCATTTATCTTATTTCTTATTTTAACTGGTCTTTTGATAGTTTTTCTTTTTTTTTTTTTAGGTTTTTGCAAGGCAAACAGGGTTAAGTGGCTTGCCCAAGGCCACACAGCTAGGTAATTAAATGTCTGAGACTGAATTTGAATTCAGGTACTCCTGACTCCAGGGCTGGTGCTTTATCCACTATGCCACCTAGCCGCCCCTCGATAGTTTTTCTTTATATTGCTATTGTCAGTGTGCAAATAATGCTCCCGATTCTGCATATTTTGCTTTACATCAGTTTATGCAAGTCTTTTTAGGTTTCTTAGAATTCTTCATTATCATCATTTTAAAAAAGTAGAACAATTTATTCAGCTACTCACCAGAATATGGACCTCTGCTTGCTTTTCTCCATCCTTTTGGGAAAAGTAAGATGAATCAGATGCTGACACTCCTACTCTCGACTGGAAAAACAGAAATTTTTAGTGGTGATTGATTTGGAGTACTTTCTAGGGAATATGTATGATAATGGACCTACAGGAAACACCCCATGGTTGGTATACAGAATTCTCCAACTTCTATATTTAGATCAGCATTAAACCCTATGTGATCCTTTTGTCCTCCTCCCTATCTGATGTCAGCAGCAGTGTGTCAAGCTATTGCTATCAGTTAAAAAGAAGTGACAATTTTCATTCTTATTTTCCTTTTCTTTCTCCAGAATGTGCAACATATAACATTCTCCTCCATAAAGTCCCAAAAGGGATAGGCGAGGGGAGGGTGTCCTTTCTTACTTAGGCAGAAATGGTAAACAGCTCAACAAATTGTGGATGAGCTTGAGACTAGATCTCAAAGCCCAAACTGTCTCTTTTGTGTTTCTTGAGAATATTTTATGGAACTGTGTTTCCCAGATAAATGTTTGCAGCTTTGGAAGCAACATTGTAAATTCAAGAGGCTGAGAGTTCTTGAGTATCTCAATTAGAGCTGACTAGGAGTAGGAGGAACGTTCCAGAACTACTCCCTTCTCAGACCACTAGCAGAAGCACTAAGTTCATGTCTAGAAGACTTGGGCTTCAAAAACAGGGAAATGTTTGAACAGTGCAGAGCTGAGGAGAATGACAATAAAATGCTGATTTAGAAGTCCTGAAAAATGCTTCCTATTTTGTCTCAACCTCACAGAAGAGCATAACAATAGCTATGCTTAATTACTACATGCTTAAATCTTGCTTTGCATTTGAAAGTCTTGTTTAGTGTTTCTTTGGTGTAGAGGAAACAAGTTAGGTGAACATTGTACAATGAAGTATCTTTCCTCTACCCCTTTTTGGGGGTAGACTTTAGCCAAATACAAGCTTTAATTTATTTTCCCCCCAAAGCCCTAACATAGAAGCATAAATAATAGAGTCCCTCTTTCTAGAGACAAAGACTCTCTGGCCCTGAACTATGTCTACAAGTTTTGGATGGGAACTGAAGGGAGGTTTTTAGATAGAGTAAATACTTCAGGGTGCAGCAGTGATTTGGTGTCATTATGCTTGAGGACCTTGTATGAGATCTGAAGGGGATAATTCCAACCTAGCCTGAATATTTGAGTATTTAATCACTTTTAGGGAGTCCTACATATGTTTGGAGTTCATCTAAATTTGTTTCTTTTGAACTATTTGCTTATCTTAGTATTGGTAACTTTGGACCTTAGTTTGAGTTACATATGAGCAGAGAAACTTGGTCAGATTTTTTCCCTGAATCTTCATTTAGTTTATTCTTTCCATTACAATTTATTGGGGAAATTGGATGGGTTTCCTTATGTACTATAAGCCCCATGGAAGAGATTTTATCAAGGACAATTCGGTTTCTCATCTTTAGGTGAGGAGTGACTTCTAGTCTACCCCAGTTCTTTAATTCTTATAAGGAGAAACACAAGTATTCTTGGAGTTCATTTGAAACCATAATTTCTTTCTGAGAATTCTTTCTTTTCTTTATTTTTCACTTTTTTAGTTGTTTGTCTTATTCAGTCACTCAACAAACATTTATTAAATACTACATAATAGACACTATGCTGAGTATTAGATAAAAATACTTTTCCTGAAGTTCGTCCCATTATATATAGAGGGAGGAGAAAAACATGCAAATAACTATGTTCATACAGATAGATGCAGAGTTGATGTAGGTATTGTGAAAAGGGAAGGAATTAGCAGCTTGAGGAACTGAGAAAGACCTAGAGAAGGTCGGTTTTGGATGAGTCTTGAAGGAAGGCAAAGAAGTGGAGGTAAGGGGTCAGAGGATTCCAGGGATGGGGGAACAGGGAATGAGAGATAGGGTGTTATATTCTAATTTCCATCTTTTTTTTTTTTAGGTGCTTAGTTTGGGTAATATTCTTAAAATGACCAAGCAAGCAATATTCTATGCAAAGTGTGTTTAATGCTGTTTGTCAAATTTGCATAACTTTGTGGATGACTGTAAATTCACCAACTAAGATAGGTATGAGCTTGATTTTCTCAACCCTGTGCTTAAATGAACTATTAAGAACTATATGGAATTTGGAGGCCATTATTAATTCTATTTAGTGCAAGACCCTGGAAGAGGAATTAAAAGAGCATGGCATATTGTCCTGCCCAGCACTCTAGACACCTTTCCAGAACTGGAGATGTTAACAAATAGAGTGTTATACCACATTTTATTTGTTGAGGATAGCAAATTTTGAATCAGTGCAAGAGTCAGGTGAAAGTTGGTTTGGAACATCCTCCATGAAATGTGTATGAGGATGGATCCGAAACACAAAACTCCTCTGGAAGCTTCCTTGGATATGTATGACTCAGCATTAATGAATTTGGCACTTTGGGATGAGGAATCAAATCTTGGACTTTTAATTTGGTCTGCCTCCCCAAACTAACAGCAGCAGGATTGTAGTATTCAATTATTAATAAGAGGCAATACCTCTAATCTTACTTTCTCTCAATTCCTCTTGCTAAAATGTGCAACATACAAGACTCCCTCTTTGGGAAGCCCCATGATGGTTAAGGGATAGGAGTAGGGATGTACTAGAACCAACTTTTTTTTTTAATGTGAACATTTGTACCTCTGAAATCATTACAAATAGAAGTTTGATTTGTTGTTGTTGTTGCTGTTGTTTGTCCTTTGTTTTCCAAGCAGTCTACTGGCATCTTGGGTGATATCTTGACTTGTGGATAAATTGAATTAAGTGAGGCAGAGTTGCACAGTCATAGACTTCACTCTCAGTTTCTGAATCAGCTTTAGTTGCCTTCTTGGCTATTGGAACAAATTGTTCTCATCTACCCATTCCACCTGGGAGGAAGTTGACATGTTTGAGTTGACACCCCTGACCCCAATTCACTGATGGTTTGTGGCCCCATAGTTATCCTCAACCTGGTTTAGCTGGTCTGGCAAGACAGTTTATCAGTTTATGACTGCTGAGAATTCTATTGCTTTTTTTGTTGTTGTTTGTATTTGCAAGGCAATGGGGTTAAGTGACTTTCCCCAGGTCACACAATTAGGTAATTATTAAGTGTCTGAGGTCAGATTTGAATGCAGGTCCTCCTGATTCCAGGGCCAGTGCTCTATTTTACTGTGTCACCCAGCTGCCCAGAATTCTATTGCTTCTTGAAGCCACAGGTGAGAGTTGAGTGCCAGGTGAACACCAAAAATGGATGAGCAACCCTAAAAAGGGTTCACAAGCCCTTTTATTAGAGTGTTAGTCAACCATACTCAGAAGGGTAAGTAAAGATTTAGAGAATTAAGTCATCAGCAGACTATAACTGAGCCAAAGCTAAAATAATCCCTTGATGCTCAGGTGTAGAGGTGTAAAAAGTTAGAGAGTTTCAGTTAGAACTTTTCTGTCTTTTAGAGTCTGTGTTCCCCCAGGACTGAACCCAATACACACATATAAAGTCCAAACTAGGAATCCCATAGTAGAAAAAGAGAAAATAAGTTCCTTAACTCTCTGGGCCCAGTAGCAATTTTTTATTGTTATATTTGTATCTGGATCCATATATCAAAAGAGACACTGTGACACTAGGGTTACATTGGTAATATGCTCTGTCCTGAATATACCCACCATGCTTATTTCTTTTGCCCTTTGAGCCCCCATCAATTTTGGCTCTTCTGAGATTGTGGTGTTTTGTAATTTGTAAGCATATAGCATTTTTAGGAGAAGGAAGATGGACATCAACAGACAGGTTAGTTTGAAAACACTTTGCCCCACCCCTTCCAGCTTTGCTTTCTACTAGCTATCCACAAATCCCTGATAAGATATGAGCTAATAACATAGGGTATTATTTATTCTTGAAGACTAAACAATCTTTGTGACATAGTGATCTTTCCAATGGTAGAATTCCAGGCATTTTGACAGGTGGTAGAAAAGATATATTTGGTAACCCAGGCTTACATAGTCACAAGCAGCTGCCACATATTTGTAAGTCTAACTGGTTTCCACCCTTTGTTCTTAGACCATGCTATAATCGAGATCAGTAATACTTTGGAAACAGCAGTGTTTCTGCTGCTACTCATGATTTTAAACACTAAAAAGTCTCTTTTAAAGGAAAGAAAGATACTATTTTGTGCCTTCACAAGTGCCCATTTCAGCTTTTTGTCCTCTTCCATTCACCCTGTGAAATCAGGCTAGATTTCTTATTTATGTTTCATCTTGTGTTGCCTGAATTGGCACAGTTGTCCTGCAATGTGTACTATTACTTACCAGGGACCCTCTGTGCTTCCTTCCATCTTGGTGGCTTGATATATTTATTATAATATGTAGAGAATTTTTTCTAATGTTTATTAATAAATATAAAAACAACATTCTGCTGCTACGTAGTAATAACACTAGGAGTCCCTTCCAGAGGGATGCTTAAATGGGGCAAGGCATGTTTCTACCTCTTTGAAAAAATAATCACATAAAATGTTTTAAAGAAAATCATAAATATTTGTTACTTTTACTTTTACCTTTCAAAGCTAAATGTTTTAAAGGACAACTAAAATATAGTATAATTTCCTTCCTAATCAGGTGTGTATCTGTACAAAGAGAAAAACATTCTGCCTTCTCCCCATATTATATATGAGTATATTTAATTGGAGGTGTGAGAAAGTACCAATATCATTCTCATTCTTGGCCAGAAGCATATTTTTAGTATTTTTATTCATACTTTTAATAGGGATTAAAGAGTGAAGTGGTTGACAGGCATTTTTAGCTCTTTGCTCACAAAAAATGCATTAAAAACAGCTGATTTTGTTCCCAGATTTTCTTACTTCGTAATAGTTAGCTATTGTCTTAATATTCGCAAAGTAATATACATATACATATACATATACATATACATATATATATATATATATATATATATATATATATATATATATGATCCTCACAATTATCTTGTAAAAAGGGGATATTATTATCTCCATTTTATAGATCACTGGAAGGTGAAAGGGGTTAATTAGTTGTTCTGGGATCAAATAGCTAGTAAGAGTCTGAGGAATGGGGATGGCTAGGTGGCATAGAGGATAGCACACCAGCCCTGGAGTCAGAAGTACCTGAGTTCAAATTCGGCCTCAGACACTTAATAATTACCTAGCTGTGTGGCCTTGGGCAAGCCACTTAACCCCGTTACCTTGCCAAAAAAAAAAAGAGTCTGGGAGGGCTTTGACCTTAGATTTTCCTGACTTCAAGTCCTGTATACTTGCTCATTTTGCCACCTAGCTTCCTGTAACTAATTGTGGTAAACCAACACTTTAAAAAATGATTACTACATAATTGGACATTTTAAATAGTTTTTCTTTCATATATAAGTAAAATCAACATTCTTTACCTCTCAACTAACATATCCTTTTGGACAAGATGCAGGATGTAGGCTGGATATTAAATGGTATCAGAATTGTTTGGATGACTGAATTCAATGAAATATTATAAACTTAAAAGCAGGTATCTAAGTAGTGGTACACAAACTCTCTCTCTCTCTCTCTCTCTCTCTCTCTCTCTCTCTCTCTCTCTCTCTCTCCCCCCACCCCTCTCTATCTGTCTCTTTCCTATTCAGCATTTTGATCAGTGAATTTCAGTGAAGATAAAGGTGGTATGTTTATCAAATTTATGACATAAAGTTTGAGTCACTAGATTCAGGAAGAGATCTAATTCAGGTTAATGCAGATTCGTGCTCATAATAAAAGGGTCATGGAACATTTTTTTTTGTCAGATCCAAAATGGATTTTTTTCAATCGAAATTTTATTTTATTATTCCAATTACATGCAAGGGCTTTTTTTCAACATTCATCCATTTGAAAATTTATGAGTTTCACATTTTTTCTGCCACCTTCCTTCCCCCCTCCCCATGGTGACACATACAAACATGAACAAATATGTTTGACATATTTCCATATTGGTCATATTGTGAAAGAGGAATTAGAACAAAGGGGAAAGAAAAAAACAATGAGAAAGAAAGGAAAAAAACCATAAAAAGAAATTTTAAAAAAGTGAACATAGTATGCTTTCCTCTGGATATGGGTGGTATTGTCCATAGCAGGTCTCTCTCAGAATTGTCCTTGATTTCTGAGGAGCTGCACCTAGCATAGTTGATTGATTATCTCACAATGTTGTTGTTAATGTATACAATGTTCTCTTAGTTCTGCTCACTTCATTCAGTATCAGTTCATGCAAGTTTTCTAAAGTCTGTCAGTTCATGATTTCTTACACAACAATAGTACTCCATAACATTCAAATAACATTAACTTTTTTCAATTATTCCCCAATGATGGTCATTCCTTCAATTTCCAGTTCTTTGACATTACAAAAAGAGGTGCTATAAATATTTTTGAACATGTGACGCTTTTCCTGTTTTTTTTTTGTTGTTGTTGTTTCTTTGTTTTGTTTTTTACCTCTTTGGGATACAGACGTAGTATTGATATTGTTGGGTCAAAGGAAATGATCAGTTTTTTTGCTTTTTAGACATAGTTCCAGATTGCTCTCCAGAGTTGCTAGATCAGTTCACAACTCTGTGGAACTTTTTTTTTTTTTTAGGTTTTTGCTAGGCAATGGGGTTAAGTGGCTTGCCCAAGGCCACACAGCTAGGTAATTATTAAGTGTCTGAGGCCGGATTTGAATTCAGGAACTCCTGACTCCAGGGCCAGTGCTCTATCCACTGTACCACATAGCCATCCCTTTTGTGGAACTTTTTAAAAAGAGTAATATACTTAAAAAAATGAGATTTAATAAGGATACCACATTGACTCTAGGATTCAGCTTCCTTATAGTTCCCCATCTGTTATAGGGTCCAATCAGGAAAGAAAGTAAAAAAGGAAGGAAGGAAGGAAGGAAGGAAGGAAGGAAGGAAGGAAGGAAGGAAGGAAGGAAGGAAGGAAGGAAGGAAGAAGGAAGGAAGGAGGGGCAGCTAGGTGGCGTAGTGGATAAAGTGCCAGCCCTGGAGTCAGGAGTACCTGGGTTCAAATTCGGTCTCAGACACTTAATTACCTAGCTGTGTGGCCTTGGGCAAGCCACTTAACCCCGTTTACCTTGCAAAAACCTAAAAAAAAAAAAAAAAAAAAAAAGAAAGAAAGAAAGAAAAAGAAAGAAGCACTTATTAAGAATTTACCATAGGTCAGTTATTGTACTGGGTGCTGGGGATACAAAGACAGGCCAAAGACATGTTCTCTGTCCTTGAGGGGCTCACAATCTAATAGCTGAAACTTGAAAACATAAAAAATATATATGATACAGGGGCGGCTAGGTGGTAGATATGTCTCAAGAAAAATCTAAAGGAGAAAATATTCAGAATAAAAAATTGGTCAGTGCTGTCAAAAGTCCAGAGAGGTTGAAAAGGATTAGGATGAGAAAAGTCAATTAGATTGAACAATCAAAGAGATTACCTTGGAGAGAGCAGTTTCAGTTAAATGAAGCTAGATTTCATGAAAAAGAGGAAATGGAAGCATTGATTGTAGCTAACATTCTCATTTAGCTTAATCTTGAAAAGGAGAGACAGAGAATGATAGCCAGCTGAGACTGAGATCAAGTTATTCGTACTTTAGGATGAGACATCAATATTTTTGTAGATAGCAAGGAAGCAGCTAGCAAATTGTGGGTGACTGGGAGGGGGCAGGGGAAAGATTATACATGAAAGTCCCTGCTTTATATTAACTTAGAACCACATATTAATATTATCTATGCTCCATTTTTACTTTTTTTTTGGAAATAGTAAGGCCACCCCAAAGGCCTGATACCTAGTCCCCTGGAGTAATCAAATAAAAAGGATAGTTGTTCCTTTTTCTCTTTTAGAAATAAGCAAGTCTCATCCATAGAAAACAGATGACACTATTTTTTGAGACTAATTTGTATTATTCTTTAAAAATTTGATAGAATTATTATCTGAATCCATCAGGACACTTTGCCACCAGATCTCTTTCTTTTTCTGAGACTGGATTATTTAAGATCTATGTTTAGGGGGTGGCTAGATGCCACAGTGGATAGAGAACCGGCCCCGGAGTCAGGAGTACCTGAGTTCAAATCTGACCTCAGACACTTAATAATTACCTAGCTGTGTGGCCTTGGGCAAGCCTCTTAACCACATTACCTTGCAAAAA
The DNA here is from genome assembly GCF_037893015.1 of Macrotis lagotis. NCBI lineage: Eukaryota > Metazoa > Chordata > Mammalia > Peramelemorphia > Peramelidae > Macrotis > Macrotis lagotis. The sequence goes on along the minus strand of NC_133659.1, from coordinate 259,383,955 downwards.
AACAAAAGTACTATAAGATCTATATTTAGTCTTCTGTTAGGATATTTTTTATATTTCTAAAGTATCCTCAATTTCTTTTGTGTTCTCAATTTTCTTAGTATAGTAGATTTGATTTCATATTTTTTACTGTTTTGATTAACTTTCTGCTTTCTTTAATCAGATTACATAAAGACTTTATCAATTTGATTACTCTTTTCAAAGAACCAGTTTATGGTTTTATTATTTCTATAGTTTTTTTGGTTTCCAGTTTTCTATTTCTCGTCTAACTTTTAATATCTCTTTTTTTGTATTTATTTTAGGTTTATTTGTGAGTTTTCTCATTTTAAAATGTATTTTTAATTCTAATTGAACACTGTTGAGCATAGAACATTGAAATGCCAGCCAAAGCAATTTTCTTTCTGCCTTTTGGTTATCTATGGCATAGGGAGGAAAGGGATAAATTCTATTGTAAACTTGGGGGTCAATTTGGAAGCCATGGGTGGGTGGGGAGGGTTCGCTTAAGGGTTAGGGATTAGCAGAGATTTCCCTGCTGTTAGTTCAGCGAGGTTTTATTTTCTTGGGATTCTTGGTATACTAATTCTTAGAGTCAGTTGACATTATTTTATCTTTTTGTTTATCTTTTCAGTTTTGGATTGATTTTGTTTATCTTTTCAGTTTTGGATTGGTTTGAGAAGTCATTGGAGAAAGTGACTATTCATACATCTTTGACCTCAAATCCATCAACTCTTTTTTTTTGGAGAGTTAAGTGACTTGCCCAGATTCACACAGCTTTCAAGAGTCTGAGTCAAATTTGAACTCAGGTCTTCCTAGCTCCAGGGTCAGTATTCTATCCACTGAACCACCTCAAATTTATAAACTTTTTTGGATTTTTTTTTTTTGCAAGGCAGTGGGGTTAAGTGGCTTGCCCAAGGCCACACAGCTAGGTAATTATTAAGTGTCTGAGGCCGGATTTGAACTCAGGTACTCCTGACTCCAGGGCCAGTGCTCTATTCACTGTGCCACGTAGCTGCCCCAAATCTATAAACTTTAAAGAATTTCATTTCACTTATAGACATGTTCAATTGTGAGAAAGTTTTTCTCAACATGAAGCCTAAAATTATTTCTTTGCAACTTCCATTGGGTGTTCTTTGTTCTGCCATTTGGGGCCAAACATAATAAAGTCTAATTCTTCCTTCATATGACAACCCTTCAGATAATTGAAGACAACTATTTTGTCACCCTCTAGCCTTCTCTTTAGCTTTTTCAGTCAGTTCTCATATGGCATGAAGTCAAGGCCTATCTTGATTGTCTGTCTTTGTATCTTGCAATTTATCAAAATTGTGGTACTGAGGACAGAATATAATTATGGATGAAGGAGGCCTGAACAGAATAGAGAACAGTGGGATTATCACTTCATGATTCCTGGAAGCTATATCTTTCTCTTAGCCAAATCAAAATCACATTAGATCCATATCCCTGGAAATCATAACTGAAGGAGCTGAAAGACCTACCATCTGTTAGAAATTTTATAGAGGGGATTTTTCTACAGGTATAGATACAGGACAGCAGGAGAAAGAATGCTGACCTTGGGAACAGAGGACATTAAGTTCACATATTAAGCCAAATTTTACCTCCCTGCAATTTCTGTATTTAATTAATAAAAGTTTAATAAATAATTTTTTGAGAGACCAGACCTATGACTTCATGGACTATGGGAATATTCATGAGAAAAGTCCCTCTACTAGTACAGATCTACTCTGTTCTATGACTGACTTAATCTGGGGGGAGGGGAATTGGGGAGGGTCTAACAGCTATTATTGTTCTATTATTCTGAAGAAAACCAATGACATCAAGAGAATGATGTCTTAATTTGTGAGTGAATTGGATTTGAATGAGGCAAAATTGTCAGTGTCATTCTATGTTCTAGAGTCATTGGAGTTCAGTGGCAAGACAAAGGTCAGGGTTACTAGCATGTGTCAGAAGTAGGATTTGAACATAGATCTCACTGATATCTAGACCAATTTTCTTTTCTTTTCTTTTTTTTTTTTTTTTAGATTTTTCCAAGGCAATGGGGTTAAGCAGCTTTCCCAAGGCCACACAGCTAGGTAATTATTAAGTGTCTGAGGTCGGATTTGAACTCAGGTACTCCTGACTCCAAGGCTGGTGCTCTATTCACTACACCACCTAGCTTCCCCTAGACCAATTTTCTATTAGACCATAGTCTAAAATTAAATTTGATACTTCACTAAACTAAAATGTAGTAGAATTAAAAATGCAATGATAAACTAATTTTGACTATGGAGAAGTAAGATAGTATGGATTCCTTTGGCAGTCTTTTTTTTTTTTTTTTTTAGTTTTTACAAGGCAATGGGGTTAAGTCACTTGCCAAAGGTCACATGGCTATGTAATTATTAAGTGTCTGAGATCAGATTTGAACTTGACTCCAGGACCAGTGCTCTATCCACTGTGCCACCTAGCTGCCCCCACCTATTCTTAGAATAATATTTTTAAATGCATAAAATAAAATACATAAAATGACAAAGGAAGCCACTTAAATTCAAATATAGTTACCAAAATATTTAGAAAAACAGATGCACAAACCCTAATTTGTTGTTTAATTCAATTTTACTTTATTTTCAGTTTCAAATCTCTCTCCCTCACTCCTTAGGTCCCCTAAGTGTTTAGAAGACAAGAAAAACAAAGCCCATAGCAAATATATCTAATTGTGCAAAACAAATTCCTGCATTAACCATGCATGGAATCTGGTTAAGAATTCCACTTGTTGGAAGTTTACTAGAGTAAGACCTGAAAGGAATTATGATGCTGCCTTGGAATCTATTATGTCTATGGTGAGTGTTAGAGTTGCCAAACATTACATAGTTTGTACCTGACATATCCCTTTTCATAATAGGCATGAGAATTAGTTTACTATTTAGGGTCTTTGTAACTACAAGTATCACTTTTTTATGAATGAAATTAAATCATGTTGCTTACTAGAAAATATGTAAATTATATACATTTATCTATACATAGTTATGTTGATAAATTGAAGCTTCTTTCTCCTTATTTTAAAATCCTTCTAGGTTTTTCTCTCCTAAAATCTAGACTGGCATTCACACATGGAAGTTTCAAAGGAAAAGATGTAACACTTTAAAGCAAAGACTCTATTGTCCTTTCATCAAAGAACAAACCTCAAGGCCATTCCTCTTGGCCTCAGTCAAAGCTATTTAGAGATAATGGTGTACTCTAAAGAGTTCTTTCTTTGGAATTCATACTGTTTGTTTATTCTCCTGCTTACCTTCGTAATTTGTTATCCTAGGTATTCTGCCTAACAGCCCAGAACCCTGGCGATACCTCATTTCTAATTTTTTTAGGATTGTGGGTTTAGATCTGAAAGGGACCTTAGATATCTAGTAAGCTTATCTCATTTTTACTGATAAATTTTTACTGTTAAAAATAATGAGAACTTGGTCAAAGACACCTAGGTAGTAAGTAGCAATAGTTAGATTCTAACTCCCCATCTAGTACTTTTTTTTTATACTGTTGCCCCTATCCCCCCATGTTTATTTCAGTCCAAATGGAATAGTTATTTTTGTAGCACTCTTAATTTCTAGATATAACAAATTTCTGCACCCTAAGGGAAGATAAGAAAGATGTGTATTCTGGTTTTATGTCTACCATCTAGTTAATTACTCTGTTAGAATCCTTGGGAAGTAGAATACATAAATCCCTATTGAAAACACACACATACACACATATATATGTAATTACATGATAGGTGTCATATTTCTTGTCTTCTCAATGGATGAGGAGGTAGTAGAGGGAGGGAAAGAGTTTGGAACTGAAAATAAAAATTAACAAATTACTGCGACCCCTCCCCCCCAATCTTGTAGATTGATTTGTCCTTAACATGAATCAGAAATGGAAACTTTTCTGAATAAAAAGGAAAACTGGAGATCACCTTGGTGCTGCTATCACATTTGGAATGTTTATAGTATATAGAGCTATATAACCTTGACAACCATCTGATAACTGTCACTTACCCCTTCTCCAGGCTGATCTGAAACTAAAGGCTTTAGCAGTGCCCAGATACCTAGTTGGAAACCCAACTCAAGACACAGAGGAACCATTAGCTGTTTGGTCTTGTCTCCAGTCCTCCTGAGACCTCTGCTGGCTACAAAGAATATCCTTTAAAAAAAAAAACAACAAAACCAAACAAACCCTACTTAGGATACAAAATTTCTGTACATGGCTTGTTTCCTTGGGTATGCCAGTTACTTTGTTGTTTTAAATCACAACCCATTTAGAGTGCAATTGTCATTAAATATAGGAAATGGGGAGGGAAGGAAAACAGTATATATTAAGTGCCTACTGTGTGCTAAACTCTATGCTTTACAATTAATATTATATGGACAAAAGAACTAATCATTTCCTCTCCACAATTATTTCCTAAAAACCTCACCAAATAATACTTAAACACAAGTGCAGCAAATACAGTCTTTATATCAAACCAACCTTCAAGTTTTACTTATAACAGGAAGCAATAAAGATACTTTTAAAAGTAATAATTAATTTTAAGCTAGCTGACTTTTTTTTAAAGAGAAGGGGAAAAATCAGCAAAAACCAATCAACACAAAAAATCTGAAAATATATGTAGTGTTTCATAAATATGTAGTGTTTTCTCAACAAAGGAGTTAAGTGAGTTATCTTCTCATATCTTAGGGGCTAAGCTTTTTCTTTGTAATTTTGCCCCATTCATATTTGTTTTCATGCATGTTATTGTAGTCATTATGTATATTGTTTAACTCTACTAACCTCATCAAGTTCAGGTAAGTCCATGTTTCTCTATATTTAATCATATAGGTTTACAAAATGCTTTACAGGTATTACTCTCACTTGAATCTCACAACAACACTGTGAGGTAGATATTTTTACTATCCCCACTGAAGAGATGTGGAAACATTCCCAGAGAGGTTAAGTGACTTAACCAGTACTGTACAGACAGTAAATGTGTGAGGTCAGCTTTGAACTCTAGCTTTGAACTGGACTTCCTGACTCCAAATCCAGAACTCTATCCATTATACCATTTATCTAGATCTCTAGAGAACAGGGATTCTTAGAAGGAAAGAAGGAAGGAAGGAAGGAAGGAAGGAATTTATTGAATGCTACTATGTACAAGGTACTGTGGGTGATAAACATTACAGATATCTCATTTGATCCTCACAACCCCTGATGGTAGATACTATTATTATTATTATACCCATTCTACAGTTGAGGAACTGAGGCAGAAGTTAAATGATGAGGTCAAATTTTAACTCAAATCTTCCTGACTTTAAGTCTAGGGCTCTATCCACTCTGACATCTAGCTGCCTTTAGTTGGGAAGATTTCCCTGTTTTGCATTTTTATCAATGAATTGGCCCTGCACCCAGGAAAAGAAAGGAAACTCTTCTTTCTCCTTCCCTCCTTCATCATGTCTTGCTGCATTTATTTAGTAGTACTATTAGAACTACAATTTTAGCAACTTTTCTATGGACTTCTATTTATTGGTCATATGTAATCAACATTTATAAAACCTATAGGAAAATGTTATGTTCCAATCAGCAGCCTTATAAAAGAACTTTTGAATTACAACCCATAAGAAATCAATTGCTTGTACTTGGATACTGCAATATATCGAAATAAAAAACTAAAAAAAAAGAAGACTCAAGCAGAACAAACTTATCATAGGAAAGAAGTCACACAATTGGACAAAGGGGACAATATCTTGATGCTGTCATCTTGGATTAGCTGTCTCTATTTCCTTCTAGTGCCCATGAGATTCAAACTTCTTGCTTGCCATCTGGGCTTTCTCTCTCTCTCTCTCTCTCTCTCTCTCTCTCTCTCTCTCTCTCTCTCTCTCTCTTTCCACCTTTTCTTTCTTCCTTTTTTCTTTCCATCCTTCCCTCTTTTCCTTCCTTCCTTCCTTCCTTCCTTCCTTCCTTCCTTCCTTCCTTCCTTCCTTCCTTCCTTCCTTCCTTCCTTCCTTCCTCCATTCCTCCATTCCTTCCCTTCTGTTTACAGCTTTATTTGAGAAATAACATGATGTAATGAGGGAAAAAGAATCAGAAGACCTGAGTGGAAATCACTAATTTGTTTTTCACTTGGTAATAGAGACTATTCAAGGTAGAGGTACAGTCAGTAAAAATATTTGGAATTGGGAGGAGTAGCCAATGTTTGAGGTGTTAACAAGGAGACTAATGTCACTGGATCATAGAGTGGGTGATGAGGAGATAAGGCATAAGACGAGAGGAAAAGAAAGGAAGGGATCAGGTCATAAATGGATGTAAAAGTCAAATAGCTTTTTATATTTAATCTTGGAGATATTGGAAGCCAATGAAGTTTTTTGAATAAGGGACTATCAGTGTACTTAAGGAAGATCAATTCAGTAGCTGAATGGAGAATAGACCGAGGTGGGGAGATATTTAAGGGAGGGAGATAAGAAAGGCCTAAACCAGGGATTTCTTTTGTGATGGTCCTCTGGCATAAGGGAATACCTTCTGGGAGGGTGTAGGGTTCCCTTACTTTTTACAACTAGGCTCATAGTGCCCTACTCCCTCAGTGTAAGTATGTATTATGTAAACCTTATCCAGATACCCAGGTTATGTCTAAGGAAAGACCAAGGGGTTAGCCAGAGGTGTTAGAAAAACAACGCCTGAATTAGTTCAGGTGCTGGGAATAACATAAAACAATGGGAACCTGCAAGACTTTATTACAAGCAATAGGGAAAAAGGATAAGGGGAGAGAAAGGACACACACTAACAGAATATAACTAACTCACTTTACAGGGCAACATAGAAACAGGTCCATTCAGCAAGACAGGAGTGCTCTATTTGAAGGTGTATTTTTCTAGAGGGGAGAGTGGGAATGCTCTTCTGAGAATAGGGTTCTTATATTCTGATTTTGGGGACTTTCTGCCAACTGGCTGATTTGCATACAGAGGTCAGGGCAAAATATTGTTTTGGGGATTTGTTTATAAGACAAAACACCAGATTGGTGGAAGATAAAATATATGGTAGACTTAGCTGTATTAACCTTTGAAAAATATTTTTGAAAAATATTTTCAGTATTATTTCATAAGCATGTTTTGGAGTCAGGAAGACCTGAGTTCAAATCAAGCCTCAGACACTTAATAATTACCTAGTTATGTGACCTTGAGCAAGTCACTTAACCCCATTGTCTTGCAAAAACCAAAAAAAAAAATCAAAAAGCTAGAACAAACATAGACATGTTCTATAAACTTACAGCCTCCCTTAGGGGGTTACTGTCATGGTCATCTGAAGATCACCAATCTTGTAATAGAGTTGTATATGAGAGTTGATGTAAAAGTAGAAATGACAGAATTTTACAAGAAACTGGTTATAGGAATGGGGGTGAAAGAGCTCATTCTGACTAATCTCTAAGTGCTCCACAGCCTGCTTCAGCTGCCTTCCAGGTCATTGGAACAGATTGTTCTCATCTACTCCTTTTGCCAAGGGTAAATCCTCACATGCTTGGTATAGACATTTCCCTATGTCACTGACAGGCTTGAGGTCCATCAATTGAGGATAATATTAGGTTGGAAGTCTGGGTGGCTGAGAGAATGACTTTACCCTGAACTGTAAGGGAGTGGGAGACTTGTGGGGAAAGATAATGAGTTCAGTATTGGATATGTTGAGTTCAAGATGCTTATGGAACATGCAGTATGGAATGTCCAATAAGCAGTTAAAGATGTAAGTCTAAAGGTTAGGAGAGAGGTTAGGGCTAGATAATTATATCTGAGAATCAACAGATTTCAGTCATTCAGATGATGACTGAATGTGATGGAAAAAAAGAAAGGGGCTCAGGACAAATATTTCAGGGACACCCATAGCTAGCTTGCAAACTTGAATCAAGAGCTATCAAAGAAGACTAAGGAGGGTTTGCCAGGTAGGAAGAGAACCAGAATAAAATAGTCATGGAAACTTAGAAGAGAGTATCAAAGAGAAGATGACAATTATATTGTAAGTTTCTTGAAAGCAGGGACTGCCTTTTGCTTCTTTTTGCCTCCTCAGTGCTTTGTATAGGGCTTGGCATATAGTGTTTAATAAATGTTGGTTGATTGTATTCGATTAATTGATAATGTTGGAGAGAATGATTTCAGTTGAATAATGAGGTCAGAACCAGACAACAGAATTCAAAAGAGAATGAAAAGAAAGGAAGTAGAAGCTTTATGATTCATTACTCCTCTTCCCAGACTCTAAGGTCTAGTTAAACAGACTTTCTTAGTGTTCTTATATCACAGTGCATCACCCTTCTCCATATCTTTGTACTGGTTGTCTCTCATGATTGGTGCATTCCTTATGCCTACCTATTAGAATTCCTTGTTTTCTTCAAGATTCACTTTCTTCACGAAGTTTTTCCTGATTCCCCCAGTTCCTTCCCTAAATTACCTTGTGTTTATTTTTAGTATAGTCTGTGCTTGTTGATTTAATATTGATTGAGTGATCCTTTTAGAATAGAAGCAGGTATCATATTACATTGACTGCATTAGATATTGTGTCTGATAAAGAAATACAAGACATGATCTCTGCCTTTGAGAGCTTTACAATCTGTCAAAAATATTTATTAGGATACTACTCTATGCACCCATTATGCTAAATAAGAAAAAAGTAGTTTAAGATATAATCTCTGACCTTGAGGAGATTATAATCTAATTGGGAGGCAATTAACCTCCCTCACAAAATTAATTCATAGCAGGCAAAGATTCTTAGAATGCTAAATTATAGAGCACTGCATTTAATTGCATATAGATTCAAAGAAAGGAGAGCTACTTTAACTGGAAGAATAAGAGGCAGTTTATGGAAAAAGTAGGACTTGGGCCTAGAAAATCTAGAAGGTTGGAAGGGGAAGCTTTAGTTTATAGATAGTAGAGTAGGGAGAGAATTATAAGGGAAAAGCCATAACCAAAGAGGTGGGAAATAAGCATGGCTCATTTGGAGGAAAGTGAGGAGATCTGTCCTGGAATTTAAGCTACAAATAAGGGAATAGCAAGAAACAAAGATGTATAGATCTAACGAAGTTGATTATGGAAGACTTTGAAGGAAGATAAAGGTTCTTGAAACTGATATGTAGTAGGAATGAAAGGAATTATAGTATTCAAGTTTCTTGAATAGGGGAGTGAAGTTATAAAAATGGTGTTTCCAAGGGATTTGAAACCTAGATTTTTTTCAATTGAAATTTTATTTTATTTTTCTAATCACATGCAAAGGTAATTTTCAACATTTAATCATTTGCAAATTTATGATCCACATTTTTCTACACTCTTCCTTCCCTCCTCCCTCCCCATGGCAGCAAATAATCTGGTAAAAGTTGTATATGTTCAATTGTGTTTAACATATTTCCATATTTATTATCTTTTGAAAGAGGAATTCGAACCAAGGGGAAAGGGGGGGGGAAACATGAGAAATAAAGGAAAAACATAAAAGAAGTTTTGAAAAAATGAACATAGTGTACTTTTCTCTGCATTCAGACTTTAGTTTCTTTCTCTCAATTTGAATGGCATTGTCCATAGCAAGTCTTTCAGGATTGTCCTTGTTCTCTGTATTGCTGAGAGAAGCTGCTGAGAGAAGCATCTAGCATCAGTAATCACTCATAATGTTGTTAATGTGCACAGGGTTCTCTTGGTTCTGCTTATTTTAGTCAGCACTGTTTTTTTTTTGTGTGTGTGTGTGTGTTTTTTGTATGCAATCAGGGTTAAGTGACTTGCCTGGAGTAATACAGCTAATAAGTATTTTAGGCTGAACTTGAACTCAGGTCCTCCTGACTCCAGGGTGGGTGCTGAATCCACGCATCACCTAGATGTCCCTGAAACCTGACTTTCTATGACAGGGTAAAGGGATCATTTAGATTTGTGTAAGGTGGGAAATGTATATGGATATATATTTTCCAAAGGTACATGTGATATTCAGAAAAGACTAGTACTTTTAATGTAAGGGTTAGTTGAATCCTCTTCAGAATTGCTTATCCACCTTTTGTGTCCAACTGTGACTCAAAGAAACTGTAGCATGGGAAGAGGTCATCACATCCCAGTAAAATTGCCTGGGTAGATGAGTGAAACTAGGTCGAGGACAATTGATGGACCTCAAGCCTGTCAATGTCATAGGGGGATGTCTATACCAAGCATGTGAGGACTTACCCTTGGCAAAAGGGGTGGATGAGAACAATCTGTTCCAGTGACCAGGAAGGCAGCTGAAGCAGGCTGTGGTGCACTTAGAGATTAGTCAGACTTTGAAGACATCAAGGTCATTCACTGCATCCTAAGCCACATAACTTTGTACAACTCTGCCTCACTTAAATCTAATTCATGCACAAGTCAAGACAGCACTCTATTATGTCATAAGTGCTTTTTAAAAACAAAGGAAAAATGAGGGAACTCAAAGCCTTACAAAAATGATTGTTGAAAACTATCTTTACATGTAGTTGAAAAAATAAATTTATTAAAAAAAAAGAAAGAAAACAAAGGACAAACTATAACATTTCCCAAAGTTCTTTGTTTTCCATTTCATTTGCCTTTGGAGAGAATTCTGCTCAAACTTTCTATCTGCTTAGAAAGAGGAGGAAGAAACTACCTCAGGACTTTCTTTTTCTGTCATGTTAGAATGGGTGGAGCGCAAAGTATACTGCTTCAGAATTCATGAACAGGAAAGCAGAAGAAGAATGGAAATTGTTTTTGTAAGGCCATTAATTTATTTATAAAAAGTTAGAGACATCAAGGACCAGAGGTTAAGAAGGTAGCAACTGCCAGGAGAAGAGGCTCAGTGTGGATTAGATAAGAACAAGCTGGGAGCTGAAGTTCAATTCCAGTCCATAGTTTTTCTTACTCATTTCCTCAAAGCTCAGTTGAGAGCATTTCCACTTGTTACTATCATTGTTGCTTTTGTTGTTGTTGTTTTAACAGCCAAATCCTTTATTTTCCTCTCATATTTTTCTTTTTCTTTCTGGACTATGTCAATAACTAGGTATAATATCTCTTAAACAAAACTTAAATATGGCTCATGTTGAGAGTCTACAGAAGGGGGATTGGTACAGTCCCTTCTAGAAAAAGTACACAATATATCTTAGGGATATTCATATAGAATAACTAGTTATTTCTTAAACTACAAGAGATGTTTAAAACACAAAAACTCATAAGTTCACATTTAATAAATACTGGAAAACATTTTAAAACTACATCATCCTGTTTTTCTTTCCCATTATTGTTTCAGTGAGTTAAGTTTAGGGGAAGACTCAGTCAAGGGAGGAAAAGAATCAGTCAATAACTTAAGGAGATGATCACTATTGCCAATGGCTAACTGGAAGAATAAAGGAGACAGAAATGTTTTACTTCCTTTGCTAGAGGTCCCTGAAAGAACTGACTTTGTCCCAAAGTAATGTTCAAAAGAAAATGGAACCTTTCTACAACTTTTATAGCCTGTTCATTCATTCTTTTATTTATTTTTTTCTTTATATTTTATTTTTTCCAAATACATGCAATGGTAGTTTTCAACATTCATCCATTTGCAAGTTTATGTATTCCACATTTTTCTACCACTTCCCTTCTCTCACCCTCTCCACAGCAACAAACAATCTGGTAAAAATTGTATGTGTATAATCATGTGTACATATTTCCATATTAGTCATGTTGTGAAAAAGAAATTAGAACTGAGGGGGGAAAACTATGAGAAAGAAAGAAAATACATGAAAGAAGTTTTAAAAGTGAACATGACAAGCTCTGTTCTGCATTCAGATTCCATAGTGGATGGCATTGTCCATAGCAGGTCTCTCAAAATTGTTCTTGTTTACTGAATGGTAATCAGAAGTTGCTGGGTCACATATGTGTTCTTTCTCTCTCTCTCTCTCTCTCTCTCTCTCTCTCTCTCTCTCTCTCTCTCTCTCTCTTTCTTTCTTTCTTTCTCCCAGAGGGTTGTGATGATGTATAATAGAATGTCTTAGAGAGGCTTTGGAGACATTTAGTAATTGATTCCAATTTGCTAACCATGTGATAAGTGATATCTTCTTTTATTGGCGAAATAACTGGAATTGGGGGAGCCTTCAAAAGGTATTAACTATCACCCCTGTCCTTAGCTACTCTCTTCCTCCAAATTAAATGTATTGTTGTTTTTCAGTTGTTTCAATTTTTGTCTTACTCTTCATGATTGAATTTTGCATTTTCTTGGCAAAGATACTGGAGTGATTTGCCATTTCCTTATCCAGCTCATTTTACAGAAATTGAGGTAAAACAGGGTTATGTGCCTTGCCCAGGGTTACACAGCAGTAAATATCTGAGGCTGAATTTGAACTTAGGAAGGGGAGTCTTCTTGACTCTAGGGACAGCATTCTATAGCTTCCTCAAAGTAGATTTATGGCACTGTGAAAATGGATCTTAGTCCTTTGTCTCATCATTTTTTATTTTGTTTTAAGAGAAGGACATTAATCCACAGACTCTGACCCTGGAGTGTTGGAAATTTAGAAGAGCCAACCTCCAGAAACTTGAGAATTTAGGAGCTATAATTCATGCTGGGTTTTGCATCCAGCTCAGCCTATTGGACATTTCAAATTGGATGGCCTGAGACATTATTAACTCAATATGTCCAAAACTGAACTATTATCTTTTCCCCAACTTCCAAAATTCCTTATTTTTATCAGACGCATGACCCTTCTTTCAATTTCCTAGGTTTGATAATGTTGGTGTCATCTTCAGTACCTCATTCTTTTCCATCCCTCATATCCAATCAATTGCCAAACCTTGCTATTTCTACCTTCACAACATTGCTTTAATCTAACTCATTCTCAGTACTCACACAACTAGTGCTTTAGTTCAGATTTTGATCACCTCTAGACAAGATTATTTCAATAGTTTTCCCAATTGATCTCTGTGCTCCAAGTTTCCCCTCTCCATCTAATCTAGATATTGCAGCCAAAGTAATGTTCCTTAAGCACAGATCTAATCATGTGACCAGTCAACCTCGTGAGTCTTCCTTTTCTTTCTAGGTTCAAACATAAACTGTTTTGTTTAGCTTTTAAAGCCCTATCAAACCTGGCTTCAATCTTTCTTTCTAGTCTCCTTGGACTACTGTATCTTTCAATCCAACCAAACTGGTCTTTTCTGTTCCTTACAAAAGTCATTCCATATCTTGTCTCTGTACCAAACTTTTTAAAATTTTGTTCTGATCTTTTACTTCTCTCTTGTTTATCTTTTTTGTGATCTCAAATTATTACAGTTTAGCTTTATTCTTTTATTTGTTTTTATTCTTCTTTTATTCTTTTCCTTCAATCCTTGGATATATAATACCAAATTACAATTATTAACTTGGGTCAAACCTTGGAACAATATAGTATCTCCTAAAGTCCATAGTTCCTATAGCTTCTATGGCTTTTGAGAGTTTGTTTTAGAAGAAAAATTATGAATTCAATCACAGTCACTTCTAGCCCCAAATTAGGAAAATCCCTAATAGGCAGAGGTTGAATTCTCTTTCTAAATTTACATTTATATCTATCTCTAAGTCTGGTCATGCAGGCACTATGTTATGATTTGGGGAGCTAAAGATAAATAAGAAAATCCCCACCCTCTCGGAGTCTAGTGGAAGAACTACAAGTAGTCCAGAGATGAGGTACTGAGGGCTGTACCAGAGTGGTAGCAATGTCAGAGGAGAGAAGGATATGTATAGAAGTTTTGTGTACAGGTAGAAATGACAGAACTTGCCAGCTGATTAGATATGGGGAATGAATGAGGAGAGAGTGAGGAATCCAAGATGACACCTAGGTTGTGAGCCTGAGTGATCTGGATAATGGTGGTATCCTCAACAATAACAGGTAAGTTTGGAAGGGGAGAAGGTCTGATAATGAGAATCATTTATGTAAAGAATCAACAGACCAGATTATAATGTTTGTGGATAGAAAGACTGAGAGAGGAGAACTTGAGAAAAGATCAAACTTTTTTGGAGATTTCCCTTAGTCCTTGAGTAAACCTCTAGGATTTCAAGAAACCTATAGAGTTGATTACCTTTCTTATTATCTCCCTTCTCTGCTACAGCTTAATCTTTACCTTCTCTTTCTTTTTGTTTCTGGGATTCCAGTTTCTTCTGACTTGACTCTATATGACCACTGTCCTCTACTTCTAAATCCTCAGATTTTCTTTCTGATCTTAAGATAACTATTTCTTTTTTTAAAATTTTTTTAAAAATTTATTTAAGACAAAGGGGTTAAGTGACTTGCACACAGCTAGGTAATTATTAAGTGTCTGAGGCCACATTTGAACTCAGGTCCTCTTGCCTCCAGGGCTGGTACTCTATCCACTGTGATACTTAGCTGCTCCAACTATTTCTTTTTATATATATTCCTGAGAACGTGTCCAAATCTTTTGGATTATTAATCATAGGACATTACTAGACCATTAAAAGATAAATATAAATAAGAAGAATCAATCAACATACATATTGACCATGATTATATAAAAAACAGTAATAATAAATTTTATTATTATATAGATAGAAATCAGGAAATAAAAATCCACTCAAACCGATCAGAAGGGAATTTAAATATAACTTATTACTTTTATTATTTCATTAACATTTATATTTTTTAATACTTTAAATATATAAATGACTCCCTTGGGAGAATACATAGTTCTTTCAGCAGTTTTGAGTAACTTCATCATATAGAAGCCAAGGATTGTTATTTTTGTTGTTACTGTTTGTTTGCTTTAGAATCAATGTCCTGGTGATGTTTGATAACTGTGAATTCTGAAAACTACTTCTCCAGTTAACTGAAAGGCAGTAGAGAGATATATTAGTTGGGAGTAGAGTGAGAATTCTGGATTTCATTGGTTCAGGGAACTCACAATTGGAAACTCTCTACCAATGTAGATAGGTACTTATCTGTAGCAACATCCTGGAGAGGTGACTAGTACACCTAGACATGATATATCAGAGTGATACAACTTGAAAATATCAGATGCAGGACTTCCTGATCCTAAGATCAACCTTTTATTAATTATGTCTCACTAAATTTCAGAAAGAAGAATAGTGGGTACAAATAGGTCGACATATTTTTCTCATTAATGAAAAGTGGTGACAAATATTATCAAGGAAAAACATAGTCAGGAAATGGAAGTTGACTGGTCATATAGCAAGAGTGAAGGATGAAAGATGGATTAGACAAGATATTCAGCAATACCCAGTAGATGTTGAGGGACTAAGGGCAAGATTGATCTTTCTTTGAGGATTTGTGGAAAGATCTGGATAAAAATTCCACTGGATGAAAAATCTTAGATTGCAACCTACACTGATGGTAGAGATGCCTACATCAATGAAATCATGCTTTGAAGTACAGAAGAAATACTTCAGATGGCATAGTTTTATTGGAGATTTTGTTCCTTTATTGGTTTCTATGTATTTGTTGAGCTTTGTAACTGTATAATGTTTACATATTATATTTGATTTATGATAAAAATTACCCATTTTTTTAAAGCCACTAACCTTTTCCTGCTTTAGTTCTGCTGACTTCTTTTATATATTTTGCAACACTTAGAACCTGCAACACATTTACATTTTGGACCTTCAAAGCTCTGTCTTTTTGTTTTTCAACCCTACAACTTTTTTTTTGGTAAAGGCAGACATTTTGCCATATTGCTAGTTTTTAAAAACTTCTATATTAATAGCTCAAATATATATGGAAGCTTTGTTGTCTGCAAAATGATTTCTTACAACAATCCCATAATTTAGGAAACGTTAGAAATATTCCCTTTTTATAGATGAAAGAACTGAGGATCAGAGAAGTTAGGGGCATTCTAGTAAAGTAGCAGAAGCAGCTAGCTGCTCAGCATACTTTTTAAAATTTTTTTTATAGATTTATTTTTCTTTCACAAGGCAATGGGGTTAAGTGGCCTGTCCAGTCCTACACAGCTAGGTAATTATTAAGTGTCTGAGGCTGATTTTGAACTCAGCTACTCCTAACTTCAGGGCTGCTGCTCTGTCCACTGTGCCACCTAGCCGTCCCTATTCAGCATACTTCTTATAGCAGCTAGGTAGTATAGTGGAGAGAGTATTGGGCTTGGAGTCAAGAAAACCTAAGTCTGAATCTTGGCTCTGAAACTTATTAGCTGTGTGACCTTAGACAAGTCACTTAACCTCTCTCAGCCTCACTTTCCTCATATGTAAAATGAGAATATTAATAGCACTTATATTTCAGGGTTATTGTTTTGCACTCCTAAGATACTACACAAATTTTAGCTATTAATTTATTAGTCCCCAAATTCCACAAAACCATATCTTTTTATATCTCTGTGAAAGAAGATTATAATATCTACTATGACAGTCAACTTTTTAGAATATCATAATACTTTATCTGGTTGAAATTTATTGCAAGGGGCAGCTAGGTGGTGCAGTGGATAAAGCACTGGCCCTGGAGTCAGGAGTACCTGGGTTCAAATCTCGTATCAGACACTTAATAATTAGCTAGCTGTGTGACCTTGGGCAAGCCACTTAACCCCATGCCTTGTAAAAAAAGCTAAAAAAAATAAATATATTGCAATTTGTAATAATATTGATTTTACTGACTCTTTAAATCCCTTCTATTCTCACTGATAGATTCTTCTCTGAAGTCCTGCTTAAAACAACTCATCTGATGAAACATTTTCTTCCTCTTTTTAAAAAATTTTTTGAAAAAGAAATCTGACTCATTAACATAACCTTCCTGATTTCTTTGCCTTGTCAGTTTAGTAATTTCTTCTTTTTCTCATATTTCTTTTACTTTATTTATGTCACACCAATTTCAATAGCTTTTCTCACAGACACCATAGAAAGGGGAAAGATTTGTCTGGGTTTCCAGAGGCCTTCTGGAGAAGAGATTTGGATAGAAAGGAAGAGAGTTTAAGGAAATATTGGAGGGGATTGGTGTCCTTGAGCTCCCACTCTTGGTTTGATTCAGAAACTTTCCAGATCTTTTCCTACTAATCTTCTCCCTTAATTGTCAACAGTTCCCTATTTTCTTTTTTTTTCTTTTTGGTTTTTGCAAGGCAATGGGGTTAAGTGACTTATCCAAGGTCACACAGCTGGTTAAGTATTATCTGAGGCCAGATTTGGGCTCAGGTTCTCCTGACTCCAGGGCTGGTACTCTATCCATTGCACCACTTAGCTGCCCCAGTTCCCTGTTTTATACAGAGACAAGCTCAGATTACTATGCCAGACATTCTAGTCCTCTCCCCCCACTCTGACTTTCTAGCCCCATATCTTATTATTCTCTTCTATATATTTTATGTTCCAGCCATATTGGAAGAATTCTGCCCCCAAACATACCCCAAACATTCATGTCTGTTTCCTATGCCTGGAATATCTTATTTCTACCTCTTTGCCAAGAATTGCTGATTTCCACTCTACCTTTAAAGTTCAACTTAACTAAATTGTATAGTCCCTGAAGTTAGGGTCAATGATGACCTTCTTCCTTAGCATTCACATAACATTTTGTTTTCTTTCTCTTTAATGTTCCTAACTGTTAATATTATGTGTTATATTTGTCTGTGGTTGTCTCATCCCTCCACAAGAATGTGAGATTCATGAGATTCATGAGAGAAGATAGACTCTTATCTAAAATTGTATTAGTGCTCATTAAGAATTGTACTTTACTCCTAGGAGTAGCCTGACAAATGTTTGTTGAATAAATGAATGAGCGAATGATTGTCATTGGCCTTTCCCACTCAACATGGATCAATTCAATTTAACAAATATTTATTAGGTTCCTACTTTGTGTAGGATACTGTTCTAAATGCTAGGAATACAAATATGAAAAAAATAAGTCCTTAGGACTGATGTTATAGCACAACTCTTTCCTATGGAATAAAAGATGATGAACTATAGGTACAAAATAAAGAATGCATTATCAGACATGATTAAAATGTTTGTTTTGCTTAACTTTAAATTTTTTTTATCAAGGAAGGATTCTAAGGAGAGGGGGATTATTTCAAATGAAGGGAAGGTAAACAGCAAGGTAAAAGTAGCTATATCTGTTTAAAGAGGTTTTGGAATCTTGAGAAAGTAGTGGTAAAAGAAAGGTTTTTATTTTGCTCCATGAGGAGTTTATGAGGAGCTAAGTTTTAGCTTTCATCTATAAATAGTATGAGCTATAACTGCCATCTATAAAGAGATGACATTAAACTCTTTTTTGGAGAGACTGTTAATTATATCTTGAGAAAAACTGAGAGAAGACAGAAGAAGAATGAGGAAAAATTCTTTCCTGAAAGAACTATTTTAACTTTTATTAATAAATAATGATTTTAGGGAAACTTTGACTATACTCTTAAGAGTAGAATAATGAGGGGCAGCTAGGTGGCCGTGGATAGAGTGCCGGCCCTGGAGTCAGGTGTACCTGAGTTCAAATCCAACCTCAGACACTTAATAATTACCTAGCTGTGTGTCCTTGGGCAAGTCACTTAACCCCATTTGCCTTGCAAAAACCTAGGGGGAAAAAAAAGAGTAGAATAATGGGGCTGTGTTTCAGAAGTAAGAAAGAATAATAAGGATAATAATAAGAAGAACCGTGATCTGTTTCACAGATAAATATTATAAATATATTTATGTCTTTGGGTTAGTATTGTCTACATCTTAATACTACACACACACACACACACACACACACACACACCCACACACCCACACACACACACATAAACACAGCCAGCAACTTTGATATCTTTTATATTTCCTTAACCTAGGAGATCAGGAGCTTGGATATTTATCAGAAATGAGTAACTGATTAAAGGAAGAGAGATTTTTCAAGTTTATTTAATAAGTAATATTTACTAAATAAGAGTTAGGTGTATAAAGCTGATTCATTAGTGAGGTATTAATATTTTAGTAAATAATAAAGGACTATCCAAATATACTCATGTGTTACTTTGGAATGAATATGGGAACTCCAAGTTAAGTAACAAACTGAAGAGTGATTATATCATTTAGGCTATATGTTAGAGAGATTGATTCTTAAACTGTTTCATATATACTCTGTATTTACCTACTTGTATACATGTTACAACCATATCTTTCAACCTAGGGTAAATTTCTGGAGGTCAGAAATTATAATTTATTTTGTCTTTATAATCCCAGACCTAGAATGTAGTTGGCATTTGTTGAAGCAAATAATATTTCATGAGAATTTTTGGGTCTTTGTTCTGAAAATGACTATGCATATATATTGTTGCTCTTCAATAAATAAAAATACAATTCAGTAAAAAAAGAGTCATTTTTCTAATAAGGGACTTTACTATCTTCTATGAATAAATTTAAGCTATGCTATTTATATAATTCACCAAAATAATAGAAATTAGAGAAATAAGGTGATTAGTAAAAGGCCTCAAAACTATGTTTACTGAACCATGAATCAGGTCCACAGCAACCAGAATTTATTCTAGTTTAGATAATTCTTTATTGTTTTATTTGATCTTGCTACTTGAAATTAGTTTGAGTTGATTCATATTATGGAGATTTCTATATTTTAACCATTTAAGATATTTGCTCTTTATTTGCCACTACCAAGAAAGAAAAAGTGAATGGATTATAGAACTGTCAGATTATTTTGTCACCACTTTGTCAATACTCTTTGCTCTGTATTGTCACTTTTCTAGACTCTATCTTTATCTCTGTAACTATGCCTTTCTCTCTGCCTGTCTTTCTATGTGTCTATTTCTCTCTGTACATCTTTGTCTCTGTCTTTCAGTGTCTCTGTCACTGTCTGTCTCTATATTTCTCTTTCTTTCTCTTGCAATTTCTCTTTTGAGGATAACTATATGAAGTTTATCACCCAGTCCAGCTCCTAGAGACTGTCTACCACCAACTTTGAAGATATTCTTCTTTTCTCAATATGTTCAAGGTCTGGCTCACAGTATTGCTCTCCACTCCAGTTCTTGCCCTTATGCTAGAGGACTTTCAACATATATGTTGTTATTCTTTCAAACACACTAACCTCTTATTTCCTTATGTTCACTGAACAAGTGTTCCATTTCCATGTCTAAGAAATCTGAAGTCTGACCATAAACTCCTAGGATCAAATATACTCTTCTCTGTTTGACATTTAAAGTTCTTAACAACCTGGCCCCTTATTACCTTTCCAGTCTACTTACACACTATTCTCCTTCAGTCGCCTTCCCCTTCATTCCAAACAAATTGTACTATTTTCTGACCCTCTTTCATAATTTTCATCTCTTATCAGTATCCTGGACCTTTTCAACCATTGTCTTCCTATATCTAGAAGACTTTTCCTTGTTTTTGCCTCCTAGAATCCCTGGTTTTCTTAAAAAAATCTATCTACTACTGGAGGTCTCTTCTGGTCTTTTCCCCTCCTTTATAATGCCTGTTCCTTTAAAATTACCTAATATTAATTTGTATATATAACATACATAACTGGGAGGAGGAGGGAGTCTGATACATGGACAGATACCATCAGTTTGCTTGACTGATGCAGTTTCTCCATGTGGATATTTCTAGAAAGTTTGTTTCTGTGAAAATTGTGGTGATATGTACCTTGGAAACACTGTAGAGCATGGGTAGATAATTGGTTTTGGTTGGCTAACCACATGATTGAAAGGAAGCTTTTTCCGTTGTTTTCATAGCTGAAACTATTGGCATCTTGAAGATGCCTGGGTCACCTTCAGCCCTTTTTTGGCTTCATTCACATCTGGGGAAACTTTATGAACTATGCTATAAAGATTAGGGTCCTAGGACCCTCTTCCCCCCTGAGGTCATATGGTCCCAAAAAACAGGCCCCATTCCTTGACTTTTTTGTTTTATTTTTTTCCATTTTAGATGAAAAGAGTGTAGTCTCTGACCTTGAGTGTCACAGTTTAGAAGAACAAACCACAGTTATTCAGGAATTGGAATCCAGGCTAAGCTTTGTAGCTGGAGCTTTATCAAGACCATGAAAAGAAGCAATGAGTGATCTTTATAAGTAACTTTCAGGATTCCAGACTTGTGGAAGAATTTACCACATCTGGACCAACACTATGTAGGAACTAAACTAAATTTTGAGTTTACCTTTCCAGAGTCCAAGATGGTCTACGAGAAAATGTATCCTGAAGATATTTGGGGGGGGGGGGGAAGTTGGCAATTTGGTCTTGCTACATCTTTGAAGTAAATATAAATCTAATTGATGTTAAGTGGTTAAATGGAACTGAGGTACTAGCTATAGTCCCCTAACAATTACTTTAGTACTCTGAACAAGTATGTACAGCATCCTATTCTGACTCTGGGAGAGGGAATCAGAGCATTCTCACTCCACATGTCTATACCTACATATTTGCATGTTGTCACCCTATTTAGAATATTAAAAGGCTGGAACTGTTTTTTTCACTTTCTAACACTAGTATTTACTATAGATCCTGGAATATAGTACATACTTACATTAATGTTTGTTCATTAATTGACTAGTTGATGGGAAAAGATAGTAAGAATTTGCTGTCTCAAGGCAGAGCCAGGTTAATTGTATGTAGAAGATATATCTGAATTCCAGATACATAGAAGATATATCTGAATTCTAGGCTATAATTTAGGGTACACTGATACAGTCCCTATTTCCCAATTTACACTTGATGCATTATTGCTGATACCTAAAATTACAAACTTAATTTTTTTCCTTGATCATGAAATTAAATGAAGTATTTCTTTTCAAAATGACAATTATTTTTAGGAGAGCAACATAAAAAACCATGAAACATTAATAGTTTAGAGCCAGGCTTTTCAACATTTTTTTCTTTATCATAGAGCCCTTTGGCAGTCTAGCAAAGTCCATGGCTCCTTCTTAGAATGTTTTAAAATAGTTGAACAACATGCTAAATTTCAGTTAGGGGTTGGCAAAAGTAAAGATATAATTTTTCCTCATCTATGTTCATGAATCTTATTTCTCCAAAGTCCCCAGATTAAGATGCAGTGTGTCTTAACATGAGACTTTATTTACTTAGCTGTGTGGCCTTGGGCAAGCCACTTAACCCCATTTGCCTTGCAAAAAAAAAACCTAAAAAAAAGATAAGACTTTATTTATCAGACCTTTTCTAATGGGATAACTATCTGAGAAAAGACTTTCACAAGGGAGAGGGTGTAAAGCATGTCTCAATTATGAGGAGTGTCAGTACAAGGTTGGCTTTAATTAGGGGTCCTGGGCAGCATGAGGCCACTGGAAATATTGAGGAAGGACCAAAATTCTGGGGAGATGAGTACAGAAAAAATGAATCAGAAGCAAGGTATAGTCAGTTGATAGGTAGCACAGATCAGGGGATATCAGGGACACCAGAATGGGGAAAGCAATCAGGGATAAGGGATAGCAATAGGCCAATGGCAAAAGAGGCATCAGGGATTATATTTTCAGGCCTAGGTCTCTAGCCCCTAGAGAAATTAAGATTCTAGTCCCAGAGAAACTGAGGTACTAGACAGAGAATCAATTAATAAGTATTTATTTAGAACCTACTTTTTCTGTGTCAAACTCTGTGCTTGACACTATGGCTATAAAAAACAAAAATGATGGTCTTTGGCCTCAAGAAGTTTATATTTGAGGGAAATAATATGTATATAGATAAAAACATGCAAAATAGCTAGGGTCTGGACCTATTTCATTGGAATTTCATTGGAATATGGAACTTCCTAGTGAGGAAACTCTCTTTACCAGTGCAGGCTGTCATCTTCTCCACAACTTGTAGTCTTAAAGAGTTGCCCAGGATACTGAGAGGTGATTTATCAATAAATACAAGCTAAATATTTTTTGGGGTCTAGCAGCTTGGGATGAGGGGGAATCAGGAAATACTTCATTTAAAAGGGTTTGCTTGAGTAGAGTTTTGAAGAAAATAAGTAATTATAAAGAGGTGAATGGAGTATCATATTTTTTTTGTTTTTTTTTGCAAGGCAAACGGGGTTAAGTGGCTTGCCCAAGGCCACACAGCTAGGTAATTAGTAAGTGTCTGAGAATGGATTTGAACCCAGGTACTTCTGACTCCAGGGCCAGTGCTTTATCCACTGTACCACCTAGCCGCCCTGGAGTGTCATATTTGATAAACAACAGAACATTTGCATTTAAGAATGGAAATAATGTATAATAGGGTTCTAAAAATAGGTTGTGAACAACTTTAAAACTTAAAGAATCTTTTATTTGATCCTAAAGGCAAAAGAGAAATATTGGAATTTTTTATGTCCAGTTGACAAGCTTTCATTTTAGGAAAATTACTTTGGTATTTGTGCGGAGGATAGTTTGAAGATAGAGGGATACTTGAAGACGGGAGACCAATTAGGAAGTCTAGGGAAGAAGTGATAAGAATCTGAACTAGCATGTTCCCTGTATGTATGGTAAGAATGAATTCAACATGAAAAGGATGGATTCAAGAGATATTGTAGAGATAAAGATATTATTGACAACTGACTGGTTATGTGGGTGAATCAGAGTGATGAGTCAAGGTTGATGCTGACATTGAGGACCTGGGTGACTAAGAGGATGATTATGACCACAACAGTAATAGGAAGTTTAGAAGAGGAATCAATTTTAGAAATAGGAAATTAAGTTCTATTTTGGACATATTGTATTTTTTGATATGGCAGTAGGGGCTCAAGGGAGGAGAATGGGACTGGATACATAAAGGAGAATGGTCCTGGATACATAAATCTGGGAGTCATCTGTTTGGAAAAACAACTGAACTCATAGGAATTGATGAAAATGAAAGTATAGAGAGTAAAGAGAAAAGGGCTCAGGACAGAACTTTGGTTCCTAAATTTTGAGGAAGGGAGCATGATATTTTTGATGATTCAGTAAAGGAGCCTGAGAATGAGTGATCAGAAAGGTAGGAGGAGAACCAAGGGAAAGCAATAGTCTAATAAAGAGGAGAGAGTATCCAGGAGGATCATCAGATGACAGATTTAGAACTAGCACAAAAGCTACCTAGTCCAGATCCTTCATTTTACAGAGGCCCAGGAAATGTAAGAAGAGGATAGTCAACAGTGGAGGTTAAGAAGGATGAGAATTGAGAGTATCAATTTTGTGTCCTAGTTGTGTTCCTTAGTGTTTGGATATAGAATATTTTTTCAGACAATCCAAATAGAAAACACAAGAAACTAATCATATAAGACAGGGAATATTTTTATTCATAACCCATCAGATAATTGGCCAGCCTGGGTCTTAAACAACATTTCCACATTTTAAAGAATAGATCAGTAATTGTACATTCAAGTATATACTATTACATACATATTAACTGATCAACCAAAGACTTGTCAGTGTTTGAAACAATATATGATTCCCTGTAAAGCAGCATCCCTGTGATACTTTAGTACTCCTCTCCTTCCTCTTCACCCTCTCCTTCAACAGAATCCACACCAACCTCCTCATAATCCTTCTCCAGGGCAGCCATATCCTCCCGTGCCTCAGAGAACTCTCCTTCCTCCATGCCCTCCCCCACATACCAATGGACAAAGGCACGCTTGGCATACATCAGATCAAACTTGTGGTCCAGGCGAGCCCAGGCCTCAGCAATGGCTGTGGTGTTGCTCAACATGCATACAGCCCTCTGTACCTTGGCCAGGTCCCCACCAGGAACCACAGTGGGAGGCTGGTAATTGATGCCAACCTTGAAGCCAGTTGGGCACCAATCTACAAATTGGATGGTACGTTTTGTCTTGATGGTGGCAATGGCAGCATTGACATCTTTGGGAACCACATCACCACGGTAGAGCAGGCAGCAAGCCATGTATTTACCGTGGCGAGGGTCACATTTCACCATCTGGTTGGCAGGCTCAAAGCAAGCATTGGTGATCTCTGCCACAGAAAGCTGCTCATGGTAGGCTTTCTCTGCAGAGATGACTGGAGCATATGTGGCCAGAGGGAAATGGATACGGGGATAGGGCACCAGGTTGGTCTGGAATTCTGTCAGATCAACATTCAGGGCACCATCAAATCGGAGAGAGGCAGTGATGGAGGACACAATTTGACCTATCAGCCTATTCAGATTAGTGTAGGTGGGGCGTTCGATATCAAGGTTTCTGCGACAGATATCATAGATGGCCTCATTGTCTACCATGAAGGCACAATCAGAGTGCTCCAGGGTGGTGTGAGTGGTCAGAATGGAATTGTAGGGCTCAACTACAGCTGTGGAAACCTGAGGGGCTGGGTAAATGGAGAACTCCAGCTTGGACTTCTTGCCATAATCCACAGAAAGCCGTTCCATCAGCAGAGAGGTGAAACCAGAGCCAGTTCCACCACCAAAGCTGTGGAAAACCAAGAAGCCTTGAAGACCTGTGCACTGATCAGCCTGTTGGAAAGGAAACAAAGAAACAGATAATTGTTGCTTGTGTTGCAAAGATAAGTTATTTGCATGAACTGTGCCTATTCCTTTATAGGTCAAGTTATTACTGTAAAAATTTTTATTTTTCTGTTATTTATCTATTTTTGGGAGTAAGAGTGCCCAGATAAATGATTTCCTTAGTGTGAGAAAACTCACACTGTCTTATTTTCTCCCCTGCCATCCCTCCTGGACTGTATTTGCTTAGCATTTTTCTTAATTGAAAAACTTTTAATTTTTTGATAAAATCATAGTGACAATTCAATCTATTTCTTCCCTATTTGTCTATGATACTGATAAAAAAGAAAATCTGAATAATCAATCACCTCATTCTATTTTATACATTAACCCCTTTTTTTAATATAACAAAGCCATTTTCCTCCTTTCCTCCCCCCAAACCACTTTGGGATAAAATATACCAGCTTTCGAATCCTGTCTAGAACCAGGTCGATGATTTCCTTGCCAATAGTGTAGTGCCCACGGGCATAGTTATTGGCAGCATCTTCCTTCCCAGTGATCAGCTGCTCAGGGTGGAAGAGTTGGCGGTAGGTTCCCGTGCGAACTTCATCTGTAAGATAGAAAGGAAGAAAATTAAGAAGATGTAAAACCACCAAGTTAAGAGTCATTCAGACTTCACTTATTAACTGCCGAGATAAAGACAAATGGTCAACAACTGAAAGGAGATATTTGTTTCAAAATTTTACATATCAAAGCTGGAAACAGACCTACAAATATTCTCATCTTAGATAAATGGAATCATGTAAAATAAAATTTAATTTTACGTTTGGTTTATGTTTTGGTTTATAAATTGACATTGGTGGTTTCAAATTTCAAGAGTATTTAAGAATGAAACATACCAATGACAGTTGGTTCCAAATCTACAAACACTGCTCTGGGGACATGTTTGCCAGCCCCAGTTTCACTGAAGAAAGTGTTGAAGGAGTCATCTCCTCCTCCAATGGTCTTGTCACTTGGCATTTGACCATCAGGCTGGATACCATGTTCCAAGCAGTACAGCTCCCAGCAAGCATTGCCAATCTGGACACCTGCCTGGCCTACGTGGATAGAGATGCATTCACGCTGCAGAAAAGCAAAAAAAAAAAAAAAAAAAATTGGATGGAATTGGAAAGTTAGATTTGTATGCAACTTTTCAATTATTCTTATTAAAATGTATTTCCATTCCTCAAGTTCACTTGTGAAATTGAAATTTACCATATAAATATCAGAAAGCAATCTGCTATAAATGTTGTAGTTGGGTGTGGTCTGAACAATGCTTTGTATTGGCTGCAGCAGCACGCTGTCCAAATCCATTGTTCATACTGCAGTGTTTGAATAAATCATATAAAATAATAATTTGTGAAAATTTTGGAAATCTGTTGGAAAATAAATTAGTCAAGGGAATATGGATTTTAATTAATTTAATTATGAATTATATGATAATTGTTCTACCACACCTTATTTTTCTTAAGTACAATATTTTCCCAAAATCTAATAAAGCTTGATTTCCCTTTCTCCTTGAGAGTGGGACCCCCATTTAAGCAAGGTTTTGATATTTTGGTATAGTCATATGTTTTATTATTGAAAGGTTGAGGCCACACCCAATCTAAGAATACCAGAATCAATCAAAGCTAAAAAAGAATCAATAAAAGTTAACTGTCCCTTTGCTGCATTGCTGTATTTTCTCTACTTGGTGTCTGCTTTGCACCTACTGTATTATTTAACATAGCCATCTCTAATTCCAGGAACTGGCTTCATGATCTCATTATATTATTTTGCCAATTTTTCTCTTCTGACCCCTTCTGGGATCCTATGTGTGAATAATTGAAATGAATCAATGAAGTAGCACCAGAACAAAAGACAGCATCCAGATTATATGCCAGAAAAGAGGGAACTGGAAAGAAAAATGTAATTCTTCTTTGTTGACATGAGTATTTTATTGTCTTTAATTTTCTCCATGTAATATTTTTCCAAACATTTCTTTCTAAGTGCTTAGAAAAAAAGACAATCAATTTAAGCCAGAATTCCTGTATCCTTCCCAAACTAAACAAACAAACAAAAAACCCTAAGAATCCATCACAAGGTTTGGTTTGTTTCAAATTTCTACTGCATTTCAATATATCCTGCCTTCTGTGGAATATTTTGATCACATCCTCTAGAGAGTTCTTTGTCTTTATCTTCTTTAGGGCACCCATTTCTACATGGTTTCTTACATGGGTGGAAGAGGAAAAAGGACAGCTCCCTAGGGTCCTGAAAGGATCGCACTTTACCCTGGCTTACAAAATGAGCATCTTGTTTGCTCTGGGTTAGCTGTCAAGGCAGAAAGCCCTTTGGGTTTGCCAGGGTGAACCCAAATGTCCCCAGACATTTCGCAACTTTTGGGGTGTGGGGGAGGAAAATACCCCAACCCTCTCAGTCATTCGAAAAGGCTACTTTTATACGATCATTAGTAAAATTTATTAATAGATTTTTTATAAATAATAATAAAGATTTCCTGCCCCCAAACAAAACTATTTCAAGGGGATAAACACACAAAAGCCAACAAAACTCCTCCCCCTACTCCACCCTTACTCTCTTTACCAAAAAGGCTTACAGAAATCCGCACTTTAGAGGAGAAATGTGTATTTTTTTATTTTTTTAACATGACATGCGCATTTTTGTTGGTTTGATTTTTATGAACCTTATTCTTTGCTTAGTCTCTCCAGTGCCCCTGTTCCTCCCCTCGACTCCCGCCCCCCGCCCCCCGCCCTCTGCCGCCCCACCCAAGATTGCAGTCAAAAGAGTGGGGTGGGGTGGGGAGAGAGAGAGAGAGAGAGAGAGAGAGAGAGAGAGAGAGAGAGAGAGAGAGAGAGAGAGAGAGAGAGAGAGAGAAGGGGAAGGGGGATGGGAGCAGTCAGCCTGAAGTAACACTAACACATAAATATACATGAGGCAGGGGAAACTATCGCTGGTTCTCAGCCTCAGGACATTGCATCATCCCAGACAGATGGCCTGCAGTGACCAGCCCTCTGAGGCACCGAAATGTCTCTAACCACTACCCCCAAACCCCTCCCTTCTCCTTTGTTCTTCCTCCTGGTTTTTCCGGCCCTGTGTCCTCAATTCTGATCCGAATCGCCATTTCTGCTATGTCTGCATATTAAAGCTTAAGTGCAAGAAATCTAATGCAGGCACAAACAAAGCATCGCTTCTAAGAAGCTGCAAAGAAAATGAACTTGAGTTTCGCAAGTAGCACAAGCAGCCTCCTTCACTGAGCTAATGCCCTTAGAAAGGACACAATAAAGGAGAGAGGAAACCTTACCATGATTGCTGCTTTGCGGCTGTTGAGTTGATGGGTGAGAAGAAGAAGAGAGGTTGATGCTTCTTACAGCGCGACTCTTAGGCGGTCGATGTAAGAGAACCTACTGCACATGGTCCAATACAGCTCCCTATATACAATTCTGTCACCATGGGGATGGGCTAGGGCTTTTTCCAGTTGGTCCAGACCCCTCAATCTGCCCGGAGAAGCCAAGACCAGCGAATTGTGATTGGTGCACACGACATGGGATGAGGTAATCTCTTCTCCACCCCTTTTTCTCTAGCATCCACAGACTGTTTGCATCCTTCAGACAAAGAGACCAAGCAAAGCAGCTAGCCAAGCAAGCATCCATCATAGGGAGTGGCGGGGGTGGGGTGGGGGTGGGGGTGGGGGGCGAAAAGAAGGAAAAAGAAGACTGTGGTTGGATAGGTTTATGCTGATTAAAGCACACAATTACAGTTGAAGCCACCTTTATAGAAGGATTAGTTCTTTATTTGAAAAGCAGAATGTCTGTGTTGAAGTAAAAGAATGAACGAAAAAATGACCTCAGGCCTCTCTCCCTCTTTTAGGAAGTAAACTGCAGTAAGCCTTTAGGTGATGCTGCTGATTGAAACTTTTTTGTACACTTTAAAAATGAAATGTGAGGGAAAGTGAAAGGATGCTTGGGAGGACCTGGGGAAAGAAAGTTACTTGTTTTTCAGTTGCAGCTCTAGCTGTAACTTTATTGTAAAATTATTTTCAAACCATTCTGAGGTATTTCTGTGTCATGTTTTATAGCCAGGTAGAGTGATAACCAAGGATAAATGAGAAAAGAATTTAATCTAAGAATACCACATAAGTCTCCTTAGGAACCTACACCCTAATTTGAACACACACACATACACATATATACACACACACATGTGTATATATGTATATATATATATCCAATATGAGAATTATATTTAATGAACATATTTTGAAAATGGGAAGAAAAGGAAATAGTTTCTACTAAGTAGAAACAGCACTCTATTTGAATATATTTTGTATTTTTTTGCACCTTTTTTGCAATCTTTTTCTTGGTTCATTTCTGAAGAAAACAAAATAAAGGAATGATTTGGTATGACATCTGTCCTTTGTGAACATTTAATGTCTATTTTTCTATTAGCTGGGGAATTAATCAGTTACAGGGAACTGAGAACATCAGATAGGAGAAGTGGGATGCAAAAAGAATACCAGACAGGAATGAACAACTTGGCATTTATGTAATCAGTTATCTCAATACACTGAAATTTGTGACTTCAATAAATTGGGTAAATATCAGATTTTTTTTTGTGCTGTGGATTTGTGTGTTGGCTATTGCTATCATATCATTGCTATCACATTGCTACTGAACAATAGGCTCTAAATTGCTCCAGAGTCCCATAAATAATCCAGACAGGCTCTTCTCAGAAACCAGATTGGGGCTCCTTTTTTTTTTTTTGCTATGTAAAAAGGATATATTGTTAAAATTGATTATTAATGTAGAATTAGTGTTGAAACTAGAATACTATTTTGACAATGTAAGAGCAATAAAAAAGGAAAGTATCTTGAGCAGATACTTTTTTCATATTGAATCTCAAGTCATTTAGTGTTCTGCAGACCCCATTCATTCCTATCAGACTAGCAAGTAGGGTGTGGCATAAAGGGAAAAAGAAAGACTGAAGAGAGACAGCTGGTGCAGGTTATTTTCTAAAGAGAGGCAACCTGCTATGTTTTTAGCTTGTAGTTCACAGATTTTCTTCATCAGGTCAATTATTTTGCATAAAGCAAAACCCTACAAGTTTATTTTTATCTAGTTCTTTGTGATTCTATAAGAAAGACAGCTTCAACCTCTCATTTTAGTTTCATTTCTTTGTCTTTATTTAGATTTCAGTAAAAAGGCAAGACTGAGGGGAAGCTATAGAGTCCCCTAAATACATTTCTCCTTATCCCAGAAAAACAAGTAACAATTAAATAAAAACTAAAGGACACAGATTAGTTGAATGTTTGGATAGGTGTTTCTTTTAATAATTCTGAGAGAATTTATGTTGCTCTCAGAATGCTACTGAACTACTGCACTGCGCACAATTCCAGTCTTTTCTCTGGATAAAAGGGCACCGCCCTGAATGTGATTTAGTTTTGAGATACAAAAAAATTGATGAAAAACCATACCATCTCCCTAATTCTTTTTGTAGTTTTACAAGGGATGGAATAAGGAGGGAGAATTATTAGAATTGTAAATTTATCCCAAAATCATTATATGTTTTATGCAAAAGAACTTTTTGCTGTATATTAGTATTTGCTAGTTTATTAGATCTAGGTCAAGAGGAGACTTCATTTGAGGCTTGGTGGCTATTAAATATTTAAATGGTAGACAGGGAACTATCTAATCTATTCTGTTTGTTCCTCATTATCACACTTATTCAAAGTACAGATTGTGATAAAATAAAAGAAAATATTTATGCAAATTCATTCAATTTTTAGTTCCAATTTTACTTTGCACTAACAAGTTATTTTTTGTTAGTGCCCAGTAGTATCTACTAAAACCTATGTAACCTTGAGCAAGTCATTTAAATACTTTTGGTCTTAATGTCCTTATCTGCAATTTCAATTGCACCATCTGTAAGGTTCCTTTTGTCTAAATTTTATGGTTTGTGCTTGTAAGTAAAATGTGAAGCAAGAGGAGACTTTTTTCTATGGATTTTCACTTGATTTTAATAACTTTACATTATTAATGATTGAAATATTTTTTCTATCATATTATAATGAAAGGAGTTGAACATGAGATCCCTGATTTCCCTCTAGCCCAGCTGTTGAAGTTACAGAGTATAAGAGACAGGGAGACAATATGGTATTAAGGTTTTTAAATGATGTCCAAGAAATATTTCCATTTTTTTCACCTAGATCTGAGATATTGGCCTCTGATCTGTAGTTTAAGAACTGTGGATGCTACCTTGTAGCAGGGGTAATCACTTTTCCCCCAATTCAGTCAGTGAGTATGAGTTGGAGGGGGTAGTCCAAAAGAAGTGTTTCAAATAACATCTGACTGCCAAGGTTAAAAAGACTCTATCAGCTGGGGCACAGAAAGGAGCATGTTCTTTAATTCCTCTCTTCTAGTCTTCACAAGACCTCTAGTTTATTTGGGTCACCCTAAGTGTCTGAAATTACCCTAGTAATTGGTCCTCCGACCCTTCCCTGAGCACAGGTGCCTGTAAAACATTTGGCACAGTGCTGGGCATAGGTAGTGGTCAATAAATACTTGATTCAGTTTTGGTATATGAATGCTATGGATTACTAATTGTTCTATAAGAGACCTTGAGTGGTGGGACTTTAGCAATGCTTGGAAAGAATCACATGAACTGATGCTAAGCAAAAGGACCAACAGAACATTGGACATGTTAACAACAACATTGTGAGTAGATCAACTATGATAGATACAGCTCCTCTCAGCAGTTCGGAGAGCTAGGATAACCCTGGGAGACTTGCTATATGCAACACCATTCACATCCAGAGGGAAAACAAAAACAAAAAACTCACAGAATTTGAATGAATACCATGTTTAGTTTTTTAAAACTACTCTTGGGTTTTTTTCTTCTATTCCATATTTTTCTTTCCTTTTTCTTAGTCCTAATTCCTCATACACAAAATGACTAATATAAAAACATGTTAAGCACAAATGTACATATACAACTTTTGCCAGCATGTTTGTCACTGGGGGTGGGTGGGAAGGAAGGGTGGTAGAAATAAATATGAGTGGATGAATGTTAAAAAGATTTCATAACATGTAATTGGAAAAATAAAATATCAGCAGAGCTATTTTCTTAGTAG
This sequence comes from Macrotis lagotis, assembly GCF_037893015.1. Lineage (NCBI taxonomy): Eukaryota > Metazoa > Chordata > Mammalia > Peramelemorphia > Peramelidae > Macrotis > Macrotis lagotis. Next base: position 259,351,522 of record NC_133659.1, on the reverse strand, counting down.
GACATATTACACACACACACACACACACACACACACACACACACACACAGCAGGGAATAGCACAGAGAACCAAGAACCAAGTGAAGCAACATGCTCTGCCAAGGTGTGGCAATGTAAGGGTACCATAAGAAAAGGTATGGTGTTAGGGTCCTGCAGTATTAGAAGCTGTGCCTGGCCAACATGTATTCCCTGTGTGTCTCTTTGTTAAGGTACTATTTGTGTGTGCCTACAATATGCCCTTGATTTGTGAGGCTTGTTCGTAGCTATTTTTCTTACAATGCCATTTCTCAGTAAATGACTTTATTATGATTTAATTGGTTAACTGATTAACTATTAAAAGTAAAAACAATAGTAGAGGGGGCCGCTAGGTGGCACAGTGGATAGAGCACTAGCCCTGGAGTCAGGAGTACCTGAGTTCAAATCTGACCTCAGACACTTGATAATTACCTAGCTGTGTGTCCTTGGGCAAGCCACTTGACCCCATTTGCCTTGCAAAAACCTAAAAACAAAAAAAACAACCCAATAGTAGAGACCTGTAATCTATAATTTTAGGAATGGGGATGCACAGAGTACCTTGAACCTAGGTAGTCATCCCCTTAATTGAACTAGTGAGTGTGAGTTAGAAGGAACAGCCCAGATAGGATGCTACATAACTTTTAAAGCATTCATTAAGCACCACATATATCCAACACCATTCTCAGGACATTGGGGAATAAAAAAATAGAAGTTATGGTCCTTGTCATTGAAATGTATAATGCAGTTGAAAAGGTCAGATATAACTATAAGATATTGAGGTTGATTTTCTTGTAAAACCTAGGGAATCATTCTTACTATCATTATGTCATTCTTCTTATTAAAAGAACACACACCAAAATCCAGTTATGTAATCATTCAAGTATTTGAAAGAAGAGAGCATGATAGAAAGATCAGAGAGATCTCTCTGCCCCTCTCCAACCTCAAAAGTTCCTCTAATTACAAGTTATGAAATTTTCATTGTTCCAGAGGTATAACATATTGATTAAATTCGAGGCCTAAATTATTGGTCTTGGATCCTTTCTGATAGCAGATTTTTAACTAGAGGTAGAGTAGGGATTGAAAGAGAAGGCTTGAAGGTGATAAGACCTCCTTTCTAATTTTGTCTAGACTTAGTCCTGAATGGAAGATAGCAATCTTGAGGGAAGTAAAGTTGTGACTATGTTGAAATTATAAAACAAAAGGATTGGACCAGATGACCTTTAAGGCCTTCTACCTCTAAAATTCTATGGGAATATGATCACAATAAGCTATGGTTTGCCTAGAAAGAATTTATTGAGGAAGTAGGTCTTGAATGTGACTGAAAAGGAATTGTTGAAGTTAAATTAGAAGAGAGGAAAAGAATGTTTCAAGTAAGGAAAGGAACATGTGTAAAGTAAGAGGCAGTATGTGTCTGACCTCCCTATAACATGTTGGAAGAGAGAGACAGAGCTAGACAGACAGACAGACACACACATACACACACACAGAGTGAGAGACAGACACATAGTGTTATTATAAAGGTAAATTGGGGTGAGATAATGAAAGACTTTGAATCTCAAGCTGAAGAATTTGGAATTGTTCCTCCAGACTGTGAGGAGCTATTATAGACTTAAATAGCAGTGTTACATGATGTAAACAGTGTTTGAGAAAGATTAATATAACAGAGATGTGCAGGCTAAAGGGAGAGAGTGAAAATTAAAAGACCATTTAGGAGAAATAATTGTAGTAATCTGGGTGCAAGGCTAGAGTGAAATTATAACTAACTTTTTAATTTAAGTTATCTTTAAAAATTGTGAATTTAATAATTCTACTAAGTTAAGCAATATAACATAATTTTTCCACTGAATGGTTATTTACACAGGTGATAGCCCTGGGTTTTATCAAAGTCTCTATGACATACATGCAGAAGATTCTCTCTAATATCCATGTGTAAGCTTCATACCCTACCAAGACATACAGTTTCACATCACTGGAAAAGAAAGAAATCTCCTTTCACTGGATTATGAAATTTTGATTTGAGGATAGGGAATGTTATACATTCTTGCATTATTAAGACTGATAAATTCATAACTCTAAAGTCCTCGCCCCACCATACATCTGGGAAATTTCCTATCAGGTTTGTATCTATTAACAATTTACAGATAATTGGTTTTCTGTGGCCATATATAATTTATCTAGCAGTAAAGAGTCAAGAGAAAAAGGGACTTCTTTCAGTTTACTCCTGAACATATCCCAGAAATTTCTACCTCATGTACAAACTATAAAAAAGAAGGTTAGGGGCAGCTAGATGGTGCAATTGATAAAGCACTGGGCCTAGAGTCAGGAGGACCTGAGTTCAAATACTTAATAATTACCTAGCTATGTGATCTTGGGCAAGTCATTTAACCCCATTGCCTAGCAAACCCCCCCCCCCCAAAAAAAAGAAGAAGAGATTTGTGTTGGGGGTTCCAGTCCTAGAGCTATCTAAAACAAGTGGAAGCAAGGAAGAAATTGAACAGGGAGGGCCAAAGGGTATATTGGTCTTCTAGCTTTCCCAATCAATAGGTTTACTTTTCTTCTTTTTCTTCTTGATGACTCTTAATTTTTTTTTCCAAGGCAATGGGGTTAAGTGGCTTGCCCAAGGCCACACAGCTAGGTAATTATTAAGTGTCTGAGGTCAGATTTGAACTCAGGTACTCCTAACTACAGGGCTGATGCTCTATCCACTGTGCCACCTAGCCACCCCTACTCTTAATTTTTAAAATAAAAATTTAAATTATGAACTTGATATCTCCCTTCTCTGCTATAACTCAATCTTACTTTCTCTTTTTCTTTTTGCTGGTTATGCTGGTATGCCATTTTTAAAAAATAAGTTCATCAGGACATGATCAAGTCTCTTACTAGGAGACTGGAAGGATGGGAATGTGTTCAATAGAAAAAGCAAAGTATAGAAAAGGAAAATATTTAGGGGGGAAAAGATACTGAGTTCAGTTTTGGACTTGCTGAATATAAAATATTTATTAGGCAATTGAACAGTACTGATACTCAAAGGAGAAATTAAGAGCTAGATCTCTAGATCTTGATAGAGACGATAGTTCATTCTTGGAGCTGCTGAGAAAGAATGTGGAGAGAAAAGAGGACTAGAATAGTACCTTGAGGAATACTTACAATTAGGGAGTATAATGAGTCAGCAAAAGAAACTGAGAAAGAATGTAGGAGGAGAAACAAGAGGGAGTGCTATCACAAAAACCCAGAGAAGAGGGAATATTCAGGAGGAAAGGTAATCAATAGTCTCAAAGGCAACAGCATGATCAAGATAAGACTGAGAAAAGACCATCGTATTTTGCAATTATTGATAACTTTTGAGATAGTTTCTGTTAAGTGATGTCAGAAGCCAGATTATATAGGATTGAGGGAAAAGGGAGAGGAAATAGTGGGAGTTTAGACAATTTTTTTAAGCTGTTTGTCAAGAAATGAAAGCATGATATAGTATGATAATTAGAGAATGGTAGTGAAGAGGGTTTTTTTTAAGGATAAGGGAGTAGACAGTTTGAAAGCAATGGGAAAGGAATCAATGGATAGGAGAGACTGAAGATCCAAGAGAGGATGATTAAGGATGTAGTCTGCTGGAGGAGATAGAAAGGGATGGGATAAATGCATGTGTTTGGACTTGGCCTTGACAAGGCAAAGTATCATCTTTTCAGCATATATTGGTCAAAAAGATCACTTAATGGGAGATGACAGCAAGTTTTTTTTCTTTTTCTTTTTTTTAGTTTTTGCAAGGCAATGGGGTTAAGTGGCTTGCCCAAGTCCACACAGCTAGGTAATTATTAAGTGTCTGAGACCGGATTTGAACCCAGGGACTCCTGACTCCAAGGCTGGTGCTCTATTCACTGTGCCACCTAGCCACCCCGAGGGGTTTTGATATGAAGAGAATGGGGAAAGACAGAGCATACATGGGGAAGAGAAAGTTGAGGTGGAATGATTTCAATATTCTCAATAAAGTTAAAGGCAGGATTCTTGACTGAGGAGAGATGTGAGAGACTTGAAAAAGAGAAGGGGATATTTGGAATAACTTTTGTGATGGTGATGTAGGAAATCAATTGGGAAGGAATAAAAAGGACTGCCTTGAAACAATGAGGGTCCAATTGAGACTGTTTAACATGAATTTATAATGAATTCAGTTAGTTTGATTGTGAGACCTTCTCTGAGTTCAGGGGTGAGATCTGACAAGAGAAAAGTGGCAATAAGACAAAACAGCATAGCACCCTATAGGTTTGAAATGACCAACTACTGCATTAAAGTTGGAGAGAGAGAAGAACTTCAAATCATAGTAAGCATAATAATCTAAAGAAGTACTGGGGAGTGAAGGGTTGTAGGTCTAAATGTAGGCAACAATAGGCATCTTTCCTTCTGTCTTCTTCGTCAGTCTGATGGGTAAGATTTGAAACCTCAGGCTTGTTTTAGTTCACACTTCTCATATTTTTATAAAGCATTTCTGTATGGTTGATAACTTGTCTTTCTTCTTTTGAAAATTTTACATCATTTGACCATTTATTTGTTGGGTTGTGTTTCTGGTTCTTACATATTTAATTCCCTATAAATCTTGACTATTAGGGAAATTTCCTAAAAAAAACCAAAAATGTTTCTTCCCCTACTCAGTTAACTGCTTTGTATTATATTATTGGAAGGAGTGCTAGTCTTGGAAATAGGAGACTTGGGTTCAAATATTGATCAGTCATATTGAGAGTACAATTTTGGATAAAACATTTTCCTCTTTTTTTGGACCTCAGTTTCCTTATCTGTAAATAGGATGGTAATGCTTTCTTAACCTACCCTCCTTGGTTGTTATAAAATATTGCAAATTTTAAAGCATTATATAAATACAAATTTGTATTAAGTTCAATTTTGGACAAGTTTAATTTGTGGTGCTGATAGGACATCTAGATGAAAATAGCAATTTGTCAATTCCAGACTATAGTTCTGGGGAGAAGTCAGAAGGAAAATATAAATTTTGAGTCAATTAATCATTCATAGGCATTTACCAGATGCTGGGATAACAAAGTAAAACATGGAGCAGAAATGTAAAATACATATTTATAACATTATATATAAAATATATATAAACATGCTATAAAAAGTAAACATTGATAATTTTAGGTCGTTACATGGATTTGAATAAGAACTCAAGTAGAAGGTAACATGAACTGAACTTTGAAGGAAGCTAGGGACTCCAAGAAGAAGGGATGAGAAAGATGTAATATTTCAAATGACACAGGGACAGAAGATGGAAAATGGTATGTAGGGGACAGAAAGTAGGTCATTTTGATTAGATTGTAGATTGAACAAGGGGTAAAATGTAATAAGAAAGGAAAGATGGATTAAAGGAAGATTATGAAGGGTTTAAAATGCTGAACAAAGTTTGGATTTGATCCTATATGCAATAGGCAGCCATCAAAGCTTTATTTTTAATGTTTGTAAATAATTTATATTTTTAAAATATTTATAAATAATTTATATTTTTCCATTGATCATTCCAGTTATAAACTTCCTTATATATACATTGTTCTGAGCATTAACAACGATATTTTGTCCTTAAGGACTGGTTTATGATGTAATTTGACCTCATTATATACCCTGAGTAAATTAACAAATATGATATAGAATGTTATACATATTTAATCTTTTTTTACATTGATTTCCATGATTATTTCAGAGGAATACAGAGTTCACAGGAACAAAAATTTATCCTAACAAGTAATGAAGATCGCACTTAGTAATCCTAACCATTTCTTCAAAAAAGTCTCTCTTGCCATTGGAATTTTTTGAAAAAGCAATGCTTGTACCTATGTTTTAGAAACGTCCCTTTGATAGCTGTGTATGGAAGATAGATAGGAAAGGGGGAAGGCTTAAGTAAGGAAGACTAATTGAGAGGCTGCTGTAATAGTCTAGGCAAGAGATTATGAGGGCCTCAACTAGGTAGGATATTGATCATGAGAGAAGGTGACTAGATAGATGAGTTATTGTGAAGATAGAATCAAAAAGGTTTGGCATCTGATTGGATTTTAGTGGTGAAAGTAAACATGACTCTGTAGCTGAAAAATCTAGTTGACTTGTTTTACAGTATTGAGTTTGAGCTGTCCATGTGATTTATTTTTTTAGGTTTTTGCAAGGCAAATGGGGTCACACAGCTAGGTAATTATTAAGTGTCTGAGGTCAGATTTGAACTCAGGTACTCCTGACTTCAGGGTTGGTGCTATATCCACTGCGCCACCTAGCTGCCCCTCCATGTGATTTTGAATTGGAAATATACAATAGGTGATTGGTGAAGAGGGACTGGAGTTCAGAAGAGAGACTGGGGCTGGATATTTATCTGGGATATTTATAATCTGCATAGAGATAATTATTGCACCTCTAGGCACTAAGAGAAAGAGAGATAGATAGATAGACATAAGATAGAAACAGAGATAGAGACAGAGCAACAAAGACAGAGATATACCTCACAAAGATGAAGAGCAAACAGAGGCAGTCACAGAATGTATACAGAGAAAATACAGGACACAGCCTTGGGTTATTATACCCAAAGGAAGGGATATATCATAGAAATTTTGAAAGAGGAGGTAGGAAGAAAATCATAAGAGAGCAATGTCACAAAACTCTAGGAGTAGAAATTATTCAAGAAGACAAGATGTAGTGGTAGATGATGTCAAGAGGAGGTAGAATGAAAGAATGAGAAAAGGCTATAAAATTTAGCAACTAAGAGATCATTATTAATTTTGGATAGAAAAAAACCTAGCTTTAAAGGGTGAAGGGTGAGTGAGAGTCAAGTCAATATGCATTTATTAAGTACCTACTGTGTGCCAAACACTGTTAAGCAAAGAAAGGCAAAACCAGTATTTCTTTCAAAGAAGTTTAGTCTAATGGGAAGACAGTATGCTTATAGTTGTGTACAAATGAGATGTCTACAGAATATATTGGAAATAATCTCAGATGGAAAGCATTAATAGTAAGGGGGACCAGGAAAAGTTTCTTGAAGAAGGTGAACCTGGTACTTGAAGGAAGCCAGGGACATCAAGAGATTGAGGTGAGGAAGGAGAAAAATTCTAGGCATAGGGGATAGCCAGTGGAAATTCAGAGTCATGAAATTGAGTGTCTAATGTAAGGAAAAGCCAGGAGACTAGGGGAGGCAGCAAGTATTAGCAATTTTTTATCTGGTAGTTCTACTGAAAAAGGGATGAGAGATATGGAAGATATATTTGGAGGAGATGGTATAATCAAGTGAAGTTTTTTCATTTGTTTTGTTTTTAAGATGGGGAAAGATTGAAAGATCTGTGTGTATCTGTAGACAGTAGCAAGCAAACAGTAGATAGGGAGTATTAAAAAATGGTGGGGAGGGGCAGCTAGGTGGCACAGTGGATAGAACACCGGCCCTGGAGTCAGGAGTACCTGAGTTCAAATCCAGCTTCAGACACTTAATTACCTAGCTGTATGGTCTTGGGCAAGCTACTTAACCCCATTTGCCCTGCAAAAACCTAAAATAAAAACAGTGGGGGAGTGATTATAGGAGGGGCAATCTGCCAGGGTATTCATAAAGGAATTGGCCATGGTACAATGAAAAGCCACCTTTTCATCACAGCCTGGAGTTAAAGAAGAGAGAATGGAGATATGGAGTAGGGAACAACAAAGAGCACATTTTTTTCAGGAAAACAAGATAGAAAGTTCTCTCCTAAGAGGGAAGAGTGGGAAAGGTAATGTGGACAGTATATTTCTATGAAAGTGATAACACAAGTCAAAGGAATGGATGAGATTACTAAAGAAAAGGAAAAGGACTAGTAACAATCTGGGGAATGTCATTTATGATCTGGAAGAAGCTGAAGAAACAGTGAAGTTGTGGCAGAGAAATAGGAGAACCATGCCTTGGAAGTCAAAGGAAAAAAAGATTATTAAGAAGCAGATAATGACCTCAGAGAGGTCAAGGAAGATGATGAGAGTTTAAAGGGATAGCAGGGTAAAAGAAGACTTTTAAAAAACATTTTTATTTATTTAGCATTTTATTTTTCCCCAGTTACATGTAAAAACAATTTTAACATGTATTTTTTAAAACTTTGAATCCAAATTCTCTCCCTTCCTTTTGCCTTCTCGCCATTGAGAAAGCAAGCAATTTGATATAGGTTATAAATGTGTAGTCATGTAAAACATTTTCAAAACAGTCATTTTGTGAAAGAAAACAGAGACCCCCCCCCCCCAAAAAAAAGAAACCTCAAGAAAAATGAAGTTAAAAAGATCTGTATTCAGACACCATCAACTCTTTCTCAGGGAATGGCTAACTTTCATCATCATAAGTCCTACAAAGTTTAAAGAAGACTTTCTAAGATAAAGAGAACCTTAATATGTTTATAAACTAAGGGCAAAGCACCAAAAGAGAGACTGAAAATGGTAAAGAATGTAATAAATATTTATTCAATTGAATTAAAGAATTAGGAAGCAGGGGGTGGAACTTAGGGACAACTTTAAGAAAGTTTCCTTTTACTTTAGAACTGGAGGAAAGAACAAAAGCTGGATGAAAAAATAGTTTAGGGGCGGCTAGGTGGCACAGTGGATAAAGCACCAGCCCTGGAGTCAGGAGTATCTGAGTTCAAATCTGGCCTCAGACACTTAATAATTACCTAGCTGTGTGGCCTTGGGCAAGCCACTTAACCCCATTTGCCTTGCAAAAACCTAAAAAAAAATTTAGAGGCATGAAGACTTAAATCTTTTCAGTAAAGTAAAAGTTTAATGCTAAAAATGTGGAGGGAGGGAGTAGAATTCAGGTATTGAGGAGATGAGAGACCGTATGATACAGCTATTGTGAAGAGTGTATTAGAATCAATAACAAATTAATAAAAGAATTGGTTGCAGCAGTAAAGATCTATTTAACACTTAACAGCATAAATTTGTGTAATCATGTAGCTAAATCTATTCTTATGTCCCAGTAACCATAGAAATTGAAGCATTTTTCCAGGATTTGATTGGCCAGGAGTTCATAAACTGTATGGAGAATTCTGGGATGTCAGGTTATGGTTCTGAAAGTTTGCAGAGAATGGGGGGGGGGGGGAAGCAGGGTTCAAATGACCAGGTGCATCCTTCATCTTGAGGCTATCAGAATCAAACACAGCATCTAATTTGTTCTTCTCCACTCTCTTCAGTCACAGAGAAAAGTAGCTGTTGCTAGACAGCAATGGTCACCATTAACAATACTGACAAAGTATTGACTGACTAACCTTAACCACATAATGTATTAAATATTTGGTAATCTACCTTCCAAGATGCACATGGGACCTCTATGAATACAATCACAGAATATTCTTTAAGTAAAGAAACACAGATCTAAAAAATTGGAGAAATATAAACATTTCTTTTTGTGGATAGACCAAGTCAATATAATAAACATAACAGTGCTATTTAAATGGATAGGAAAAATTAATGATCAAACAAGGGATAGAGAAGATAGACAGTTTTGATTATATAAGATTATGTTTTTAACACAAAGCCAATACAACTAAATTATAAAGAAACCAGAAGTTGGAGAAAAATTTATAGCAAGTTTTTCTGATAAAGGAACTTTTTCAAATGATAAGAACTATTCTCCAATAGAAAAAATGATCAAAGGATATGAATAGTTTTCAAAGGAAGAACTTCAGACTATCAACTTCATTGTTTCTTTTTAATTAAATTAAATTAAATTAAAACTGTTCCATAAAGGGACATGTAGGTGGCTGAGTGGACAGAGCAACAATCCTGTAGTTAGGAGTACCTGAGTTCAAATCCAATCTCAGATACTCAATACTTAATTGTGTAATCTTGGTCAAGTCACTTAACCCCATTGCCTTGCAAAAAAAAAAATAACAGTTCCATAAACATACACATAAATGGTTATTACAGCAATTCTGTGGTTCCACTCTACCTCCATCAAATCGGCAGAATTGACAGAGATGTAAAACAACAATGTTGGCAGAAGAGTAGACAAGTAGAACATTAAAGAATTGTTGGTATTACGATGAATTAATCTTAATTTTTTTTGCAAGGCAATGGGGTTAAGTGACTTGCCAAAGGTCACACAGCTAGGTAATTATTAAGTGTCTGAGATTGGATTTGGACTCAGGTCCTCCTGACTCCAGGGCTGGTGCTCTATCCACCCCTAAATCTAATCATTTTGGAAAGCAATTTGGAACTATGTCCCAAAAATTACTAAATGGTGCAGAGATACTACTAGGCCTATACCTCAAAGAGATCAAAGAAAAAAAAAAGGATCTTCATATATATTAAAAATATTTGTTGTCATGGAAAAGAACTGGAAATTAAGGAATGTCCATCATCAAAGGGATGATTGCACAAACTATATATGTTAATGTAATGGAATACTATTCTGCTCAGCATTGACAAACTGAGAGAAACTTGGAAAGACTTGAACAAACTGATGCAGAGTGAAGTGAGCTTAAGCAGAACAATTTATACAATAACAACGCTGTAGAAATAAACAACTCTGAAAAACTAAAGAACTCTGATCAATGCAATCCTGAGTGTTAGAGATGGACTCAGGATACAGTTGAGACATCTATTTTTGGACCATACTAATGTATGAATTCGTTTACCAGTTATGTTTGTTGCAAGGATTTTTTTCATTTTTTCCAATTTAAGGGAAAGAAACTAAATGCTTGCTGATTGAAAAGAAATTAAATTTTAAAAAGAAGCAATGAAGCCAAGATAGGTTGAGAACCAGATAGCTATGATGAGTGAGCACTCAGTATAATAGACCAAATGGATGACACAACCTTTAAGGACAATTAAGAGCTCATGCCCTTAATTGCAAATTCCTCAGGAGTTTATACTTTATTTCTGTGTGAGCAGCAAGAATCAATAAGGGAAATCATAGATTCCTGTGGCAAATAAGCATATACCAAAGTAGCTCCTCTTTTCCCTCCTTCAATTGCCCCTGTTTAATGAGATATATAACATATACACATATATGCATATGCAATGTATACATCTATCCATCCATCCAAATCTATCAGCAGAGACTAATCTTTGTGTGTTGTCATATAATTAATGGGAATTAGGAGCTAATACAATCTAGAATAAAACAGAAGCTTCATCTAATACCTGTTGGAAAGACAAGCAGTGAAGCAATCAATTTGCCCTCCCTAAGAATTCCCATACTCAATGGTACTTTTTGCCAATGCTTCCTTAGCCATCCTTAAGGCATAAGAAGGAGAAATGATCAATAATGTGAACTGAATCACATTCCCCTAGACTAGAGATATTTTTATTGGTGAATTAGAAGCCTGGATTTTAAAGAGCTTTTAAAGAGAAAGCAGTATTCTCTCTGTGTGAAACTTTAAGGAGAGAACAATGGGCTCCTCTTTGTCCTTTCTCCCAGTCAACTAAGACTATCCTACAATAGTATATCCTACAAGAGAATTTTGAAATAATTTTATGGTTAAGTCTAGGGCTATTGGTCCTTTGTCCTTACTTATAATGGGTTTGGGATAGCTAAGTGACATAGTGGATGGAATGCCAAGCTGGGAATCAGGAAGACTCATCTTTCCTGAATTCAAATCCGGCCTCAGACTAGCAGTGTGACCCATGGGAAGTCACTTAACTCTGACTGCCTCAGTTTCCCCAACTGTAAAATGAGTTGGAAAAGAAAATATCAAATCATTCCAGTATCTTCATCTAGTAAATCCCAAATGGGTCATAAAGAGTTGGACATAATTGAAATGATTGAACAGCAACAGAATGGGGTTCACTCATTTTTAGTGAACCCTTGCTCAGAATGCAATAAAAATCAGTATATTTGGAGACAAAAAACATTATAAATGACAGAAAATAAACAAAAATTAAAAAAAACAGAAAATACATGAAGGTAAGTGATGACAGTTTATCAAGCAGCAGTGAGGCAGAGGAGAGGAATTAGAGAGGGGGTATATTCATCAGGTTCTAGTGCAATAGCAAATTCTGTCTAGACAGATTATTCCTTAAGTGGGTCACTGAGTTAGACAAAGCTCCAATTGTTTATGATTTGATTCACTACTGGTCAATTTGCTTAGCTCACTTTGCCTAGAAGACCCAAAATTTTCCAGGCTTCTTCCATTCCTTGCAACTTCTAGTTCCCATGAACCTCCCTCCTTCCAACTGGGAAAACTCTACTAATTTAGCCTATAATGGGCTACACACACACACACACACACACACACACACACACACACACACACATATCTTTTTATTGTTCAGTTGTTTGGTTGAGTCTGACTCTTCTGGAGTCTATGGACCAAAGCATACCAAAACTGTCCAAGGGGTTTTCTTGGCAAGGATTCTGGTGTAGATTGCCATTTCCTTCTCCAGTGGATTAAGTGATTTACCTAGGGTCACAAAACTAGTAACAAAATATAAATATCTATTACCATTAAGGTTGATCCCTTTCACATTTATAATTGACCCAGAATTATTCTTCTGGTGGGAGTTACTTACTGTTGGAATGTCCTAAGGCTGGAAGGGTAGAAGATTAAGGCATTCCAGGGAGAGAAATGACTACATTATCCAATTGACTTGGTCAAGATCAAATAGGGAAGTTAGAACAGCATTGAAGGACTAGGGGTGGGAGAGAGAGAGAAAAGAAAAGATGGAGGAATTTATTGACACCATGAGGACAAAGAACAGGTTTGGGTAGTTTAAAGGAAAGAAAAGACAAAAAAATAGTGGTCAGAGAGGGAAATTTCAGAGTTCAAGATATTGGAGGTAAAATAGTTTTTAAGTGACTCTGAGGTCTGAGGTGCTACCATTCTATTAGGTAAGGTAAAGTTGTGATAGAAATTATGAAAGAGTGGACAGAATGATCAAAGAATCACCAATATGTATATGAAAATCTCTGAGAGTGATGGTAAGGGGAAGGGTAGGCAGTGAAGATTGTAAGGCAGGCACTGAAATGATTCAGAAATATTGGAGAATGCTCTGGAAGGTGGAAGAGGAAAGCAAAAAAGGATATGAAGGGGTGGCTAGATGGCACAGTGGATAGAGAACCAGCCTTGGAGTCAGGAGTACCTGAGTTCAAATCTGGCCTCAGACACTTAATAATTACCTAGCTGTGTGACCTTGGGCAAGCCACTTAACCCCATTGTGTTTCAAAAAAAAAGAATAAAATTTTTTTTTAAAAAGGCTATGAAGAGGTGATGGTCTTAAATCATACCTTTGTGCTTCTGCATTAGCAGTGGGTTGATTACATATCCTCTACTGACCTACAATAAAGGATATGCATTTATATAGTATCCAGGTAAAGATATGCTACTTTTTATGGCATTCTGAGCAATGTTTACTTCAAATGAGTGAACACCATTTATGTTATTGTTTGACTGTTTCAAATGTGTCTGACTCTTCATTATCCCATTTGGGATTTTCTTGGCAAAGATCCTGGAGTGTTATGTAGGTATACATACCTACATGTATGCACACATGTAGTAGTAAAATTGAATCTCTTTCATGGAAAAATGGCCTTAGGCCAAAAAAAGTAATTATTCCTAGGTTTAGAAAAAAGATATTCAGGTCAGAAAAGACCATCTTCCTTGAAGTTAATCAACTATGACTTACCTAAATTGTTGTTCCTAATTTTCAATAAGAAATGATAAACATAACCCTTACTTATTAAAATATAGAATTGGAAACTGCAATTTGTTGGAATGATCAGAGTAAAAATAAATGCAAGTAGAATGCTGGTGATCCTCACAGAGTCAAGTAAAAGGAGATTTAGGTCAGTTTATTGAGGGCTAACTAGCTCACATTGACCAAATTTACATGAGGCTTTTTTTGTTTTAGAATGTCAGTTTATTCATTTACAATTGGGGGAGAGGAGAAACATAGTAATCATAACAATTGGAATATATTCATTCATTGCTCAGGGTCTTACCTTCCCCTATATCAAGGGAGAATCCTAGTCTTTGTCTTCAGGTTATCTGGTGCATATCCATTTTAAGTAAGAAAGAAAAAAGTCAGTGTGCCTCCAATCCTGCACTAGAAAAATGGTGAGCTGCTCAACCAACCATGGCCCAACTTTTTTTTGGTAGCTATATCATGATAAAGGAGAAGAATAACTGTTATATCAGTTGTGACTAGATGTAAATAGCCACTAAGAGCATACAGCTACAAGTGAGTTATACATTTTTAGATATGAACAAGGTGTTAATGAGTCTTGCTTATTGTGGGGGAGGTTTTTAAATGGGGGAGAGGGTCAGTTAATGCATAGTGATAGAGATGTTTAAAAAAAGAGCAAAAAAGAAGCAAAACAAGCAAATAGAAAAACATTAGATCATTAACAAATACACAGGAAAAACAGAAGTTCAGAAAGGAGCACAAGAAACAGGGCATCTGTGTTACTACCTTGTAAGATTTAATATATATATATATATATATATATATATATATATATATATAAATATATATATAAATATATATATATATATATATATATATATATATATACACATATATACACATATAAACTTTAGGGGCGGCTAGGTGGTGCAGTGAATAGAGCACCAGCCCTGGAGTTAAGAGTACCTGAGTTCAAATCCGACCTCAGACACTTAATAATTACCTAGCTGTGTGGCCTTGGGCAAGCCACTTAACCCCATTTGCCTTGAAAAAACCTAAAAAAACCCCCAAAAAATAAACTTTATGTAACAAAGGTTCAATTCTTTTTTGTTACTTGAATATTAACATGTTAATGATTAAGTTCATGATAAAAAAATTTATTGAGCATACAATCATAGTTGCTTAAAATCAATATTCACTAGAAAACATGCTGATAATTGACTGATTAGACTGCAGTTACCTCAAAACCAGGAATGTGATACCTAATAAGTGGGCACAGATATTCTAGTCTCCATGGAGACCATATCTCTCATTATAAATGAATAATTTGGCATTCTAAAACAAAGCAGGCTTGCATGGTTTTAGGAAATTTTTTCCTTAGGTAATTTTTTTTCCAGGGAAACTTATCCCCTTGATAAGTTTTATGATTGGACATCTTGGAGAAATGAGAAATAGATTTTGGATTGTGGTGATAATATCAAGATACATTTCCCAGTGAAGAACAGCTAGCCAGTCTTAACATTTAGATTTTCTGTCCTGTGTTCAGAGGTTATAGATTTAGAGTTATAAAGACCTTTGAAATCATTTGATTTCACATTTTACAGATTAAGAAACAATACCAATTTCTGTTCTTCTACCTTTATATAAAGAATCGATCATACTTTTAATTAATTAAAATGTGCATCTAAAATCCCTCCTCTTAAAATCCAAGTTCTATAAATTAAGGAATAACTTCCTTTCTTTAAGTCTATTTTTATTCCCTAATGTCTAATTTAGGATGCTGTACATAGTAAACATTTAATTTCTGTTGAATAAAGATAAATATCCAAAAGAAAGGATCAATCTAGGTTATGTTGCTCTTTCTCGATTTATAGGTACAATAAACATTTATAGGACAATACAGATTATAAAGTCAATATAGGTAGTTCAGTCACAGGCCTAAAGTAAGTGTTTGCTCTGGCAAGTCTATCTCTGTAGTAGATTCTTTTATTAAACAAATCCATTACTAATGAAATAAGCCTTAGTGATGATTACAGTGTAAGGAGGTATGTCACCCAGTGAACCTCATTCTCACTTAAGACAGGTTGCTAAGCAACTTATAGTCCGTTGCTAGGAGACAGAACCTTGGTGGGTATTTCAGTATTCTTTTATCGCTTTAGGTATCACATGGCTATTCTCCAGAGAGTTTTGCAGCCTTGGAGAGGAAAAAAAGGGTAAAGAATCAATGACATGTAAAGGGGAAAAAGAGAGGAGTTGGAGATTAAGGGAATAAGGGCAAGAGGAAGTAAAATTTTGAGATGAAAAGAGAATGAGATAGAAAGAAGACAATGATCATGCTAATTTCTCTGAACAGCACATGAGAAAACTGCAAATTGGCAATGACCTATTTTCATATGACTTTTTTTTTATGCTTCTGTATTTTTTAAAAGAAAGAACTTAGAGAAGATAGTCCTTCCAGATGATATTCCAGAAGGTTTTATTTCAGAAGAATAGAAATCTACTGCAATTCCTATGGTTACTACCTAATTCCAAGCACATCTACCATGCTACATATTATTTAGAATACCAAAGTCCATTTTAGACTCCTGGCTCAATTTTTCACCCAAAAATAATCCATGGGGACAGGCCCCTGGCACACCAAGACAGGGAAAGATATATTTGGGTGCCCTTGTTAGAAAAGTCAGGTAAATCACAGGCTTTGAGGCACCAAAAAATACCTTATCTAGAAGAAAGAGGAAAAAAGGAAGAATCTGCTGTGTCCTATTTGGAGGTTTTTGTTGAATAAGAAATGAGAAACCAGCCTGTAGTTTTCATTATGCACATGTGAAAGGTTGAGTTTCCTCTTTGCCTGCATTGTATTTATTGTTGCTAGCAACCCAGAAGCTCCCTAGTAATTGTTGCTAGGCCTTCAATGCTTCTGTTTTCCTGGGAACTGAGTTAGTGCCAGAAACAGTGAGATAAAAATCATGGCAAAGCAGCCAGTGTCAGTTATCCCCAATGGCCCTCTTATAAACAGTCCATTCCTGAGTTAAATGAAAATCAATTTAAAATGGAGGATTTCAGCAAACAGTTCATCTGTAGTTTCATTTATGGAAATAGCTAGCCACATTCTCTAAAATAGAACAGAGGAGATGCTTGAGACAGGATTAAATTAAAGATCTGTATTTAGGCATTACTGGTTCTAAATGAATTTAGAGACAGATATTTGAGGACACAGGCTGAATCAGGGATAATTGGTCAAAATTTGTTCTTGCTTTGAGATCTTTTAGTTGGTGACAAATCACTTTGTAAAAACAGCTTCCATGCCTTCGGATATGAATACAAAGGATCTTGAATAATTACCCACAAAAAATGACCATTACCTGAACAGAGTGGTCAAGTATTAATCTCACAAATGTAGTCCTTCTGGGCTCTTGAGTATCTCTATTTTAGCCTCCATTCTTACATATGAACAGAACAAGCCTAGATCAGAGATTTTCTGGACTAGGACCTAGGTCCCTTCCAGTCACCACCCAGCTAGGACCTACCCATAATCTGTGCCTGTTCACAAACAAAGGGTGCCATATTTATAGATTATTAATATAGAGGGCTCTCTAAGTGACCATTCCATCCAGTACTCATGATATCTTTTGACTTTAGTTGATGGATTCCCCACATATCCTAGTCTGGGTCCTGTTGGTCATAACTCTAAAATCTAATTCCTCTCTTAGAATATGATTTTTATTATAATCAACTAAGATACTACATTTTAGAAAGTTAATTGAAAAGCTAGAGTTTTTAAACATAGTATAATTATAATGAACAAGACTGACCCCAAACACACCATCTTCCCTTCATTTCAGAAATAGAGAACTATGGATGTAGCATAGTGTATAAACTCTTAAGATATGATGTGTTAATTTGACTGAACTGCTTTCCATGTCTCACCTGTTTTGCAAGTGCCATTACAGGGATGAGAGACTAAAGCAGACACTGTCTCCAAAGTCACCAATTGTTGATGTGTTTGAACTTGGATTTTTGGAAACCTAGGAAGTGGTGGTAAAGGCCTCAAGTTCCAAGTGCTTGAAGATGTCATATTGCCAGGATAAATAGTAGGAGTTGGAGCTTTATAATAATGTCAAATATTGAATTAAGACTGATCTCATTTATGGTACCATAAAGCTGTTGATGATTCTCATGATGGATCTATGGCCATTATTGAAGTCCAGTTCTGATTTAAATTAGTCTATTGCTTCAGGTACAGAATTGTAAGGAAATAAAAGACTCATACAATAACAGTTAACAAAAGAAAAGTTATTCAACTGTATTATGGAAAGGATAATCAGCAAAGATACAGCACTGACTTAATTGGTTCTAACATATTATATACAGAATAATTGGAAGCTTTAATTTCTGGGAAATGAGATACTCGCTAAAACAAACAAAAAACAGCCGTGAAGGGGAAAACAAACAAAAACCAGCCCCGGAAGAGGGAAACAAAATTAAAACCGAAAAGTAGTAAAAAAAAAAAACAAAAAACCCACCACAAAACAATGCTGCTGTTCATCTGACTCCCCATGACCCATTTTGGGATTTTTCTTGGTAAAGATACTGGAGTAGTTTTGCCATTTCCTTCTCCAGTTCATTTTACAGATTAGGAAACTGAGGCAAACAAAGTTAAGTGACTTGCTCAGGTTAACAGTTATTATCTGATGCTAGATCTGAATTCAGGAAGATGTCTTTCTGACTCAAGATCCAGCACGCTTTCTATTGTGCCTTGTAGTTTCCCCTAAACAGAAGATAATAAAAAAATGCAATTGCTCCTGAAGCAATGACCAAGGAGATCAAAAACCAGAAATCCCAGATTTCTCTTATCCTTTAGAGAAGCATTGTATCTTAGCAGAGGAAAAAGAAAAAACAAAAAGAAATCTATGTTCTAAAAAATTTATAACATCTCTCTTTGTGGTGGTAAAACAATTAGAAAATGAGGGAATGCCCATCAATTGGGAAAAGCTAAACAAGTTGTGGAATATGATTGTGATGTAATACTTTTATGCTATAAAAAATGATATGTAGGATCTTCTCAGAAAAATGTAGAAAGACTTACATGAACTGATGAAAAGTGAAACAAGTAGAACTAGATAAATGTATACAATAAGAACAGTATTGTGTGATGCTCTGCTGTAAATAAGTAAATTAGTTTTCTCAGTAATGCAATCATCCAAGACAGTTCTGAAGGGCTTACAATGATAGGTGCTGTCTACTTCCAGAAAAAGGACTGATGAAGTCTGACTGCAGATCAAAAATAGATTTTCTTTACTTTATTTTTCTTGACTTTTTTTTTGTGTGTTTTTTCCCCACAGCATGAATTCCATAAAAATGTGTTTTGCATGACAGCACATATATAACCTATGCAAATTGCTTGCCTTCTCAATGAGGAGGTATGTGGAGGGATGAAAAGAGGGAATTTGGAACTCAAAATTTGAAAATTTACATGTATTTGGGAAAAAATAAAGCCAATTTAGTCAAAGTAAAAAAACGCATTCCATATTAATCATATTTCTAAAAAAACAAAAAGTAAACATTCTAATTCAGTTAGCATTGAGAGTACAACTGTTCTCTCTCTGGAGGTATTTTTTTTACATGAGTCCTTTGGAATTGTCTTGGATCTTTGTATTGATCGGATGGCTAAGTCTTTCACAATTGGTCATCATAATAATATTGCTTAACAGTGCATTCTGATCTTTCAATTCTTCTCACTTCACTATATATCAGATTATATCAGTCTTCATATTTTTTCTGAAATCATCCCCTTATCATTTTTATAGCATAATAATATTCTATTGCAGTCATATGCCACTTATTCAACCATTCCCCAATTGATGATCATCCTCTTGATTTCCATTTTTTTCCCATCACAAAAGGAGCTGCTTTAAATATTTTTATATAAACAGGTCCTTTTCCTTGTCATTTGATCTCTTTGGGACACAGACCAAGTAGTGGTATAGCTGATGTGCCCCACCTTTTTTTAGGTTTTTTTTTTGCAAGGCAAATGGGGTTAAGTGGCTTGCCCAAGGCCACACAGCTAGGTAATTATTAAATGTCTGAGACCGGATTTGAACCCAGGTACTCCTGACTCCAGGGCCGGTGCTTTATCCACTACACCACCTAGCCACCCCTGATGTGCCCCCTTTTACAGTGTTTTGGGCATAGTTCCAAATTGTTCTCCAGAATTGTTGGACCGATTCACTTCTCCATCAACAATCCTTAATTCATTATTTTTCCCTCATTCTACCCAGTATTTGTCATTTCTGATTGGATCAGGTGGTACCTTAGAATTACTTTAATTTATATTTCTCTGAACAACAATTATTTAGAATATTTTTATATGACTATTGATAGTTTTGATTTCTTTTTCTGAAAACTGTTTATATCCTTTGACCACTTATCAAATAGGGAATGACTTATTTTTATAAATTTGACTCAGCTATACTCAATATATAGTTGAGAAATGAGGCCTTTATCTGAAAAACTTGCTCTAGAATTTTTGATATCATTTCATCGACTTTGGTACCTTTTAGCGAAATGTAGTTTTCAAGTCTATTTCTTTTAATTAGATCTAGTTTTGCTTTTGCTTTGTTTGAGATCCTCTTTTCTGGACCACTACAATAACCTTCTGATTGGTCTATCTTCTTCAAGATTCTTTTCATTCCAATTCATACTTCATTCAGCTGTCAAAGTTATTTTCCTAGAATTTAGGTCTGATGATTTCGTTTCTAATAAATGAGTTTCATGAGTTCCCTAATACCTCAGGACCAAATATAAATTCCTTTATTTGGCATTTAAATGTCTATAACCTGATCCCTTCCAACTTTTCTGGCTATGTTGGCTTATTTACTGATCAACTTATTGTCTCTATGCATTTTCAGTTGGACTTGCAAGCCTTGGTGTTCTGCTCCCCAACGCCCAGCCCATCCCCTACACAATTCTATCTCTTCACTTCCTTGGCTGCCTTCAAGACTCTATTCAGATACCGTCTACGGCAGTAATTCTTTCCTGATCTCCCCAGATGCTAATGCCTTCTTCTCTAAAATTGTCTTCTATCTACTCTGTATATATCTTGTAATTATCTAGTTACTTACATGTCATTTCCCCTTATTGGACTATAGACTCCTTGATGGCAAGCCTGGATTGAGGGATTTGTGTGTTGTTTTTTTTTGTTTGTTTGTTTTTGCTTTTCTTCCCTTTTTTCTTTATATCCCCAAACACTCCACATAGTTCCTAGCATATAGTAAGTGCTTAATTAATGCTGTTGGCTTTACACAGCTGCTTCTGTGTTGGTCTTGTTGGCTTTTCTTTCAAAAACCTAAGGGAAGAACTACTGACTCTGTGCCCTGTTTTTTTTGTATTTAGGCTACTAGTAAGCTTTACTTAGAGCCAAGCCTAATCTGCCCAAGCCAATTAAGTTTCAAGGACAGTTAAAATACCTTTTAAGGATAAACTAGCTTGACTTTCATGGCAAATATTATTCCTACCATATCAGTGAAACCACTAAATAGATTTTGAACATATGGGTGGAAAAAAGGATCTTGGAGTTAATAAGAAACAGATTTTCCTGGCTTAAGATGGTTGCAGATATCATCAAGAAGTATGAAACTTGTGTCCAATATGTGCAAAGAAAAGCACTGCCAAATGATACTGCAGATTTGATGAATATAAGTATGAGTAAAACTTTGAAGCTTGTATGCAATTGACTTTTGGTCCCTGGAAAGAGATAGTAAAGATATAAATCATGTTTTAGTGATGATTGATGATCTCA
Source organism: Macrotis lagotis (assembly GCF_037893015.1). Taxonomy (NCBI): domain Eukaryota; kingdom Metazoa; phylum Chordata; class Mammalia; order Peramelemorphia; family Peramelidae; genus Macrotis; species Macrotis lagotis. The sequence continues at coordinate 259,330,110 of NC_133659.1, read as the reverse complement.
CTTGGGTATGTATACCCAACCAGGAATCAGAAAGCATCAGTGTTTTCCTTGACAGGATCCATTCTGACCAAAGCAGAGACTTGGAAAGCAAGCCATTCACAGTTCTGTTAGCTTTTGACAGTAGAAAGCTAACCCTTACAACTGGAAGAAGACCCACAAGAAGTCTCAGCATTTTGGTCATATAAAATTGAAAATATTACTCTGAGACCAGAACAAAACTCTCAATGGAATCAATATAAGGTTCTAGTACATGCATATAACTCTCCCATTTTTGCCATTGGTTTTGCACTATACTTCCTTATGTTTGGGTAAGAGCCTTTCCTTCAGAGTTTCAGAGAATGAGAATGTGTACATATTCACCATCAGAAATATTTGACATGAAAAACATTTATTTAAACACTTTCTTTGTGACAGGCACTATGATACACTTGGGATACAAATAAGAAAAAAAATAGTCTTTGCTTTTAAGAAGTTTAAAATTTAATTGACAAATAATTGACAATTCATTGCAATGATTTGTTTATTGTTGATGGGAGAATTAACTGAATTTTCTGAGGAACAGTTTACTTAAGCAAACTCTGATCAAAAGAAACCACCCACCAGTTCTATACAATCTGTTTGGGGACAGCTAGGTGAAACAGTAGATAGAGCATCAGCCCTGGAATCAGGAGGACCTGAGTTCAAATCCAATCTCAGACACTTAATAATTGCCTAGCTGTGTGACCTTGAGCAAGTCATCACTTAATCCAATTGCCTTAAATAAATAACATTTTTTTAAAAAGACTGTCTGATCCATATACTGGCTCCTTCCAATGAAGAAGACATTGTGCACTATTACTCAACAACCTTGCCTTGAGCAAAGGGGAAACCCAGATCAGATGGGGCAAGAGGAATTAGCCCAGATGCAATTCCTTTGTTGCCTAGAAATGATATATAAATATGAAATTAAGCTGAAAATTAGGGGCAGAGTGCTAGAGGATATCTAGGAGAGGGCATCATGATGATGATGATGGTGGCAGTTGTTTTAGAGTAACTAATGACAAAGGAAATGAGCACATCTCTCAGCTGACAGAAGCTGAAATAGGCATACCAAGATGTCATGACTTTGGTTGATCAGAGCTTTGATTGACACCAATGATAGTATGATATTTGAGTGCACTGTCAAGTCTTCCAAGAGGAAGGCAGAATCTTGCTGAGGAGTAATGGCATTCAAGGGATACACTAGTTAGCAGATAGATGGAAAACTAATCAAGAATAAGTTGTTGAGAGAATGGGCAACTTGCCTGTTTACAGAATAGCCTCAGAGAGGCCCTAACAAGACAATTCTTTGCAAGATTAGTTTATCTCTTATGAGAAAATTAACTGAATTTTCTAAGAACAGATAAATGGACACTTAATTCAGCAGATTCTGGCCAAAAGAACCTACCCACCAGTTCTCTAAAGTCTGCCTGATCCATATACTGGCTCCTTCCAATGAAGAAGACATTTTGGACTATTATTCATCAGCCTTGCCTTGAGCAAAGGGGAAACACAGATCAGATGGGGCAAGCAAGAATAAGCTCAGAGGCAACTCCTTTGTTGCCTGGAAATGGTATGTACTATTCTGCCCATTTTTTTTCTTATACAGTAACGATCACATTTGTGATTGTTCTTTAAGGTCTATTGATACTGGTTTAACTAGTTAGTTAGATGTTTTATTTCTTACAGTTATTTATTTGATTACTTTGGGTAAGGGGAAAAAAGGGAATAATCATTTATAGAGGTCTACTGTGTGCCAGGACCTCTAATAAGGGCTTTGCAAATATTATCTCATTAAATCCTCACAAGGAAGATAAGCGTTGTTATTATTTCCTTTTTACATTTGAGAAAATTGAGGGAAAGAGGGTTAGGTGACGTGGCCAGGGTCACACAATAAGCATCTGAAGTCAAACTTGAACTCAGGTCTTCCTGACATTGTACTACTCAGCTGGATATTCGTGTACTTTTAGGATGTGAATGCATATAATTTATATTTTTCAAAGCTCTTTTTCAACATTCTTTTTTTAAGTTTCAGATCCTTTTCCTCTCTCCTGCCCTTCTCTCACCCGTTAAGAAGGCAAGCTTCTCATATTATACATATGAAGTCATGTAAAACATTTCTATAATAGTCATGTTGCAAAAAAAGGAAGAAAAATAAGGAAAGTAAAAAAAAATGCTCCAATGTGCATTTAGAATTCATCAGTTCTCTTTCTGGTGGTGGATAGCATATATTTCATCATTAGTCCTTTGGAACTGTTATGGATCATTATATTTATCAGAGTATCTAAGTTTTTAACAGTTAATTGTTGTTATTATGTACAGTTTTCTCTTGGTTCTGCTCACTTCACTTTGCATCAGTTCATATAAGTTTTCCCAGGTTTTTCTAAAACTATTCCCTTTATCATTTCTCATAGTATAATAGTATTTCATCACAATCATATACCACAACTTGTTTAGCTATTCCCCAATTAATGAATATTCTCTCAATTTCCAGTTCTTTTATACCACAAAATGAACTACTATAAATATTTTCTACATACAGGTCCTTTTCTTTCTTTTTTTTGGGGGGGGGATACAGACCCAATAGTAGTATTGCTGGGTCAAAGAGCTTACCCGGTTTTATAACCTTTTGGGTATAGTTCCAAGGTATTCTCCAGAATAGTTTGACTAGTTCACAACATTATCAACAGTGAATTTATGTATCTATTTTCCCATATCCCCTCCATCTGTATATAATTTGGATATTTGTTCATTGACACACCCTGTAAAATGATATTTTATATGCTATATTATTTTGTATTTTTTTAGGTTTTTGCAAGGCAAATGGGGTTAAGTGGCTTGCCCAAGGCCACACAGCCTGTCTGAGACCAGATTTGAACCCAAGTACTCCTGACTCCAGGGCTGGTGCTTTATCCACTGTGCCACCTAGCCACCCAATATTTTTCTTTTGTTTTAAAAGTAAATTTTTATCTTTTGTTTTTTTTATATCATCATAGTTATCCCTAATATCAGCCCTCTCTCAGAGAGCCATTCTATATAGCAAATTGTATTTTTTAAAGACAAAGTAAAAAGAAAAGAGGAAAATTGGCACAGCTGATCAATGCATTATTAAAGTCCAAAAACATGTGTAATGTGTGAATCTCCTGCCTCCATGATGGCTGGGGTTGGGAGGGAACCTCTCATATCTCTTCATTTAAGCCACATTTGATCTTTATGGTTTTGCTACATTTACTATATATGTGTGTGTGTTCTTTACATTTACATGCTGTAATCATTATATATATTGTTTTCTTAGCTCTCTTATATCATGTTGTATCGGTTCATGTGGATCTTTCCATGTTTTTCTGAATTCTTCACATTCATTATTTCTTACAGCATTGTAATACTCTATTACATTCATATACCACAATTTATTTGAACACCTCCCAATTGAGAAGTACTTATTTTTCTCCCTGTTCCATTCTTTATTAGCTGCTATAAATATTTATATATTTATTTATGTTTATATATACAGATAAATATATATTTATTTATGTGTATATATGTATGTATGTATGCATACATATGAACTCTTTTCTGAATCATGGCTTCCTTGGGTTAAAGGCTCAATAATGGGGTTTCTGGATCAAATGATATGGACATTTTAGTCATTTTATTTACATAATTCTATATTACTTTCCAAAATGACTATTGTATGTATTCTTTTTTTTAAATAGGTTTTTGCAAGGCAAATGGGGTTAAGTGGCTTGCCCAAGGCCACACAGCTAGGTAATTATTAAGTGTCTGAGACGGATTTGAACCCAGGTACTCCTGACTCCAGGGCCAGTACTTTATCCACTATGCCACCTAGCTGCCCCTATTGTATGTATTCTTAATGCATATTTTTTTAAGTTTTTTTTTGCAAGGAAAGGGGGTTAAGTGGCTTGCCCAAGGCCACACAGCTAGGTAATTATTAAGTATATGAGGCCAGATTTGAACCCAGGTACTCCTGAATCCAGGGCCGGTGCTTTATCCACTGTGCCACCTAGCTGCCCTTAATGCATATTTTTCAACAGTACCTTCTTATGATTACCTAGGTCATGAGGATAGTCACTCTTTTCATCTCAAAGTTTTCAAAGTTTCATTTGCTGTATAATAATAATAACAACAGATTTCAAGTATATTGTATCTTTTGAATCTTGTATATCTAATTTGTTCTACTGTTCAACTGTTCCATTAACCAAAATAGTTTTGATGATTACTGCTTTGTGTTCTATTTTAAGATCTAGTACTGATAGATCTTTATCCTTCCCATTTTGTTTTTCATTCTTTCAATTCAATTTAATAAACATTTGCTATGGGCCAGGCATTGGGGGCTTTGTGGATAAAAAAAGAGACAAAGGCAGTTTCTGCCTTCAAGAAGCTTACAGTCTAGATTCTTGACATTTTGTTTTTCCAGATGAATTTTAAAATTTCCTTAAATTATCCCTTAGGTAGTTTAATTGGTATGCACTGAGTCAGTAAATTAATTTAGATAGTATTGTCATTTTATGGCAAAGTTTAATAAAAGACACTTATCTATTAGGATGTGCAAGCATTTCATCACTCTTTAACTGCTTCCAATTGCTCAAATCTATTTACCTTTCTATATTTTCATTTCAAAGTTTCAGGCCTTTTCAGCAGTGTTTTTGAAACTTCTACTGCATTAATATTCCTTTCCTCTTCCCCAAGAATCATATTTTGTTTTGTGTTTTTTTATTGTCTGTCTTTTGGAATATCCTAAAATATAATTTTCTTGATGATCTTGACTATGTTTCTTAGTACTTGAATTATTTCTTTCAGATATTTGAAATTTTTATTTTATCTGAAAGCTTGGAATTTTGGCTATAATATTTCTAAATATTTTTAGGATTTCTTTTAGAGGAAGATCAGTAGACTTTTTCCTATTTTCATTTTTCCCCTCTATTTTGCCCTAAATAGATTGGGGCAGGTTTCTTTGATAATTTATTAACATGTAGTAAATAAGGGTTTTGTTAGATAATAGGTTTTAGGAAGTTCAATTGTGCTTAAATTATCCTTTAACATTTTTCAGTTGTTATTTTTACTATAAGTATCTTAAATTTTCTTTTTAAAAATATTTGATATTTCCCCAATATTTCTTTATGAGTCATACACTCATTGAGTTTCTCCATTTGTTTCAAGGAATACAATCTCACTGAGGTTTTCCAATTTTTGTTTTAGGCTATTTATTCTCTTTCCATTTTTTTCTCCATGTAACTGATTTTTCATTTGTTCCAAACACTCTTGTATTTCAAATGGTCAAGCCATTTTTTTTCCTTCTACAGTTCTGTTTGTACTTGTGGAGTTCCTCTCCTCTGGATTTGCCTTTTGTTCTTCTCTTAACCCATAGTATTCTTCATTGTATTCAATACCTTCTGATATTTACTCATATTTGCAGACTCAAGTGTTAGGACTTTTTGTCATAGCCAGGCTCTATCCCTTCTCCCATTCTTAGATGGGTTATGTAGGCACTCTGATCCAGTCCCCTTTAGAGTCTAGAAGCTCCTCCTATTGCCACTGCCACTTTGGATGGGGTGGCTTACTACCTTTGTCTTAATCCCTACTTCTATCCTGGTCTTTAGGAAATAAAATGTGGGTGATAATTTCAGTCTATTTACATTTTTTGCAGAATACTCAATGGTGAAATGGTTATGTTGCCTTTTGGGGCCCTGACAGATCCCAGTTGGGTATTTGTAGATTACTCTGGTCAAAGATGGCTCCAAGGATTCTAGTATTTGAGTTCCTTGAAGAACACTGCAGCTGAGAGTATCTACTGGGGTCCCTTCAATTAAGATATTTCCCAGCTCACTTGTTTATTTTTTGAAAACCGCAAAACATTTTCTTATTTTCATTGATGTCATTTATTTTTATATCACATTTATTGAAAAAGGGTAATTCTTCCCAAAAAAGTCTCTTTCTCTTTGAATTTCACTGACATCTTGGACCTCAAGGTCCCCAATCAGCCAGTCACTGGTAATCATTTAGAGGAATTCCCTGTTCTGTATCAGCAAGTAGTTAGGAAGCATGTCTTGTAGGGAAGGTGCCCATCAGACAAAGGATTGTTTCCTGTAATGTTATCAAGTTCATAAGGGCAGTGCAGGGTTCATTCAGTTCATCAAGGGTTCTCCTAATCAACCCTCCCCAGATTTAAGATCACAAATTTTTATGGAAAATAAGATATACCCATGTTGTATTTCCACATGTTTACATTTATCTCTAATACCTGGACTTTTCAACATAGGCTTATTTGCCATGTCTTTGATAAATGCACAACATATACCCAAGGGAACGGGAATTTAGTTCCCCTTCCGCAGCTATAGTTGCTGTAGTTACAGAAGGCAATGATTTTTTAACAGAGGTATTGGGATGTTTAAGGTGAACAGCTTTCTCTAAACTATACCATGTTTCCTGGCATGTAGCAGGTTCTTGCTGTTTGATGACCCCTATAGAATAGGTTATCATAGTTTTTGTTCATCAAAAAATGAAATTATATTTTAAAAATATTTTTCAATGAATTTTTCCTAGTGACAGGGTAGGGAGGAGAAAAATAATATTTTAAATTAGAAAAATATAATTATAAAAAAGAAATAAGTTGAATCCTTAACAGTAGAGTGTTTTTTTCTGGAAAGAGGAGGAGAGAAAGATGCAAATTGATGAGGAACAAATGCAAAAATCATGAGAATCTCTCCAACAGCATTTGGCATTGCAACACAAAGAAAATCTGAACAAACACAGGAAGTTATTTTCCTCTCCAAGAACAAAGTTCATACAGCAGATTTCCTTAATGTGACATTTGTCATGTGGTAAAACCAGGTCTCCTTTATGAACTATAGGCTCTCAACAGAAAAATAGATCACAGATTAAAGAGCCATAGTGGCCAGTTTTGATGCCAGAGGAAACAGATCTCTCAGAACAATCAATTCAACAGACTTGGCTGGAAGGACTTGCTTAGGCAGTTTCTGGGAACTGACTCAGATCTCCTCACTCTCCTTCAACAGAGAGCACTGCATTCAATCTCTTTTACCCTTGCTGTAAAATGGAAATGAGTAATGTCTACCTCAGAGCAATAACATTAGGCTAATGAATGTTTTTGAAGAGACTCAGAGCTATTGATGAAAGATATTGTATTTTTCGATAAAGAATGGCTATGTTTCTGTTGGATGAAAAACAGACTTTATCCTGGTCACCATTTGCCTTGGGCTTGGAGTTCCATTCCTCCTGAGATCAGGAGGGCATCCAAATGGGTCTCTGCACATCAGCTGCCTTTGTACCCATGGGAAATTCCAGGGTTCTTAACAAAAACAGTCTCTGATTTCAGCAAATGTTTTTGTGAGAAGGGAGCTTTTATTTGGGGTTAAAAATCCATGAGAGGTAGCATGATATATATATATATATTTAGTGGATAGAAAAGCTGGTCTGGGGGGTCATAATAAAGACCTGGATTCTAATCCCACCTCCAATATATAGGGTTGAATGATTCTGGACAAGTCACTTAATCTCTTAATGCCTCAGTTAACCTTGAGACTAGAAGTTAGAGAAATGAAATCTCAGGTCTGGCCTCCCAAATATTCCAAAAAAAAAAAAAGAAATTTGAGAAAGTTGATATTATACAGAGGAAACTATATGTAGGATAACAGGTTCAGAGACCTGTTAAAAATTATTGTGCCTCAGGTTTCCCATGTGAATGTGGAGAAGAAAATTGCTATAAGGAAGGAACATCTTAGAAGCAATGGACTTGTTTTTAAAAATCCACCCTAAATATGAAGGACATGGAAATCACTCTGTTCAGAAAGCAGGTGGGAGAAGAGAGATTGATTTTGACTTCCCCAGAGAAGCTTTTATTATTGTTAGTGCTGCTGAATAAGGGCCAACAGGCATATCCCAGAGGAATCTTGCTGCCATGCAAGTCTGCAAAAAGAAAGCTGAACCAATCCTTTTTTTTATATATACTAACTGCCTGCTCAGAAATGATATCAGAGGATCACATCCCAGACTTGAAGAAAAGGGGAATTATTGAGACTTTACAGGAGATCCTGATTCTGAATAAGTATTTAAAGGGAAATGGGACATACAGCACAGAGAGAAGCGGCATATTCATTGCCTCTGTATGGAACTATTGTTCTGATCTGTGCCCCTTTGCCTGCCTTGGAGAGTTTCTCCCTGCCAGCTATTCAGGAACAGTCTCTTTGTTCTTTGTAGACCACCAAATTGAGTGGAAACAGTGGGCAAATGTCTCCCAAAGTAGTACATACACAAATTTATTGTGTATATTTCATAGACACACAAGTATTTGCAGTCAGTTTTTTAGACTTTGATATTATTTTCTGGTATAATGCAGCTCCACATTCTAATATTTTAAAAATTATGATATATTTTCATAGAAAGATTAAAATAAAATCCAAATGATCCTTTTCAACAGTAGAAAGTTAACATTTTAACACATGATATATATGCATATTTATTTTATAAATCTTTAGAAAAGAAAAAACATAAGTGTGCAAAATGCAAGGCAGTCTTGATATTGGATCCTTATGCCTTGAATTTTCATGCTGGAAGAAAAAATAAGAAGCACTCCTATTTTTTAAGATTTCCTTGTTTTTTGTTTTTTTAATGTTATAGATGGGAAAAGAACCTATTCAAATATATATCAGGAAGAAAAGGTCTTGTGGGATGGATTTGGAATGCAACTCATTAGCCTAACTCTCTCAGAGAATGTAAGCAGAGATTTGTCCTTCCAAAGGACCAATGACTGAGGAGGCATTCTACCCATCCTCCCCACAAAGGGGGGATGGATGGAACAGATTGAGATAGACATTTTTTGATGTTGCCAGGAGGCATTCTACCCATCCTCCCCACAAAGAGGGAATGGATGGAACAGATTGAGATAGACATTTTTGGATGTTGTCAGTGCAAGAAATTTTTTGCTTGACTATGCATATTTGTTACAAAGGTTTTGTGTTTTTTCCAATTTGGGGAAGGGGAGAAAAATAAATTTTTGCTATTTGATGAAATTATATATGAATACATATAAATGTATATTTAAAATAGAAACTTTCAGTTTTTTATCTTTCTGTCCCAGCATCTAGTACATGATATTTGATACATGAATACTTACTGATTATTCAATTGATTAGGATTAATTTGAAACACCCTTACATATTAATTATCTTCTTTATGTTTTTAATAAACTGCCTGTATCCTTCTTCTGAATATAATACTACATTCCTCGGGTACACATTTAGAATTTTCCATTGTGAAGTCTCAATAAAATGAAATCTTTTGCCAACAGATCCTTTCTCATGGATTTTGGCTTAAAGTAAGAGTATTTTGCATACCCCACATCAAGTATTAGTCTTGGTGATGGGGCAGAAATTTAGTTGAATGTTCATTTTAACTTAGGACCCTTAGATACACTGACAGCAGGAAGAGTCTTCAAACTATGGTTGTTGTTGTTTGTCCTTTCATCTCAAAGAGAACCAATAACAACAGTGGATGATGTCGCGATTTGCAAGTGAATTAGATTTAGATGAGGTAGGGCTGTGCAAAGTCATTAGCCTCACTGTCTTCCAGAGTCTTTTAGAGTCCAATGGCCAGATATAGGTTAGGACAATTGGCAATGGCCCTTTCAAACTATGGAAACTGATTCTTATCCCCAATTGTGCTGAGGTCTCCCTGTTAAATTTCAATGTACTCATTAGCCAATTCAACTCACAACTCTACTTGGAATATCAGGGGGCCTACTAAGACAGCATTATACACCAGGCACCTATGCTAGGTGATAGAGATATCAATACAAAAGTAAGACAGTCCCTGTGCTGTCTGTTTTCTATGGGAAGGAGATATTATGTCTACAAATAATGTAAATAGGATATGTGCTTGTAAAAACATCTGTACATATACAAATATATAAAATAAGCATGTACATGTAACATAAAAAATACATAGTTATAAGGGGAGAACCACTAATAACTGACTATTGAAGAATTCTAGGCCAAACTTGATGAGGACTTGGAATAGAATGGTTGTGTTTGAGTGGAGACAAGTGGAGATGTAAGAGATATTGAGAAAGTAGAATTGACAAGATTCAGCAACTGCCTGAATATGGCGGGGGGGAGGGTGGTTAGGAGTTGAGAGTGAGTGAAGAGATAAGGATAACTCCTAGGTTGCAAACACACAACTTCTCTGGCAAGATGATGGTACTATTAAAAGGAATGAGTAAGTTAGGGGCACGATGGATTTAGGGAAAAAGATAATGAGTTCTGTTTTGGAGAAGTTAAATTTATGAGATCCAGATAGACACATCAAGCAAGCCATTGGAGATATAGAAGTGGAAATCAAAAGAGAGATAAACTTTGAGAAACATTTGCAAAGAAATGATAACTGAATGACTTCACAGGAGCTGATGAGATTAAAGAGAGAGAGAGATGGAGAAAGAAGTTAGGATAGAGCCTTTGAGCAAATCCACAGATAGAGAGTGGGACATGGAAGGAAATTTTGCAAAGGAGACTGAGAAGGTACATATAGGAAGAAAATAATGACTGAGTAGTTTGAAGAAAACCCAGGAAATAGACAGTATACAGAAGGAAAGGGTGGTCTATAGTATCAAATACTGTAGAGAGATTAAAAAAAAAGATTAGGACTGAGAAAAACATAAATACATTTAGCAATAGAGATCATTGGTGACCTTGGAAAGAGCAGTTTCAATCACATGATAGGGAAAGAGGTTAGATTTTTCAAGAGACTAAGAAGTGAATGAGAAGTAGGATATTGTTCCCAATGAGAATAGATAGTTTGTTCTAGGAGTTTGGCAGTAAAAGAAAGAGGGGCTTTATAGGGTCAAGTTAAACATTTTTAAGGGTGAAGAACTTCTGGGCATTTTATAGGAAGCATCAAAAGAGTCAATGGATAAGAAGTTTAAAAATTAAGGAAAGAAAAATTCCTTGTTAAAAAGGATAGTTTTTGGAGGGGGTAGAGAAAGAATATAATGAGAAATTTAGGTGATATAAAACCAGCATTCATCAATAAAGATTATCTTAAAAAAAGAAAATGTAGGGTAAAAAGGTGGCAAATTCCTGGAAGTGAGGAAATCCAAGACACAAGTAAATGGGATTATTATCACTGCCAAAGAAAAGAACCACCTCATCCTTTGTACCTGTAGCAAAAGAAGAAAAGATGGAGGCCTGATTCTCTACTGAGAGGAAAGGGAAATGGTGGTATAGGTGACTTGAAAAGAGAAACCCTGAAATAGCCATTATGGGAAAAGTCAATCAGAAAGGAGTGACAAGTTGGCATGAAGCAATAAAGACCCAAATAAGACTGGTTAACATATGTTTCTAATGACCCAGTCAGCTCAATCATCTGATTTTTCCCAGAAGCATTTAGCAGAAACAGAGAAGGTAGATGTTAGAATCTGATATATTGTTACTAATGAAAACCCCTAAATAACAGAAGAGAGACTGAATTTCTCCCAAATATGAATGGCTTGAATCTGAGAGGAAGAGGGAGGAAGAAGTGTATACAATAGTAGGAGTCCCTCCAATGGTCTGGGAGTTACCAAATGTATCCTGGGCAAAACCTGGAAAATTAAAGCTTTCCTCTTCTCAGAGGAAATGAACATTGGGTGGCAGAATAGAGCTGGAGATATCTGGAGTATTTTCTGGGCATCATCATTAGTGATAAATCAATACTAAGGAGTTCTCATTGGTCATCTCCATAATCATCTGAATTCTAAGAATTCTGTTCAGGATTTAGATTTTACAGGAGGCAACAAAAATTATCAGATTAAAGTCTTTGGGGGTAAGCCACTTTGTAGTGGTGATATTTATTCTTTAGTGTAGGAAACTAAATCTAGCTAATGGTCAGTCATAAGGAGTCATAGGGGTGGGGAACTAGCCTTTTGACTCCCATTTCTTTTTTTTTGTTGTTGTTAACCACTACAGAGCTCTTCTTCTTAGCATAAAATAAAAATAAATGAAGATAATCATAGACTATATCTGGGAGTTGGCCTTTTAATGAGCTTCTCCTCTCCTTTGTGGTCCTTTGGCATGCAGCTGGCTACCTCCATTAGGAGCTATCTGTGTTCAGGCAGGCTGATAGTCAATTATTTTTGTGTTTATGTACACTGGAGACAATTATCAAAAACCAACTAAAAGAGACCTAAATGATCACACTTTTATCGAATATCTACTCCATGCTAGGTAATGTGAAGAACATGAAGTAACATGTGGTTCCTGCTTTCCAGGAGTATATAGTGTAGGTGGAAAAGCATGACCAACACACATGAAATAATGACAAGCAATAGAGGACACCAATAAAATCAAATATTACCTTAGGGAGGAGACATTTAAAAGAGTCCAGAGGTGATTAAGATCACTGAAGGATGGAGGACATGAAAGGGAAGAAGCTTAATTTAAGCTGGGCCATGAAAGAAGGCTAAGATTAGGATGAGGTGAAAGCAAAGGTATTAATTACTCAACAATTTAGCAGTGAGTGAATGGAGGTAGGGATGGGCATTGCCCTCTCCAATACAGTGAGGCAATTAGCCTGATGAGAATAGAGGAAGGTAGACTTGTGGGAATTGGAATAAGGTCATATGGGAACATATGGAAGGAAAACGGTGTTGGATTAGAATCAGAGTTTAATTTCTGGCTCTGCTACTTGCTAGCAATATGACTACCATTAGTCACTGGCCATTGCCAATTGTCTTGACTCTTGTCTTATCACTGGATTTTGATGTTTCTGAATACAGGTGAAGCCTCTGCCTCACTTAAACTCAATTCATTATTATAAAAACAGTAGATGATTATAATAATCTGCTGTTTGATAAACCCAAAGAGTCCAGCTATTTGTATAAAAACTCCCTCTTTGATAAAAACTGCTGGGATAATTGGAAGTTAATATGGAAGAAACTTAGATTAGACCAACACCTAACACCCTTTACAAAGATAAGATCCAAATAGTTACAGGGATTAGACATTAAAAAAAATGCTATAAGCAAATTAGAAGATCAAGGACTAGTTTACCTATCAGATCTATGGAAAGGGGAGCAGTTTATGACTAAGGAAGAGTTGGAGAACATCACCAAAAAGCAATTAGATGATTTCGATTACATTAAATTAAAAAGCTTTTGCACAGATAAAACCACTGTAACCAAGATCAAAAGAAATGTAGTAAATTGGGAAACAATCTTTACAACTAATGATTCTGACAAAGGACTCATTTGTAAAGGAGAACTGAGTCATATTTTTAAAACAAAAAGCCATTCCCCAATTGACAAATGATCAAAGGATATGCAAAGGCAATTTACAGATGAGGAGATCAAAGTAAACCATAGCCATATGAAAAAATGCTCTAAATCATTAATTATTAGAGAAATGCAAATTAAAGCTTCTCCGAGGTACCACCTCACACCTCTCAGATTGGCTAGTTTGACCAGGAAGGATAATGATCATTGTTGGAAGGGATGTGGGAAATCTGGGACACTATTACACTGTTGGTGGAGCTGTGAACTCATCCAACCCTTCTGGAGAGCTATTTGGAACTATGCCCAAAGGGCAACAAAAATGTACATACCCTTTGACCCAGGAATACCACTACTGGGTCTATACCCTGAAGAGATGAGGAAAAAGGGTAAAAACATTACTTGTACAAAAATATTCATAGCAGCCCTGTTTGTGGTGGCAAAGAATTGAAAATCAAGTAAATGTCCTTCAATTGGGGAATGGCTTAGCAAACTGTGGTATATGTATGTCATGGAACACTATTGTTCTATTAGAAACCAGGAGGGATGGGATTCCAGGGAAGCCTGGAGGGATTTGCATGAACTGATGCTGAGTGAGATGAGCAGAACCAGAAAAACACTGTACACCCTAACAACAACATGGGGTGGGGTGTTCAACCTTGAAGGACTCAGTCTTTCCATCAGTGCAACAATCAGGAACAATTTTGGGTTGTCTGCAAAAGAGAGTGCCATCTGTATCCAGATAAAGAGTGGTAGAGTTTGAACAAAGTTCAAGTACTATTCCCTTTAATTTAGAAAAAAAAACATATCTTATTGTCTGATCTTGTTACCTCTTAGACTTCTTGTCTCTTCCTTAAGGATATGATTTCTCATCAAACTCAATTTGGATCAACATACAACATGGAAACAAAGCAAAGACTGACAGATTGCTTTCCTTTGGGGGGTGGGGGGAGGGAAGTAAGATTGGGGGGGAAATTGTAAAACTCAATATCTTTAATTAAAAAAAATTTAAATTCAATTCATACACCACCTAGCCGCCTGGATCTAGTGAACTTTGAAAGGAAGGGAATGACATCCTCTCTTACTTCAACTCAGTTCCTTCCCTGATCTTCCCCTAATGCAGGGGTGGGGAATCTTTTTTTGCCTGTGGTTTCCTCATTTATAAAATGAGCTGAAGAGGAAAATGGCAAACCACTTCAGAATCTTTGTCAAGAAAATCCCCAAAGAAGTGGATAGAGCACCAGCCCTGGAGTCAGGAGTACCTGGGTTCAAATCCGACCTCAGACACTTAATAATTACCTAGCCATGTGGCCTTGGGCAAGCCACTTAACCCCATTGCCATGAAAAATCTAAAATCAATAAAAATAAATAAATAAATAGAACACAGTTCACCAAATCACTGACTCCTCCACTAAAGAGATTAATTTGGCTCAAAGATATGCTCCAGTGCTAAGTCACATGGATCCCCAGGAATTTGCTCTGGATTTTGGCCATGATATTCCTTGGTGAATTCAGCATTAGGATTTCTTTTTAGAAGTAATTGTTGAATTCTTTCTATTTTTATTGTCATCTGGTTCTAATAGAACTAGACAGTTTTACTTTATGACTTCTAGGTTTTTTGTTTGATTAGTTTTCATAAAATCTACTTATTCTTAAATGGTCTCCCCTTAACCTATTTTCCAGATCAACTGGTTTTGATAGTTGATGTATTAAATTTCTTATGTTTTTTCAGTCTTTTGACTTTGTTCTAATATTTTTTGTGGTATAATGGTGTTTGTTTCATTTTAATTTTTAAGGAGTCCACAATTTGAATACAGTTTTTCAACCTTCTTTTCTAAACTATTTATTCTCCATGTAATTCTTACTTTTGGAATTCCTAACTCACTTAAAAATTTCATTTTTTATCTTTTGTTTCATTTCTTTCAGTAATACTTATTAATAAATCCTTGTGGTCGAGTCATTTTTTTTCCACCATGTTTTTCATTGGAGTTGGATTTGGAGTTGTAGAAAAACTTCCAGGTTTGTCTCTTGAGCTTCTCTGGATCCAATATTTTTCACTTTCTCCTACCTCAATTCCTGATTTGGAACTCTGTGCTAGAGCCAGGTGCCATTCCTTCCTATAATTTTAAATGGGGTATTCAATCTTTTTTGGTCCTGATCTCCATTACATGAAATCCTGCCCATTTTATACTTTTCCTGGTGTTTTTATACCCCCCCCCACACCCTGTTGATAGATTTCAGTACTTCCTATATCATTTTAGAGTCATACAAGTGGCCAATACCATGAAACTCCTTGAGTGCCTGGGTTGTCTTTCCTTTTTTAAACTTGTATCTCCAGCACTTAATGAAATTCTTGGCATATTGATACTTAATAGATGTTTATTGACTGAGTTTTTTTAAAACAATCTTTGGCTAAAGACACTTACTATGGTTTCTCTTTAGATTTCTTGATCATTATTTGATCTGTTACTCTTTTAGGTCTTTGCTGGAATACATGTGGGAGTCAGCCTCCTTGTTTCTCTTCACACAGTCATCTTTACTGGAAATCTAGTCAACAAATAATCTGCCTCAGGAGCCCTCAACAGGAAATACTTAGCTCTCTTCTAACTCTGATGGCATTTGGAGGACATTAGAGGACAAGCATTTATAGGAACATCAGAGGACAATCGGCTGCTTCTCAGAGGGTCCATCTTTTTTTACACTTCCACTTTCCACTATTATTGTTTTTAGTTATTTTTCATGAATTTTCTTGGCAAAGATATTGGAGTTGATTGCTATTTCCTTCTCCAACTCATTTTACAGATGAAGAAACTGGGGTAAACAAGGTTAAGTGACTTGCCTGGAGTAACACATATAGTAAATGTCTGAAGTTAGATTGGAAAAGGACTTTCTGACTCCAGGCCTGGCTCTTTCCACTGTCCTTAGTATTACTTAGCTTTCAATGTTCAATTATCTTTCTTCCCTTTTTCTTCTGTATCCAATTCTTCAACCCTTCAATTTCTTCTTCTTCAGATACTTTTTCTTTTTTGACTTCATCTTGAAGCTTTTCCATTTTTAAAAATCCAACCATTTATATACTACTTTAAAGTAGTATTGCTAAATTGCTAAAGTAGGATTGCTAAATGCTTGACAAATATTATTTCACTTTATCCTCATCACCCTTATCCTTATCACCCTGAAAAGTAGGTGCTATTATTATTATTCCCATTTTGCAAAATAAGAAAATTGAGAAAGGCAGAAGTTAAGTGCCCAGGATCACTAGCAAGTATCTAAGTATCTGTGAGAAATGTAGGGTGTTGGTCTTCACAGGGTGTGAAGGGGAGTCCTTAGGGAATCCATTATAAAGGGGGAAATGGCCCAGCCAATCACAAAACTGGGAGAGTTTTCCTAATCCCATTCCAGGGATACCAAACCCCAAACTGGTTCTCAACCTATCAAGAGTGACCTAGAGATCTTGACCCAATACTACTGAGTTTGCAAAATTAGGTAATTGACCCTGTGAAATTGGGGTTCATTAGCATTTCATGCACCTTATGATGTGTGTGTGGGGAAATCATATGAGCATATTAGATTAGATTGTAACTCAAACTCTATGAACATCCAAGAGGGAGGGGAAAGAGTTTCTGAAGACCATAAATTACCTGATTTTTGAAGACTTTTTAATAACAATTTGGGGGCTCATGCCAGCATTCTCAAAACCCCTCAAGAAAGCCTCAGAAGTGACCAGGGGAAGGAGCGCTCACAGCTTGATTTCAAACCAGATCCTTTATCCTTTTCCGGGGTTCCCTCGGGTGGATCTCTGAATGGACCTGAAACCCTGCCATTGAGTGATGGAAAATTGTGGAAATAGCCCAGAAAGGTAGGGAAACTTTGGTTTTTATCTTTCAAGGCTGATTCTAGACAATTCCAGGAAAGGAAGTCCTAGATGGGAGGCCAGGGGTTGAAAAGGCACCTCAGGGAGAGGAGATGCCTGGGGAGTAGCAAATATCTGGACATTTCCAGAAGCAGGGTACATATGGACTTAACAAGATAGGTGGCCTCAGACTCCTGTGAGATTAATGATGGTACCTGAATCCCTTGTAAAGATGCACAAACTGGGACATTTATTAAGGGAAACTGATTATGAGTTAGTATGGACTTTCAAGGAAAGTGCTGAAATGGCCATTTGCAAGAAAGATAATTTAAGGAATATCACTAGGTATATTAGCCATTCTTGGGGTTGACTTAATGGCATAAAATCAGGAATTTAGTTTGGATTTTGGAGCCAGGAAGACATTATAAAAACTTGCAGTGAAAGGAGGTACAGCAACTTTGGAAGTGTACTTATTATCATGATGGCCTATTTAAGAGGGCCTCTTGGAAGTAAACAGTATTATCCATTTGTTGGAAACTATTCCTGAAAGACCAACTAGCACTAGAGGGATTTGTAGGACTAGACCCAGTTGTCCAAAGAGTTGTCTAGACTTAAGGGCCTACTACCTGGGCATAGGATGGAAGTTGGGGCTATGGAACACAAGTTGTAGTGGAAAAATTACCAGTCACACAGCTAGGGTCTTGGACTTACTGGCCGACCAAAGAAGAGAGGCAAGTATTCAACATAGCTTAGTACGAGACTACCTGTTGGCCGAGGAAGGAGGTAAACTGAACTTGTCAAGCTGCTGCCTAAAGATGACAATGGGCAGGTGATAAAGATAATCAGGGATATTAAAAAGTTACTAGTTCATGGTAGAAACAGGTACTGGGTATTTTACTATTGGCCCTAAGTGGGAGAATCCTATTAATCGTGTGCATCTCCCATGTATGATCCAGTTAATAACTCATAGTACAAGATTCTATCATCAAATTAGTACAGGTGTACAGTTCTAATAAGGAAGAGGTAAAGATATTGGTAGGGAAAGTCAGTAGTCCTATCAAGGATGAGGAATTTGAATTAATTTGAGGAAGACACTGCTGGTGAAGTGTGAAGACCAAGTTGTTATTAAAAAGAAAAGGGTAGAGTTGTGAGAAATGTAGGGTGTTGGTCTTCAGTGTGTGGAGGGGAGCCTTTAGGGAATCCATTGCAAAGGGGGAATGGCTCAGCCAATCAAAAGACTGGAAGAGTTTTCCTAATTCCATTCCAGGGATACCAAACCCATCAAGTTCTCAACCCATCAAATGTGACCTAGAGATCTTGACCTAATGCTACTGAGTTTGCTCAATTGAATATTAACCCACACCCCCCCCATGAAAATTGGGGTTCATTGGCATATCATGCATCCTATGATGTGGGGGGAATCATATTAGGGGGCATAAATTACCTGACTTTGAAGATTAGTGCCTCATGCCTAGAAGTACCCATATCTTGTAAGGTATATCTTGCAAGGTTCACGAATAAATGTACAATTTTCTCTCTATGGAATGAACAGAAAAACCTGCTATAGTCAGGTAATTTATGTCTTCAGAATCTTTCCCCACCCTCTTGGATGTTCATAGGCTCTCAGAGTTTGAGTTACAATCTAAGAGGTCCACCCATTCCGTGACATGCCACTAATTTGATCCCCCCCCACATTATACATGATGTGCTAAAGAACCCCAATCATCACAGGGGGTGTGTGGGTTAATATTCAATTACCTAATTGTGCAAACTCAGTAGCATTAGGTCAAGATCTCTAGGTCACTCTTGACCAGTTGAGAACCTGTTTGGGTTTTGGTATCCTAGAAAAACTCTTCCCGTCTTGTGATTGGCTGGGCCATTCCCCCTTTGTAATGGATTCCCTAAGGGCTCCCCTCCACACCCTGTGAAGACCAACACCCTACATTTCTCACAACTCCTCCCTTTTCTTTTTAATAACAACTTGGTCCTCACACTTCACCAGCAGCGTCTTCCTCAAATTAATTCACAATCCTCATCATTGATAGGATTACTGACCTTCCCTATCAATTTCTTTATTTCTTCCTTATTAGAGCCATACACCAGTCCTATTTTGTTGATAAAATCTTGTACTATTTGAGTTATTAACTGGATCATACATGGGAAATGCACACAGCTAATAGGATTCTCCCACTTAGGGCCAATAGTAAGGTACACAGTAACTGTTTCACTATGAACCAGTAAACCAATTCATCCAAGAGGTACTAAATGGGCTTGTCCAGGTTTGGACTAGAACATGTGCCAACTTTCTAATATCCCTGGTTATCTTCTTTACCACCTGCCTAGTGTCATCTATCTTTAGGCAGCAGTTTGACAAGTTCAGTTTACCACAGCCTCCGCCTTCCTTGGCCAAGAGGTAGTCTAGTATCAATCAATGTTGAATACTCGCCTCTCTTGTTTGCATGGCTTGGGTAGCCAGCAAGTCCAAGGCCCTAGCTGTGTGATTGGTAATTTTTCCACTGCAACTTGGAGTCTTATTAGTCTATTCAGGATAAACTGTAGCCCCAACTCCCATCCTGTACCCAGGTAGTAGGCCCTTAAGTCTAGATAACTTCCTGACCAACTCTTTGGACAACTGGGTCTAGGTAGTAGTCCTACAAATCCAATAATGTCCCTCTAGTGCAAGTTGGTCTTGCAGGAATAGTTTCCAACAAATGGATAATACTGTTCCTCCTCTTTACTTCCATAGGCCACATAATCATCATGATAATAGGTACATTTCCAAAGTTGCTGTACCTCCTTCCACTGTAAGTTTTTATACCAATGTCTTTAGAAAGGTCTTCCTGGCTCCAAAATCCAAACTAAATTACAGATTTTGTGCCATTGGATCAACCCCAAGAATAGCTAATATACCTAGTGATGTTCCTTAAATTATCTTTCTTGCAAATGGCCATTTCAGCACTTTCCTTGCAAGTCCATACTAACTCATAATCAGTTTCCCTTAAGAAATGCCCCAGTTTGTGCATCTTTACAAGGGATCCAGGTACCATCATTAATCTCACAGGAGTCTGAGGCCACCTAACTTGTTGCTGAGTCCATATGTACCTTGCTTCTGGACATGTCCAGACATTTGCTACTGCCCAGGAAAATATCCTGGCCAGTCACTTATAAACAATAGTCACCCTGAACTGACTCAGTCACATTCCACTGGTATTTCTCTCCTCTGGATCATAATTGTGTGCCACCATGCACCTCTGACCAGGGACTGAGAATCTAGGCCAGACCCAGGGGTACCCAAGGCCAATTCCCAAACTGCTGTGAACTATGGCAAGTCCAACAGCCATACCAAAAGACTGGGCATTGATTTCTGTCAGCTAGACTCTCCTCCCACCTTTGCTAATACCCTGTTTTCTAAATCAGAGGTAGGACTCATTCCCTATATAGACTCACATAGCTATAATACTGCCACCCAATAATCTCCCTCTTTCTTTTGCAATAGAGAATATTTTCACCCTGCTTCCCCTCCTTTCCATAAGGAGAAGGGCATAAGTAGGGGTGTCACACAGAGTCAAGGGG
Source organism: Macrotis lagotis (assembly GCF_037893015.1). Lineage (NCBI taxonomy): Eukaryota > Metazoa > Chordata > Mammalia > Peramelemorphia > Peramelidae > Macrotis > Macrotis lagotis. Next base: position 259,309,387 of record NC_133659.1, on the reverse strand, counting down.
AAGTTACAGATTAACAATGTACACATAGGTGAGAGATGGTGGAGATAACTGGTCCAGTGTCCCTCTCCCCTCCCCTCCCCTCTCCTCCCCTCCCCTCTCCTCTCCTCTTCTCCCTTAGAGGCATCCAATGTCCTTCAGCAGCTTCTGAATCTGTTCCAAAAAGTCCTCTCCAAGTCTGACTCCTTGAGACCTTGTCTTCTGGTAGAGAAACTGCTTAACATCTTATTCAGATCAAAACACATGGTTCCATCACAAAACAATGAGATTTTGGAACTTATTACAATTTACATTTTTTGCCTTATTGCCATATTGACACACACATAGTTCACTTTTAACACAAACTTCCATTAGTATTTTACTACATGAGCAAACTCACAAGCTTGAGTCAATGTGATCATTCTCATTGGGAATTTGCTCCATACACATACATTCAACAGTCATCTTTGTTCTAAGAGTATCCAGCATCTGGCTTAAAATAAAACAATTTTAACCTTTGCTCTCATTACAAAAATGACTCAAACATCCTTAACCAAAATGAATTTTTTTCCCAAATATTCCCATATTTTCCTTTTCCTGGTATACTTCACTAGCTCATACTCTTTTCCTCAAACTAGAAGTTGAAACTGTAATTATCCTAAGAATTTTCCATTCTTCTTACCTAAATATCCACTCTAATACAAAAACTAAGGAAACTTCCTATTTTAGCATGTAGCTGATAGCAGGTGTCAGAGCCAGACACCTAACCCATCTCTGGCTATTATATCTAATTTACCTAAAACTTTCCAGGACATTAAAGGAAATTTCCTTTATGAGTATTGAATGTCATTGTCCAGGCAGAGCTCATGTGGGTAAGTCAAATGTCTTAGGCCAGATTTATTCTTCCAGGTGAGATATTATCCAAATGTTATTTTGGGGAAATCAAGTCAAAGGGGGTCCAACCTCAGCCATACTGAGAAGTGGTCCCTTCGGCTGCCCATCCCTGTCACCTGACATCCTTGGCCCATTGGCTTCCTTGGATCCAAGAACATGACATTTACCTAGTAGCATTTTTTTTTGTTGACCATCCTGGTATCTGAAAAGAGAAAATTGAGTAAAAGTCCCGTGATCTAAAATAGTTGTTTAACCTATTAGAACTTCCAGTGAATACAATTCAGTAATTTCCAATTATAATCTTAATGGAGTCCCAATTAATGAAACCCCTACCTAAAGTTCGATTATCCTTCCTGGGTCTTTGCCTAAAATCTGGTATTATAATTATGACTAGCCCTATGGGCCTGTCTCCTACCTCTTACTAGAGACATCCCTTTGTCTGAAATCATATCTACTCTATCTATAAAGATGACATATCAGATTCTCCTTGGCTAGAGAAACTTCCTTCTAGTCTATTGTATCTTACAACAAATAAATGTCTCCTTTGTCCAGGAGGTTGCACAAAGAAACATCAAATCATCTTGTGTTTATCTTTCTTATATTTTATAGTGCTTTTACTTCAAAGCAAACAACCACTGCTTTGGAATATATATATATATATATATATGTATATCCAAAATATTCCCAATTCACATACATAGCTAGAAATATATATATATGTATAGACTTGTTTCCCTACTAGCCATCCTCAACATACAAATGGTTATTTTCCCCAAGGCAATTGGGGTTAAGTGACTTGTCCAAGGTCACATAGCTAAGCAATCACTAAGTATCTGAGGTCTGACCTGAACCCAGGTCTCCTGACTCCAGGGCTGGTGCTCTATCCACTGAGCCAACTAGCTGCCCCCTAACATACAAATTACTTGTCAGAGTTCTTTAAAACCATTAAAACATCTTAGGTAGCTTTAAATTTCCAACATGCGTTATTAATTTCATTACAACAGAACAGCAATGAGAGTAACAGAGTAGCACACAAATTACTAGACTGTACAAAGCAATCCTTCCATTAGTACATTATTCATGAACCCACAGATCTATCCTAGAAAGGGTTATATTTTTTCCCACATTTTCCTTATTGCCCTTCAAAGCAACCAGCTTAATCCCAGGCTCTAACAATACAGTAACATATTCACAAGAGAACTAAATATTGCAAAAATAATCTCTTTGCAGTTACAAAATATCACATAACTGATTCATCAATGTTACCTTACAATAGTTACAATTGCCATTTGTTCAGAGCCCCCATCAGCTGCCTGCAATTACCAAGAGAGAAGTCCACATTCTTGACATCTTTAAAATTAAACATGCATTGTTAATATACATTAAATATTAAGATTCTTATTTAAACATCTCATTTCCTTTAGAACAAGACAAAATGAATATACCATGTTCTTTACACTTTTGTCTCTTTACCCAAATTCTCAGCATCCAATCTCATGATACGTTTAAAACCCCAATGTAATTACAATTCAACTAACTTCCCAATAGCTTAGTTTGATAAAAAAAAAACAAACAACTTTAGAGTACCTTATACAGAGAATCCAGCACTCACTCACATTCCAAATGCTCTCTCCAAAATAAAAATACAATTGTTAGCATTATTAAACTTAACATTAAAACCAATTAGAGCTTGTCCCAAAAGACATCAGTAAACATCCATGATAACCTAGCTATTTCTCTTCTTAGTAACCCAATACCACTTTTCTTTAACCCAAAGGTCTTACAATAGAGTTTAAAATCCCAAACCACATAATTCCTTGCAAAAGTTACAACAGTGTTAAAATAGTTTAATCCCAAACTAATTTAACAGTCTAGGTTATTTAATTCCTCCCATTCTGTACAAATTGTCAGAATGTTACAACACTAGTATCCCTTTCAAAACCCTCAGAGTGCTTTCCAAAACTCTAGTTCAGAAACTTTAAAAATAATTTGAGTCATCACTCCGGCCACATGGCCAGCAGATATTCATTAAACGTAATTTCCTTTTTTTTAGGTATTTGCAAGGCAAATGGGGTCAAGTGGCTTGCCTAAGGCCACACAACTAGGTAATTATTAAATGTACCACATTTGAACCCAGGTACTCCTGACTCCAGGGCCAGTGCTTTATCCATTGTGCCACCTAGCTGCCCCTGTAATTTCCTTTCAGTAGTCTCAACCCTTGGATTCTATACATTTTTTTCTTTCCCATCACACATCCCACCTGTGGAGGGATCTTTCCCTTTAAGGCTTTATCACTTGAGCTCTCCTCTCTCTCCCCCTCCCTTCCCCCACAGGTGTGTGGGGCATTTAGGTAGACTCAGTCTAGGGTTCAAGTCATAACAAGATGGCTATGAGATCAAGACCACCATTGTGTTCAACCCACTACCCCTTCCCCCAACCCAGGGAGAAAGCATGGGGTAAGGATAAAGTCTTTCCTCCTAGAATTTCTCAATCTTTCCCTTCTCTTAAGCTCTTCTAAACTCTCCCCAAACCACAGCTTTTTCTCTTTACGAATCCACCTCCCTTCCCTTTAACTCCACACACCTAACACAGCTACCACTGTCTCAGTGAGGGAAGGACTGACTTCCATGTGGGGGCTGCTGCACACTACTTCCTTCTCCCTCACCTTCTGAAACTCCTGGGCCCAACTCCCAGCTAAAGCTCTTTTAAAACTTGAGGAGCTGGGTCCTCAGACCCTAAAAGGGACACTTACACAAGACAAGATATAGAATACACATACCGCGGGAACATTCAAACTCACTCACACAGCATTGGATCCAATCGTTTTTCCTTAATTTAGAAAGCATTTCTTTTTCTCCTCTCTCCAGACTTTCCTTTTCCTCCTGGGCCTGGCTGTTAGCCTCCTCCCTAGGAGCAGCCAGCGGATCCCACCTATGTTTATTTTTTTCTAACTTGCTTAGACATAATTTAGCATCCTCAATTATCCAGTGAGTGGGATAAAGTTTTGAGATTTCTTCAGTAAAATATTATAGATTGAATTTGGTTACAGTAAAATATTATAGATTGAATTTGGTTAACTATGTGCCCCTCCTCCCTTGACAAAGAAAACTTCTGGGATATTGTTGAAGAGTCAACTGACCTCACCTTATCTGTTGATGTCTGTAGAATCATTCAATTCCTGGGACTAAAGAGGTAATCTGGTTTCGGTTTGAATTTTATGCTCTTTTCCCTAGATTAGTTTGCTTTCTTTGAATTCTATGCCCCTTTCCCTAGGGTAGTTTTCGAGTTTAGATTGTAAGACCTCATTAAGGAGGGTGGGTCAGTTGGAGGGGGGGAATCTAGTTATGATAAATGTGATTCTTGGGCCTTTTGCATTTGCCTCAGTCTCTCTGATTGTGGCCCGTTCCTTGAGAAACGAATAAAGCCTTCTCTTCTTACCTTGAGAGATCTCTGAAATTTATTTAAGTGGAATTTGTCCCACACAGTTTGGGGGCTCGTTGGGACCTCAGCTTCTCCCGGCTTGGCAAAACAGTGCTACTGCCATAAATTATGGCAGTTTTTATTTTCTGAGAAGCCTTGGTTTCCCCTCTGTGCAAATGACCCTAGGACTTGGTAGGAAGAGAACAGTAAATCGGAGGCAGGAACCTAATGTCAGTGAGGACAAAGAACAGTCTTTAAACTTCTATGCATAGAGACCCAAAAGACCGTAAGCCTAGACCTTGGAATCTGATGGTACTAGATTCCTGGAAGCTCCATTTGGGTGACTGAAGGTTGGGAGTGACCCCTTCCGGTTTGGGCATAAGTGACTTGGATCTAAGGGCACTTGATCCTGAAAGGTCTCTGTCAATATTTAAAATGGGAAGGACCCTATCTTAAGCCTTCCCCTGTGGTAAATCAGGTAGATAAGACTAAAATATAAAGGAAAAGTATGAAGAAAATGATTAAGTATTGTTGTCTGGGAAAATAGATTGTCAGGAGAAGCTAAAATCTCCCCTCTCTGCATTCCTGAGACATCAGGAATTTGCCATTGGCCTGTGTTTTCAAATTGTCAGTTTCGAAAATTCTATTGCATTTTGTGTGATCTGTGTTTGTGCCTTCTGTCTTTACATGTTTAGAATATCTATTTACTTGTGTGATTGGTTAAACAGGGAAAGGAGGAGTTTGCTAGTTCCCCTAAAGAGTTCCTTGGGCAGCCTCATTTTGTTTTGGATTTTTAGGCAGTATTTATCTAACTCTCTGGCTCTTCCCTTGAGCCTGCTTTCTGCCTATGTTACAATAGATTATGATCCCTCCTTCCTCACTCCTAGGTTGTCTCTTGAGCACTTAAAGAGGGATTTTTATTTTGATTAAAAAGGAATGGATTATGGAGGCCAAACCACTCACCTTGTTATTCTGCTTATGAGAAGGGTCCCCCCCTGTTTATGTTCCCTTCTCTTCCCAGTTCTCCATGATTCTGTGGTGCTAGAATGTTTTTCCCCCACTCTCTTTTAGGAAAAAAAGGACTAAGAGAGAGAGAAAGTTCCTTGAAGAAGAATCAGTAAAATAAATGTTCAAAGGGACCTTATTTTGAAATAAAAAGAAAAAGGAAAGAGTGAATATTATCATAGAAAGAAATGCCATTTTAATTTTAAAAAAAGGTTGTTAGAAAATTTCAGAGACTACAGAGTCAGGTTAATCCTAAAGTATATAATATGGTTACCAAGATATGCCAGTATAGGGGAAACTAAATAGTTAATCTCTTCCCAGAATGATGGTAACAAAGCTTCAGGAGTTATATATATGTATATCAGTTTAGATTCTGGTAATGTTGGTTATTACAGAAAATTATGGGACATGTAAGGATTTAAGAATAGAAGATCAACTGCCCCTCCCACAAAGGATTGTCTCTCTATAAAAGTTATTCAGCTTTACTCTATTTGAAGAGAGTGGGGAGGGACAGGGAATATTCTGATTAGGCTAAGGGATTTTTGGGTGACTGCCTTTTCCAGGGTTTTAGCAGTTATAATCAAGAAATGCTAATTATTAAAAGCTGGGGATGGAATCATATCTGTGGTTTATATAGCTGGATAAGCTATGTGACTCTAGTTCAGACTAGTATGAATTAAAGTCAAGAAGAGCTAATGAAAAGGAATGAAATATGGAAATGGGTTGAAGCATGTAGACAAAAGATTTGAGCAGGTTTGACTTTGTATACCAAAGATGGATTTTGGGAGGCTAGGTGGCACAGTGGCTAAAAGCACCGGCCCTGGAGTCATGAGTACCTGGGTTCAAATCGGGTCTCAGACCCTTAATAATTACCTAGCTGTGTGGCCTTGGGCAAGCCACTTAACCCCATTTGCCTTGCAAAAAACCAAAGATTTTGGGAACTTTGTAAAGTGGCTTACAAATCATTCTAAGAGAAGAAAGTGGTTGTGCAGTGCTCCCCCCCCCCCCCCAAGGTGGAAGTCAGCCCCTTCCTCACTGAGCCAATAGTAGTTGTGCAGAGTTAAGGGAAGGATGGGTGTTTCTTAAAGAGAAAAGCTGTGGTTTGGGGAGAGTTTTGAAGAGTTTAAAAGAAGAAAGAACCTTTAAGGGGAAGACTGAGAAGTTTTAGGGGGAGAGATTTTTTATCCTTACCAAGTGCCTGGGAAAGATTCCATGCTTTCTCCCTGGATTGGGGGAAGGGATGGTGGGTGGGACACATGCTGGTCTCAATCCCATCCACCATCTTGTTAAGACTTGAACCCTAGAGGGAGTCCACCTGAGAGCCCACCCGCCCCTGGAGGGAGAGGGGATAGACAGGACAGAAGCCTTAAAGGGAAAGAGATCCCTCCACAGGTGGGATATGTGATTGGGGGGGAGGATATCTAAGATCCAGGGGTTAAGAGATTCCTTTATTGAAAGGAAATCACGTTTAATGAATATTTGCTTGCCATGTGGCCTGAGTGATGATTCTCATTATTTCTAAAGTTTCTGAACTACAGTCTTGGGAAGCACTCTGAGGGTTTTAAAAGACGGATACTAGTGTTGTAACATTCTGACAAAGTTTGTACAGAATGGAAGGAATTAAATAACCTAGATTGTTAAATTAGTTTGGGATTAAACTATTTTAACACTATTGTAACTTTTGCAAGGAGTTTGGGATTTTAAAACTCTATTGTAACACCTTTGGGTTAAAGAAAAGTGGTACTGGGTTAACTAAGAAGAGAAATGCCTACGTTATCAGGGATGTTTACTGATTTCTTTTGGGGAAAAAATTCTTAATTGGTTTTAATGTTGAATAATGCTAACAATTGTATTTTTATTTTGGATAGAGCTTTTAGAATGTGAGTGCTGGATTCTCTGTATAAGGTACTCTAAAGTTTTTATTAAACTAAACTGTTGGAAGTTAGTTGAATTGTAATTACATTGGGGTTTTAAATGTGTCATGTATGAGATTAGATTCTGAGAATTTGGGTAAAGAGACAAAAGTGTAAAGCACATGGGATATTCATTTTGCTCTTGTTCTAAATGAAATGAGATATTTAAATAAGAATCTTAATGTTTAATGTATATTAACAATGCATGTTTAAAGAAGTCAAGAATGTGGACTTCTCTCTTACTGCAGACAGCTAATGGGGGCTCTGAACAAATTGCAATAGTGGGCCTTATTGTAAGGTAACTTAAAATGGCAAGGAGATTATATTTGCAATAATTAGCTATCTATTGTGAATATGTTATTTAAATACTGTATTGTTAAAAGCCTGGGATTAAGGTAATTGCTTTGAGGGACAATAAGGGAAATATGAAAAAGTATGACCCTTTCTGGGATAGATCTGTGGGTTCATGAATAATGCAATAATGGAAGGATTGCTTTAAAAAATCTAGTAATTTGTGTGTTACTCTGTTACTCTTATTGCTGTTATGTTATAATGAAATTAATAATGCATATTGGAAATTTAAGCTACCTAAGATGTTTTAATGGTTTTAAAGAATTCTGAAAAGTAATTTGTATGTTATGGGGTGGCTAGGTGGCACAATGGTTAGGGCACTGGCCCTGGAATCGGGAGACCTGGGTTCAGGTCAGGCCTCAGATACTTAGTGATTTTCTAGCTGTGTGACCTTGGACAAGTCACTTAACCCCAATCGCCTTGCCAAAACAAAAATAACCAATTGTGTGCTGAGGATGGCTAGTAGGTAAACAAGTTTATGTATAGAAGTTTCTAACTATATATATATATGTATATATATATATATGAATTGGGAATATTTTGGATCTATATATGTATATTCCAAAGCAGTGGTTGTTTGCTTTGAAGTAAAAGCACTATATAATATAGGAAAGATAAACAAGATAATTTGATATTTCTCTATGCAATCTCCTGGATAAAGGTGGTATGTATTTGTTGTAAGATACAACAGACTAGAAGGAGGTTTCTCTAGCCAAGGGGAATCTGATATACCATCTTTATATACAAATAGAGTAGATATGATTTCAGACAAAGGGATATCTCTAGTAAGAGGTAGGAGACAGGCCTGTAGGGCCAGTCATAGTTAGAATACCTGCTTTTAGGCAAAGACCCAGGAAGGATACTCAGAGCTTTAGGTAGGGGTTTCAATATTTGGGACTCAAGATTATAATTGGAATTTAGTAAATTATATTCACTGGAAGTTCTAACTAGGTAAAACAAATATTTTAGATCACAGGACTTTTAATTGATTTTCTCTTATGTCAGATACCAGGATGGTCAACAAATAGAAATGCTACTGGGTAAATGTTATGTTCTTGGAGCCAAGGAAGCCAATGGGTCAAGGATGTCAGGTGACAGGGATGGGAAGCCAAAAGGGTGGCTTCTCAGTATGGTTGAGGTTGAACCCCTTTGACTTGATTTCCCCAAAATGACATTTGGATAATATCTCACCTGGAAGAATAAATCTGGCCTAAGACATTTGACATACCCATGTGACCTGCCTGGACACTGATATTCAATACTTATATCTGTAAAGGAATTTTCCTTTAATGTCCTGGATCTTTATAGTTAGTTACTAAGCAAACTAGAAAAAAGTTTTAGGTGAATTGGATCTAATAGCCAGAGATAGGTTAGGTGTCTGGCTCTGACACCTGCTATCAGCTACATGCTAAGACAGGAATTAAGTTTCCTTAGTTTTTGTGTTATAGGGGATATTTAGGTAAGGAGAAAAATGTGAAATTCTTAGGATAATTACAGTTTCAGATTCTAGTTTAAGGAAAGGAATGTGAGTTAGATAAGTATGCCAGCAAAAGGAAAATATGGGAATACTTGGGAAAAATCATTTGGTTTAAGGATGTTTGAGTCATTGTAATGATAACAAAGATTAAAATTGTTTTATTTTAAACCAGATGTTGGGTACTCTTAGAACAAAGGTGACTGTTGAATGTATATGTTACAAGCTTGTGAGTCAATATGGCAGTCAGGCAAAATGTAAATTGTAATAAGCTCCAGAATCTCATTGTTTTGTGATGGAAGACATGTGTTTTGAACTGAATTAAGATGTTAAGCAGTTTCTTTACCAGAAGACAAGTAGTCACCAGAGTCGGAAAGGACTTTTTGGAACAGATTCAGAGGATGCTGAAGGACATTGGATGCCTCCAAGGGAGAGGAGAGGGGAGGGGAGGGGAGGGGAGGGGAGGGGAGGAGAGGAGAGGAGAGGAGAGGAGAGGAGAGGAGAGGAGAGGAGAGGAGAGGAGAGGAGAGGAGAGGAGAGGCCGGGAAGACCTTTCTAAAGACCTTGGTATAAAAACTTGCAGTGGAAGGAGGTACATCTACTTTTGAAATCTTCCTGTTATCATGGTGATTATAGGGCTTACCTAAAAGGGTCCCTGGGAGGTAAGGAGGTGATCAGGGAGTTGTTATTTAGACTTAAGGTCCAACTCAGAAATTTGAAGAAATCTCATCAAAATTAAAGAGAAGGGATTGAGTTTTGAGATTTCTTCAGTAAAATACCATAGATTGAATTTGGTTAACTATGTGTCCCTCCTCCCTTGACAAAACAAACTTTGGGGATATTGTTGAAGAGTCAATTGACCTCCCCTTATCTGTTGATGTTGGAGAATCATTCAATTCCTGGGACTAAAGAGATAATCTGGTTTAGGTTTGAATGTTATGCTCCTTTCCCTAGATTAGTTTGCTTTGTTTGAATTCTATGCCCCTTTCCCTAGGGTAGTTCTCGTGTTTAGATTGTAAGGCCACATTCCTCATTAAGGAGGGTGGGTCAGTGGAGGGGGGTTGAATTAGGATAAATGAGATTCTTGGGCCTTTTGCTTTTGCCTCAATCTCTCTGATTGATTGTGGCCCATTTCTCGAGAAAGCCTTCTCTTCATACCATGAGAGATCTCTGAAATTTATTTAAGTGGCATTTGTCCCACACAGCAGCATGTTGCATATTCTACCTCCTCTTTATTTAAAGGTACCTTATGGTTCACTGTTCATCAGACCCAAACCTTGGCCACTAGACAGACAATCCTTGGATGGGGATTTGTGGCCATTCAGAACAGCAGTATCTGATGAATTTACTTTTCTCTTTACCCTGGACAGCATCCCCGCTGTCCCAGCTAGTTCATTTCCTACCCAAAGGCCTCTCCTTGGGTATTGAATGGGGGGGGTCTCTTCCTCCTCTCCCTGAGATGCCTTTTTGACCCCTGGCCTCCCATCTAGGATTTCCTTTCCTGAAATTGTCTAGAATCAGTATTGAAAGATAAAAAGTGAAGTTTTCCTACCTTTCTGGGTCATTTCCACTATTTTCCATTACTTTCAATGGCTGGGTTTCAGGTCCATTCAGAGATCCACCCAAGGGAACCCCAGAAAAGAAACAGAGATCTGGCTTGAAATCAAGCTGTGAGCACTCCTTCCCCCAGGTCTCTTCTGGGGCTTCCTTGAGGAGTTCTGAAGATCCTGGCAGGAGACCCCAAATTGTTATAAATGAATGAAAAGAAAAACCTGAGAAAATTGCACATTTTATTCACAAATCTTGCACAAGGTATGGGTACTTCACTCCTAGGCCTGAGGCACACCTTAGTCTCAGGAGTCAGGTAATTTATTGTCCTCAGAAACTCTGTCCCCTCCCTCTTGGATGTTCATAGGCTCTCAGAGTTTGAGTTACAATCTAAAAGGTCCTCCCATTCCATGATATGCCCCTAATATGATCTCCCCCCAACAACATCCAATGCATGATATGCTAAAGAACCCCAATTGTCACAGGGGGTGTGTGGGTTAATATTCAGTTACCTAATTGTGCAAACTCAGTAGCATTAGGTCAAGATCTCTAGGTCACTCTTGACAAATTGAGACTCAGTTTGGGGTTTGGTATCCCTGGAATGGGATTAGGAGGACTCTTCCAATCTTGAGACAGGTTGAGCCATTCCCCCTTTGTAATGGATTCCCTAAGGCTCCCCTCCACATCCTGTGAATGCCAACACCCTATATTTCTCACAACTTTCCCTTTTGTAATGGATTCCATAAGGCTCCTCCTCCACACCTTGTGAAGACCAACACTCTACATTTCTCACCCACCTTGATAGATTTTTCTCCATTTGGTTTTCAAGACATTCCACTCTACTGTTTATACTCCTACTTGTTAAATTTTATCTCTTTCAATCTACAGAGGGCATGACCAGAAGGAACCTTCACACCAAACAACATTAAAAGTCTTTGTTTTGGCTTTGAAGTTATAAATATCACTACTGTCACCAAAACTAGAACTCTGATGGGCTCTTCTTGATTCATTGTGAAAAGTATCAAAAATTTATTTTATCCTCAGTACTCATTAATACACTGAACGAATCACAGCTGATGTAGATCTGAGTTGTACCCTTCAATTTGGCCTATAAAAAAAGAAGCAGACAGAACTGAAGAGGCTGAGAGTCACAGATTAGAGAGAAGATATTTAGAGGCACACTTAAATCCCAAAGTGAGGGTAGCTTGCTTCTCAGAGCATCTCTCCCCCAGGAAAATATTCAGCTCCAGAGATAGCAGGAGTAAGAAACAGTAGCTGAATAAGGAGCCACTTGGCCCCAGGAGAGGAGAGTTCTTGCGTAATGATAAATTTCCAGACCAAGCAAGAGCCATGAATCAGAAAGGCCTAGTTTCATAATACGGAGGAGCAAAACTGGCTCTTGCCCTCTGACATTATTGTAAAAATTAGGCAGCCCCTGAAAGTCCAAGGCAAGGAGTTTGACAGCCCCCGCCCCCAACTGCCCAGTCCCTCAGCTCTTTTTCCCTTTTGAAGAACTCTCAACCACAGGGAAAGTGCTTTAGGCTTGGGGATTGTATTCACAAGAGAGGTAAATATAAAAACAAAGGAAAAGTTATAGGTTGCTAATTTATGTACTGGGAAAAAAAATGGAAGCTAACTTTTGGTCTAGGGTTTTCAATTTATATAAGGGGGGAACCCAAACAACTCAAAGCCCAACTAATTTAAACCAGGAATCAGCACTAGGAAGAAAACTTTGAGAGATACCAGGCAAATTTCTCTACAATTCAGGTTTTGAAGTTTCCTTCAGTTTTGATTCAGAAGGAGTTGGATTTATTCTAGCAAAAAATTATCTTGACACTCCTCCCCCCCATGAGGGAGGGAAATTTTTTTTTATTATTATTTATGGAATTGGCTATGTGGCCTATTAGGAGAAAACCTGCCTTGTATTTGACATACACTGTTAACCTGCTTGCTTTCATGGGAAATGAGAGTCCTATTATCTTTTCTTTACTTTTTAAAAGATTTTTAAAATTATAAATAGAAAATAATCAAAAAAAGAATGGTTCCTTACATAAAAGCCAGAAAATGGGGTATTGTACATAAAACCATGAATTCATGATGATAAAAGCTTATCCTTTTAATGTGCATTTAGTTCAGTTATTATAGTTAGTACTAATATATTCCTGCTTATTCATCTTTTGGTCTTTTTTTATTTTTTCAAATGTATGTATCAAATTTTTAAAATGTCTGTTTCTCAAGTTTCTTTCTTGTCTCTTATCCATTTTTTTCTCTCCTTTTAGCTCTCCTTCTCATTATTAGGTCATTCTCTCTCAATTTAGAGTAACTTGAGTGAAAATTCTACAACATTTGATGCCAAAATAATCTCACTGGGTCCAAACCATTCCTCTAAAAACAGGAACTAGAAAGATGTTTTCACTTGGGTAAATACTGATTTGAAATTATGGGAGTAGCAATTCACCCAAACATACTCTAAGTCAAATCAACTAATTAAAAGTAAAGATTTGCAGTGGAGGAATTACAATTACACATAAACAGAAAAGATCCATTACCTTGGATTTTCTTAGGAGAATTAAAAGTTTTGTGTTTTATCTCACCCTAGGGAATGCAATGTCATATAAGCTTTGTAGTGTTTTAAATTTGTCACCTTTGAGTAAACACAGGTGCTGATTGTCTGTTTCTATTATTTGTGTCAATACTTCTAACATTAATTAGAGGCATAAATTCTTTGACTAAGAAAGAAACCTAGATAATCCCTATCTATATTCTACTCTTGTGTAGGAGACTATCCTCTTTCTTGCCTTTTCGGATGGAGTATCTTCATGGGCAGGACTTTGCCTTTATTCAGTACCCTCACTACTCCCCTGGGTAGGGGATCTGTCAAAACTGCTCTAGGAAAAACACTGGGAAGGAAAGTTGACTAAGACCACTGCCTCAGATAGGGCTAATTCTCATTCACTAATAGAACCTCCTTTCACCAGAAGACTGCTTATGCATTCTATGTCCATTATGACCCAGGTTCACTCATTCTTCTTTGCTTTGGGGGAGCTCTAATTACATATATCAATACAATCTTCTAGTTTCATCACTTAGAATGGGGTGGGTAATTTTTTTCTGTCAAGGTCCATTTGGATATTTATAACATCATTTGAGAGCATACATATATAATTATCAACTTAAAAATTAGCCCACTATATTTGTTCAAATATTTCATTCACTCCTAAAAAGCTCCTAAATTTATTGAATTTCAAGTCCCACCTGCTATTGCCTTGGCAGTTTTTTGCCAGATTAAGTAGAATCACAGAAATTTTTTATAGCCAAAAGCATATTTGTCTTCTACTTGCTTCAATTTTTAGATTAGGAAACAGAACAAAGTGACTTACTTAGGGTCACATAATGAAAAGAAAAAGACTGGTAACTAATGCTTTGAGTGCTCTACTCTGTATAACCTTGTTCATCTTTTATAAGCTATTAGGATAAGAAATAATTATGGGATTTATATTAAGAACATAGATATACAGATTTTAAAAACCCAATAACTGTGAATAATCAAACTATGATGTAGTCCCAGGAAAATTCCCATGTTAATTATCTTTAGAATGGTAACTAAATAATTATAAAGTATATCTTGAGTATATGACCTTGATAATGATTCCTATATATTAATCTTTATATTAAAATGATAAAGTAAGGAAGTCCTATAAAGTGCTATTTAAGACATCAAAGGGTTAATTGAAACATCATGGAAAGTACAAAGTTAGGATGTCACAAAGTTAGAACATAATGATATGCAAAATACAATCTTTTATGAAATAGTTTCTAGAGGACTTTGTTGAACCAAATTGAGTCAAGAGATCTAAAAATAACTGTGGATTCTGTATCTTGGTGTCTCAGAGTATACTAGGCAGACTGTAGACTCCATCTTTGTTTCTCTTGCCCAGAGAAGTTTCCCAGTTTCTTTTTTAGATATTCAGTGGCAAAGCCTGTCTTAGAAGTCAGATCTCCAGATTACCAATCCATTCATCAATTCACCTATATAAATCTTATCTGTTGGCTTCAATATACATTTCTATTGATCTTACCTAAAGATTTTTACATCTGTCTCTCTCCCAGCAGATAAAACCATTCAATCATCCCATAATACTGTACCTTGGTCCTCTTTAACTGAATAGTTTGCCTTTCCATACTATATTTTTTATTCCTTCAAGTTCACTAAAAATTCTTATCTTCCATAAAATTTTCCTCAAAATCTATTTTCTTATTAATATAAAATATTTGCTATTTTATATAAACAAAAAGATCACAGATTTAAAGCTGAGAAGTTCCCCCAAATTCATTTTTTTCTTTCATTTTATAATTGAGGAAACTTAAGGCTAAAGAGGACATGTGACTTACTCAAGGTCCTAGAAGTAGTAATACAAGATTTGAACCCAGATCCTCCAACTTCATATCTAGCTCTTTTACCCCTACCACACTAATTCTTGGTACCCACATCCTTCCAGTCATTCAGGTTCTTAACCTTGGAGTCATCATCATCAACTCTCCTCTTTTACCTTACTCACCATATCCAGTTGGTTGCCAAACTTTGTTGGTTTGGCCTTCCTAACATCTTACAACTACATCTATTTTCTCTACTTGAACAGACATCATCCTAGTTCAGCCCCTCATCACCTGTCAAAACTTTGAACCTCTCTCCTCTTTAATCCCTTCTTCATAAAGCTTTTCCTAAATAACAGGTATGACCCTCTCCTGAAAACCTTCAGGGCTCTCTGTTTTCTCTAGGCAAAATTACAAACTTTGGCATTTAAATTCTTTAACAAATTAGTTGTCTACTTTTCCAGACTTACTTCACTTTAATTTCTTTTATGCACCTCATTTTCCAACTAAGCTGGCCTATTTGCTGGTTCCTGAACTTGACATTCCTCAGCCTGCCCACTCCCACCCATGCTTTTGCATGGGCTATCTCATGCTTGGAATGCCCTCCATATCCAAATCTGACCCTTAGAGAGTCATCAGCTTTCTTCATGTCTCAACTTGAAATAAAACATTTTAAATGAGGAAGATGAGTTCAGTTTTGTACATATTAAGTTTAAGTTGTCTGTTCATTTCTGGCTTGAAATGTCCAATAGGTAGTTGGAGAAGGGAGACTGGCAGGAGAGAGATTAAAGCTAGATAAATAGATCTAGGAATCATTTGCATAGAGATGCTAACTAGTCCCATGAAAGATAATGAGGTCACCAAATGACAGAACATAAAGAAAAAAGTGAAAAAAGACAGAACACAGTGACCTGGGGGATAGTCACAAGACATATCACTGGACATGATCTGGTTGAAAAACCAGCAAAAGTAACAAAAAAGAAGCAGCTAGACAGATAGGAGGAAAACCAGAACAGAAAATAGAAGTTTTATCAATGAACTTCATAAAATGTGGCACCTAGAATTAAAATAAGTGATTTTTCCCAATATATTCTGACTAAGACAGAGCACACAAAGATTATCAACTCCTTATTCCTAGAAGGTACATGGTTCTTAATGCAACCTGAGTGCACATTAATTTTTCCTGGCTCCTACACACACACACACACACACACACACACACACACACACACACACACACACACACCATAGTGAATCTGCAATCCACTAAAAGTCCCAATTCCTTTTGAGAAAAACTGCTGCCCTCCTCATCTTATATTTAGATTTTTCTGAATTTAAAAACTATCCCTCCAAAAGGAGTATATTTCAACATAAAAGTAGAACAAAAAAATGTATAACACACAGTTGGAGGTTGAGGACTCAACCTCAATGAGAGTCATGATGACATATAATGGAAATACCTTGTAGAGATTTTTGAGCATGTGAAGATAGTATATAATTGGTTCTCTTCTGATAACCACATGGTGAATAGCAGATTTTTAAATTGGCTGTAACTATGGAAATAGAACTTGGTGTGCTACATAGGACTTTTGTTGACCTCAGCCCTTTTCTTCTTCATTATACTTCTGCTCTTGGTTTGACTCCTGTGCTGATGGCATCTGATGAGAGATACTGCTGTAAGGCCCCATGAATATGGGCCTCATTTCTTTGTTTATTTTCTGCATTTTTTCTTTCATTTTAGGTGAAGCTGATTAATCTGAAAGCTCCCAACTTTGAATTTCAAAAGGTCAGGTGAGTGAGCCTCTCGGGGTTAGGGAGTCTATCATTCCATGTTTCCAAGTTCACATTTGGGAGTTGAATTTTTCAGATTTTTTTGCACTCAGGTTTTTGCATAGATGGCTAGAGAAGTTACAAACTGGAGAAACCTTGTGGTCTTAGCTTATAAATAGCTAAGATAAGGAACTATTTGGTTTGGATTTAAACATATTGGGAGTCATTCTATAGATCTGAGTCTACTCTCTTCAGAGAATAGGTAGCATAGGGGAGGATCTACCCCCTGAGATGTCAGTGGGCAATGTTTGTACTTCTTTCAATATCTTTGAAATAAATGTTCCTTTGTAAAAGCTAATTCACATTAACTGGTTAAATGGAACTAGAAAGAAAGAGAGAGAGAGAGAGAGAGAAGAGAAGAGAGTAAGAGAGAAAGAGTGAGAGAAGGAGAGAAAGAGAAAGAAAGAAAGATACAGAGAAAGTGAGAAAAAAGGAAGGAAGAAAAGAAAAGAAAAGGAAAAGAAAAAGAAACCATTTCTGCTCTCAAAGATTTTGTATTCTATTGGGGGCAAATACTATAGGAAGTCTTTCCAGATTCCCTTGGTTATCAATGTTTTCTTTCTTTTTAAATTATCTTGCATTTATTGACCTATTTACATAGTATAAGCCCTAATATAATGTGAGGTACTTGAGGAGAGCCATTTTTTTTTGCCTCCATATCCCTACTGCTTAATAAATGTTTATTGAATAAAATTTCTTGCCCTGTTCAGTAAATGTTGTATATAAATATTAATAAAAAGATCATCTATGGAATCATTGTATATGTCACTGATAAATTTATATTTTTCCATATTGTTTCCCTGTTATAGGAATGCTATCTGCCAAGCCTAAAAAGTCCCTGCTAGAAAATGTAGAAAAATTTCAGCAATAACTATAAAGGTGTAAAGATCTTTGAAAGATCTATTATTTCTGATCATCACAATGACCAACCGTAATTCCAAAGGATTTATGATTTCTACATAGCTGATAGATTCAGAGATAGCACAAATTGAAGCATATTTTCCTCTTTCTTTTTCTTTTCAGACATGGCTAAAGAAGGAATTTGTTTTGCATGACTATACATATTTGTAATGGGTTTTGTGTTTTTTGAGGTTTTTTTTTTTTGCTTTCTCAGTGGGTAGGAGAGGGAGAAGAAGGAGAAAGATACTTTGGAACTGAAAATAAAATTTGAAAAAAGAAAAAAAGAAAGTCTCTGCTACATAGGCTAGGTCAATTTTTGCCTTAAAAGGCAAAACATCCTTGATGTTTAATTTATTCAGGAACCTAGGACTCAAACCATTGGCATAGCTTACTAGCTGCCAAAATATAAAAGCCCAGTGTACAGTGAGTTGGGGGCTCAGACTTGAAGGCTTCTCTGCTGTTATGTGAATCAATGCCCCCTCCTTTCTGAGGCTATGTGCATGTGGAGAAGAGGGTATGTAAACCAACTGAATTAATGCTGCATCTTTGCTGAATATTCTTCCCAATGCTATTGTTAAGTAAACTTAATTTTTGTAAAGAGATAAATGGTATATGAATGTCGCAGTTCCAGTCCTGACCTGGAGGCTGAAAATTGTATTGATCTTAGTGAAGGCTGGCCCAGAATTTTCCTCTCAGCTGTAAGTTTCCCCAAACCAGAAACTCCACCTAATTTTCCATATCCCTAAATATAGAATCATTTACATTATGTGAACCCAGTAAATAGCTGTTGATAATTTTGTTGATAGATTAAAAATAAAAGAAAACTCTTTTATCACATGGAAAATTATTTTTAAGTGAATTCTGGAAACAAATTTTTGGTGTCTAGCATCCCTTAAGTCAAAGGCTTGTGAATTCACAGTATTTAGCAAACTTCTTAGACTGTCAATATAGAGAGTGGTTTTGATTCCTGGGAGAAGTAGAGCAAATTTAATTAGCTTCACTGGCTTAAATGAGTCCTTTTTAGTCTTTCTCATGAATTGATTTGCATGGCAATCAAGAGTATTAAAGGAGGGTAGACTGTGCTCTGAGCCCACTCTCATGGCTACATTTTTCTCCTCAGGGTTCTCATGTCACCTGAGGGACCTGGAAACTATCTCTTCTCTACACTGCAATCAATCAAATATCCAGCAGCTGTTTTCCCCAATTTGTTACAGGGTTAGAAACTAGCTCTTTAGTTTCTTGTGACCACTTAACATCAATTGGCTTTCACAGAAAGATATTTACTTCGAAATCATAGACAGAACAAATGTATAAACATTATTCCCACATGTATACACATACCCTTTAGGGGCATACATTCTACTACAACCCCAGCTTTCCACTACTTCCCCAAGTTCATCCAATGAGGGTTCATTCAGGATACCAAAAGGGGTGTCCTGAGGGTCACTTCTTGAAGCATTAATACTGCACAGGCTACAAACCAGAACTCTGAAGGAAAATGAACCCTTGGACCTTTTGAACCCACAAGGTTGTAGGCTTCATTCCCTTCACTAATCACTAAGCTCCACCAAGAGCAACGAGGTGTAGCTGACCTAAGAGCTTCCATTTCTCCATGTTAGTTGATCAGAACCATTCCTAGAACTCACCATGTTAACTGATTAGAACCAGTCCAAGAATATGTAGTATGCTCTACAGTTTGAACATTTTTCTTATATATCATTATGTCTCTCCTGGGAATAGCTTCCCAACATTCTCCACGTGGAATGAAGTCATCTTCTCCCTAGTTCATACACATGGAGAAACCATCTGAAGCACTCTGGATATGTGCCAGACCTTCATTACAGAGATTTAAAAGGATCTCGTCACTACATCTCCACCCAGTTCTTGGCCGTTTTGCTGAAAGGAGTTCCCAGAATGCTTTGAAAAGGGCCAACTCTAGCAACTAAGGAATATGACAGGAGTTAATAGGAATTTTGGACTTAGTTTAGGCTGAGAGATCTGAGAAGCAAGAGGATTTAGAGAGCTTTTAAGACATAGCCAATATATACAAATATGAATAGGAAAAACGGTATAGTATCATGTTAATTAGAACCACATAAATAATGTTGAATATTGAAAACTTTATGCTGAATTGAAATCAAAGATAATTCATTTTGTTTGTGCTCATTTTTGCATTGTGTATCATATTTAGAAATACAGAGAAACATTACTTCTACTCAAAATTGTCATGTTCATGACTTATGATTTATTATTGAATTATTGAAGTGTGTAGCTTTTAATTCAAAAACCATCCAAAATTTTTCATTAATCAAATTAACTAAAAGATTAATTACAAATACACATGAGGACTTTTTTTAAATGAAGGATATTGCTTCCAAAAACAAAAAATCTTTTTTATCACTAATGAATAAAATATAGCTTTAAAATGTTTATTTTATATTTATCCTTTAAAATTATTTCAGCATATATTTTATAATTAATATATTAGAATAATCACATATGTATATAATTAATTAATATATATAATTAAATTAATATGTAGGAGTGTTTTGGTGATTTAGGTGCATTATCCAAAACAGTTTGAGCCAATAGAACTAAAGAACAACAGACTGCTGGCCAATGGAAAAACTGCATCAGAAATAATAGGTATTTATCTAGCTGTGTGGCCTTGGGCAAGCCACTTAACCCCATTTGCCTTGCAAAAACCTAAAACAAAACAAAACAAAGAAATAATAGGTAACAGAGAACAACACAATGGCATTGCTACTAGTTCTACAATAAGTGTGTGAATTGTTCTGGCCAAGTATGTTCTCATGTTTGTCTGGCTACATATTTCCTGGTCACACATGTGCCCTTCCAAAAATATTTTCATCATCTGTATTACTTTTATGTGTGTTCTTTTCCAGTGGTAATATGATGGGTGGTGGCATGAATCCTTTCTTGTCACTCATTTTTCTATGCTATTAAATTTATTTTATTTAAATGAGTTTTCAAGATTGAGCTAGTGAAATAAATGCATTGATGGGAGTTTTTGAATTAGGTTTTCAGAGAATACTAATTTAGGTTGAAAATGCTTTAAACCTAAAGTAACTGCTAGTGTGTGAAAGGAGCCTGGGTACTATAAATAATCTCTTATAATATAGCCAGATAATCCAAGTGGTTTCTTCATTATATAAGGAAGTAGATCTATAGAACTCAGACATAAGAAATAATCTAGCCTAATCCTGTGGTCCTGAGAGCTTGTGACTTGCCAAAATTGAAAGTAGAGATCAGAATCTCCTGTTTCCCAAAGTCCTATTATAATGCTCTTTCCAACTACACCTAAATAATTTTCAAATATCTTTTTGACACTTTTAAAATAAGATTTTGAGTTCCAAAATTTTCTCCTCCCCTCCTCTTCCCTCTTCCCCAAGTGATCAGATCTAGGTTATACATGTGAAATCATATTAAATATATTTGCACAATATGAAAGAAGAAACAGCATAAAAGGGAAAAAAAACATGAAAAATAAAAACAAAAAGTGAAAATAGTATGCTTCAATCTGCATTCAGACTCCATAATTCTTTCTCTGAAAGTGGATAGCATTAAACATCAGAGTCTTTTGGAATTGTCTTAGATCAATTGTATTGATCTGAGAGCTGAGAAGAGCTAAGCTAATCATAGTTGATCATCATGCAATGTTTCTGCTACTTTATTCAGTATTCTGGTTCTATTCAATTCACTCAACATCAGTCTTTCCCATTTTTTTATGAAATCTACTCATCATTTCTTTTCTTTTTATTTTTTTTCCTTATTTTTTTATTTTCCAATTACAAAGATAGTTTTCAACATTCATCCTTTTGCAAACCTTTGAGTTTCAATTTTTCTACCATCTTCCCTTTCCATCCGAATAATTAATTAAGCTCTTCCATGTCCCTAGTATGACCTGGAAAAAAATAGTAAAATAAGTTAGGGGCATGGTGATGAGTGGGATAAAGTCTGAGATTTCTTTAGTAGAATATTATAGATTGGAGAATAGTTAACTATGTGTCCCTCCTCCCTTCACAAATCAATTTCTGGGATATTGGTGAAAAGTTAACTGTGACCCCACCCTATCTGTTGAAGTCCGGATGATCATTCAATTCATGGGGCAGAAGAGATAATCTGGTTTTGAATTTTATGCTCTTTTCCCTAGATTACTTTGCAAGTCTAGATTATAAGACCACCTTCCTCATTAAGGAGGGTGGTTCAGTGGGGGCTGGGAATCTAGTTAGGATAAATGTGGGCCTTTTGCTTTTGCCTCAATCTCTGTAATTGATTGTGGCCCATTGCTCAAGAAACAAATAAAGCTTTCTCTTCATACCTTGAGAGATCTCTGAAATTTAAGTGGCATTTGTCCCACACAGTGACCTTGTAGTAAAATACTTGTTTAGTTGGGAATCTAGCCAGTTCCTGATAAGGAGGGGAGTGTTTACCAGGAACTTGGCCAGTCCTGTAAGGGAACCCTCTTTTTTCTTCATTACCTGGAGCATGGGCATTCATCCTGAAACTTGGCCAGTTTCAGGATGGATCTTCTGGGTCCAGAGCAATATAGATACAAGCCTTGCTCCAACCCCTTTTGAATCTCACCCATGGAGAGGACATTCTTGCTGGGACCCTTCTGATCTGAACTGTGAAAAGGGCTGAATTTTTGGGATTCCCCAGCTTGAGATTTCTTTCATGAGTCACAAGCTCCCCAGATCATTTGATTGATTGGTAAAACTTTTTATCTCTTTTGATTATTTTTGGTAATGTTTCTTGTCTTTCATTATCTTAACTGTAATTATTATACTTTTAATCCTTTTAGGAATCATTAGTTATTTGTTGTTGTAAGCTTTCTGTGACTTTACCTTTGTTGGAGTGTGTCTTCCTGTTGATGTGAATCTGAACTAAAACCATTAATCAAATACCACCCTCCTCCCCATGGCAGCATATAAAATTACATTGAACATGTTTCTCTATTAGTCAAGCTGTGAAAGAGGAACTAGAACTAAGGAGGAAAAACACTTCTCATCATTTCTTATAGCACAATAGAAATAACATCTTTTTGAAGTAGTAAAAATAAAAATATTTTAAAAAGCAAAACAATAAGACCTATGATTTCATTGATTTAAGGCAATTTCAGTGAGAACCATCCACTACCAATGCAGATATGCATCTTCTCTGTAACTTCTGGTCTTAAAATGGAAAGGTTAAATGCACATGGCCACCAAAAGTCAGGTGGGACTTGAACCTAGTTCTCTGAGATCAATTCTCTTTCCATTATTCCGTTCTTCCTTTCATATTTTACAGTTATGGAAAGCAGGATTTGGCAATTATAAGTGAGTGGTAAGCAATTTACAGGAGAAAGAATATTATTTGTGATTGAGCCACAATTCAAAACTAGGCTTCTTTCTGCTATAGGCAATTTGATCTATTATTAAGCAATGAGTAATATTGGCCTTCATTAATAATTACTATATAGGGGGCAGCTAGGTGAAGCAGTGGATGGCCCTGGAGTCAGGAGTACCTGAGTTCAAATCTGGCCTCAGACACTTAATAATTACCTGTCTGGCCTTGGGCAAGCCACTTAAACCCATTGCCTTGCAAAAACTAAAAAAAAAAATTACTATATATAACAAAACATTTCTGAAGACTTATGATGAAAAATGTTTATCTACCTCCAGAAAAAAAAACTGATGGAATTTGAAACAGATTGAAGCATACTTTAATTTATTTTATGTTTCTTACTTTCCCCCTTTTTTGGAGGGCTATGTGTTCTCTTTTGCAACATGGCTAATATGGAAATATGTTTTGCATGACTGTACATGTATAAGCTTTATGAAAGTGCTTGCCTTCTCAAGGAGGAAAGAAGGGAGGGAGGGAATTTGAAACTCAAAGTTATTAAAAATTTTTTTACATGTAACTGAGAAAAAAAGATAAAATAAAAACATTCCTTAAAAAATAAATTATTGGTGGGGCGGCTAGGTGGCATAGTGGATAAAAGCACCAGCCTTGGAGTCTGGAGTACCTGGGTTCAAATCCGGTCTCAGACACTTAATAATTACCTAGCTGTGTGGCCTTGGGCAAGCCATTTAACCCCATTTGCCTTGCAAAAACCTAAAAAAAATAAAAAATAAAAAATAAATTATTGGGGCAGCTAGGGGGCACAGTGGATGGAGCACTGACCCTGGAATCAGGAGGACCTGAACTCAAATCCAGCCTCAGATACTTATTAATTACCTAATTTGGGCAAGTTACTTAACCACATTGCCTTGCAAAAAATAAAAAAAAATTTCTTTTAGTAATTGCATTGCTATTTTTTTTTACCAATTTATCTATTGTCATTCTAAAAGAGGGAAAAAAACCCCATTTGTTATTTCCATTGACATGTACTACAAAAACATTGCTTATTCCACACCTACAACTTTTTAAAGTTTTGAATCTTAAATTTCTGTAAGAAGTTAATTTTGCTCAGAGTATATAAAAAGGAAGATTGAGATTGAGGAGGAGCAGGGTTTTGAAACTGCTGGGTTATATTTAGGTTGGTAGGCATAATAGACCATGAGAAAGTACTTTCCAGGTCCCCTACTCTCCCTTCTATTCATGCTTTTATCTGCCAATCTAATAATAGAGAAGAAAGTGAGCACTAGGCCTGGAGTTTTACAGTGGCAATGCAGTTTAGTAACGTCAGATTTCCCATAGGAATGTATACTCCAAATATTTGGAACTGACTCCTAAAAATGAACATTTTCTATATCTTTGTCTATGGAAAAATTACTGGATTAGGAGTTTAAAGGTCTGTATTCTACCAATTTACCTTCAAGTCACTTAAAACATTGAGCCTCATCACCATCTTTAAGATGGAGTTGGACTAGCTGACTACTAAAGTCCCATAAGACTCTAAATCTGTCATCCTATTGTAGAAAGATTTATAAGTTTGGATCAACCTTAGTCACTTGTAGGTCTCCCTGTGGTCTGTTACTTGATTTGTATTTAATATTTGATCTCATTAACACAAATTCAAGAGCAACCCAGGGGCATATTTAGATATGTCCTCATTAATCAGTTGGTTTAAGATTCACCCTACTTCATTAAATATTATTTATTGAATAACCTGGAGAAAACTTTCCTGATATTTTCATATATCTCTATATATTAAATCCCTTAATTTATTTTGATTAAATGAATATAAAAGTTATTAAATATATAATTTTATTCATTAGTAATACAACAAATAATAGTCACATCAGACACCAACATAACAGAATCAGATTTTTCTTCACTTCTGGAAACACAGTCCCAATACCAGGTAGTCTTAAAATCTTTTAAGAACTTTCTTCAAGTTTTCATCTCCCTTCAGACAATCCATTAATCCAAGAACCTTGGGAATGGCAGTGATTCTAACTCTGGTAGAAGATGCAACCTGGTCCTTTTGTATCTACAGTCACAGCTACTGAATAACTAGGAAAGATTGTCAAAATCTTGACCATTGTCAAATAGTTTAACATCTAAAATTGTAAGATTTTATCTGTTGAAATGGCATCTTCACCATAAAATCATGAAACCATTTCATTTGACTTGCAACTGAAAGCTCTTATGTGTTGTCTCCCCCCATTATAATGTGAGCTCCTTAAGGGCAGGGGCTGTCATACTTTTCCTTTTGTATTCCCAGCAATTAATGAAGCAAGCTAGGTTCTCAACAATACAAACAATGACTCCCTTGACATAGTCACATTATTCAAATTTATATTGCATATTTCTGTCATACTCAAACCAATGTTCAGATTTTACATATTAATAACTTCATATAGTATGAATTTGAATATATTGGGACCACTTCAGGGAATTTATTATTCATATTGATCAGGACCTAGCTGTGCTTTGTAGAAAGTAAGTACTTAATAAATTCATCCATTCATGCAGTCAAAAGTGCTCTAGCCCTGTAGATGGTCTTTTGTACAGCCAACAGAGACTTCCACAATCTCCTTCAGAAAAGCAAAAATACTTTCCTTGAAAAAAGTTCCTCTCTTGGGCTTATTTATCTTTGCTGTCTACAATAAAGTATTTTATCTGAGGCCTACTCACAGATGAGACTTCTCTGAACCACTCAAATTCTGAAGAGAATGAAGAGCAGGAGTGTTCTGGGAAAGGTTAAAATGTTTGGACAGTAAGGGAGAGAGGGAGGAAATGTATGGTATGCAGGACATACTTTTTAATCTAATCTTCATTATTAATATTTTCTCCTTTTTTTAAGTCTAAACAATCAATAGAATACTAAAGCAAGTCCTAATCTGTGGAGTATTTGCTGGTTTCTGGTTTCATGCTGAAAATTTAACAATTAGCTTTCTTGAGTTAGTAACAACTGACTCCCTCCCACACATTCCTGGATCTAATTCATGCTTTGCATACACATGAAATCTCTGTCATAGAAGACCCAGCTTTAGCCCTACCTTTCTGGGTAGACATATTTGATGTGTCTGTCACAGCTGTTGCTTTCTATTGCAAACATTTTCTTTTCTATCAATCCTTTTCCCCTTTTAGGCCTCTATGTTCTCTTCCTCAGAAGGGAGTATATAATTCAGTCCCTAGAACTATTCTTTATTGTTAAGGTAGTTGGTTTTTTAAATGATCTAGTAAATAGGGTTATTCATAGAATACTGACTCTGGCCTTCCCAGTCCTGACCATGCAACCCTCTGATTTTTTCCCCTTTATTTTCTTCTTTTAATGTCCTTATTTTTATTCTTTGGATCCACTCCTAAAAACATCCTTTTGAATTTCCAGTCCAAAACTATTACAATACATATTAAGCACATCAACAACTATCTTTTGTGATAATAAATTTGTATTTGACAAGTAGAGATGCTAAACTATTCATTAAAAAAATAAGAATATAGACTTTGCCGAGTGCTTTTTGATTTGCAAACAATTTTACAAATATCTCATTTCATCTTCACAACAACCCTGGGAGATAGAATTTATTATTGTCCCATTTTATAGATGAGAAGTATGAAGCAGATAACAGTTAAATGACTTGCCCATGATTTAAGCTTAAATCTTCTTGACTCTTAAGTCCAGGGCTATTTTCATTGTATTGAGTATATATATATATGTGTATATATATATATATATATATATACACATATATATATAATCTATACAATAAGGAGCAATTAAATAATTATTTGGAATTAAGCTGCATCAAACAAAAGAATTAAACTGACAAGTTTCTGCCATTAATTGTCAGTAGCCCTTTAAGACACTTTTCATAGATAATTTTATAAGAATACAATTATGGGAAGAGAAAAAAAATAAAATCTGAACCATAAATCCTATGTGTTCTAGGGTTTGGCATTAGCTAACCTTGTTTACAGGTCACTCTTCAAGCTGCTATTTGACTCATTGTCATATTTAATCTCATTAGCCCATTGGGATTTTCTTCATTAATCAGTAAAATTATAACATCCTGTTTACTAATTAATTCATTAGCCCAGTCTCTACTCCAGTTCCTTAAATATTACTTTTTACTCTCTTTTCAATAGTAGATACTCTACATAAATTAAAAACCTTAAACTCTTAGAGTAAAACACATTTTAAAGTACTGAATATGCAATTTTAATATTACCTATAATAAAAATTATTTACAATATTTTGTTCGTAAAAGTGATCCAACCAATTACCTCAAACTCTCATGTAACCTTAGAGAACTTCACTTCTAAGAATATAATTCCGCATGATTTAGTTCATTCAGTATTACAAATAAAGTCTCTTTGCAAGATTCTTCATCCCTTTTACTAGATAAAGGTTCTTATGGTTTTATCAGGAAAGAAGATACTTCTAACTTTCTCTTTTCTTCAGCTTCTCTTCAGTCATGACAAGAAAATAATTTCCTCAGTTTTTCTCAGACTATCATTCATCATCTCTCCAGCATTTCCATTCGGTCTTAAAGCAACAGTAAGTACAGCCTCTCTAGGAAAAGATTTTTAAACAGATATTACAATTATAAATATATATATATATATATATATATATATATACATAATATTTTAATGTCATATAACACATTTTATATGCATTATCACACACAATGCCCACCTTGTAAGCTGGGATTACCACTTTTATCTTCATGTCTCCAATGTTTAGTACAGTGCCTAGCATGCTGAAGTTAAAGTAATACATGTTTGATTGACTGATGAACAGCCTTTCAAGCCAAATCATAGAGGCATAGAAGTTAAGTGAAGCCAAAAAACAAGTTCTTTGCTGAATTTATCAATTGATTTTGTGAATTGCAGGACCAAAAATGATACAATGCAATGAGATTTTAAAAACATAGGGATAGGATCCATATGTTTAAAAATTCTTTATAGCAGTTCTTTTTGTGATGGCAAAGAATTGGAAAGTGAAAGGGTATTCCTCCATTAGGGAAAGGCTAAAGAAGTGACTGTACATGAATATTGGAATACTACTGTGTTGATGAATTATATATGAGGAATGATAAAGGAGATGGTTTCAGTGGAACCTAGAAGACTGGTATGAACTGTGTATAAACTAGTGTGCACAAGCAAAACTAGACCAGTTATTGAAAGACAATCAACTTTGAAAAGACTTTGAAACTCTTATCAATGCAATGACTAGTCTCTTGACAGAGAATTACTGATTGAACCTTTTTAAAAAGTCTATGGCTGGGGCAGCTAGGTGGTGCATTGGATAGAGCACCGGCCCTGGAATCAGGAGTACCTGAGTTCAAATTCGGCCTTAGACACTTAATTACCTAGCTATATGGTCTTGGGCAAACCATTTAATCCCATTTGCCTTCGGAAAAAAAAACCTAAAAAAAGTCTATGGCCAATGTGGGAATTTATTTTGCTTCACTACTTTATAATAGTGTATTTGTTTTTCTTTCTCTTTCAATAGGAGAGGGATAGAAGGTGGGAGGAACAGAGAGAAGATTTTCAATGAATGAAAAAAAGTAATTAAAAAAGAAATGAAAAGAAGGGGTTTGTGCAAGGCAAATTTTGAAAGTCAAAGTAGTCATAACATTACTGGAATACTTGGCAGTCTTTCCAAAGAATTTTCACGTTGGTTCATTCACACTCATATACAACCATACAATATATAAAGGAATTGTCTAATCTGTATGTATATGTACACACAAGGAATTGTCTATTCCTGACATGCCTAGATAAAGACAAAAGTTCTTTCTTTCCACAGAGTACCACAACCTATCTGGCCCCTGTTGACCAAAAACTCATTCTCTTTAAAGAGGCTAGGAAGCTTGAAGGAAGACAGTTTAACTGTCATTTTGTGAAGTGTGATTCTGGAGAAATTGAGAAGAGGAAGATAATGGAAATGTCTTGAGAGAAGAAAAGGGATGAGGAAAAACTATTTTCTTAATGGAACTCTTTTAATCTTAAACTTGTAAAGATGAAGAGAATTCTTCTGGAGAAACTTTGATTGGTATCCTGAGAAGACTGAATGCTGGAATTGTATTTCCAGAAGTAAGGGGAAGTC
The DNA here is from genome assembly GCF_037893015.1 of Macrotis lagotis. NCBI lineage: Eukaryota > Metazoa > Chordata > Mammalia > Peramelemorphia > Peramelidae > Macrotis > Macrotis lagotis. The sequence continues at coordinate 259,280,193 of NC_133659.1, read as the reverse complement.
AACTGCAGTTACATTTATGACTTGAGGTGATTCACGCTGTTTGAAGTTTCTCAGCTAAAACACTGTAAATAATTATCTATGTCCTTATGTTTTTGTTTATTATATTGTTAATAAAGTAGGAAGAAACTTTGATTCTTCGTTATCTCTCAGAGATTATAGTTTTTTGATGCAGAGAGATGGACAATTACTTTAGGGGAAAGAGGTTTCTCAAGTTTGTAAATTTTTTGGAAACCAGGGCAACCTAAATTGATTTAGTTAGTGAGATGATATAATTTTGTAATTGAGTAAATAACCAATTAAACTCCTAGATTACCCTGGAACTACAGCTGATGATAATAAATATGGTAATAAAGCAAATAGTTGGCTAAAGTTTGACCTATAAAGAGAATGTAGTCAACTGTTATATATTTAACTCAGTGTTACAAGAATCAGAGTACTAAGCTGGAAGACTGAAGTTTATCTTGTCCATGGTCTGCAAAGTGTGAGCCAGAGACCAAAACCTGATTTCAAGGGCAGGTAATCAACCAGCAGGAGGATGGGAATATGGATCACATAGCCATGGTATTTGTCTCCTAAATAACCAAATCTATATCTCCCAACAATCCCCCATTCTAACCCCATCCTTTTGCTTTGCAGAGGTCACAATCTTCCCCTACTTCTGAGCTAGGCCTCAATCCCTTTAGCAGTTAAAACATAATCATTATCTATGCAGGTGTCGTTGGGAAATCACTCCCCATTTTAATAAACCTACCCCTTCTCTCCCTCTTCCCCTAATAGCTTTGGCTGGTGATATTTGGGAAATGGGTTCTTTGGTTAAGGTAAATGAAGGAGATTAAATGAATGGTAAATTCCAATCTCACCTTTTCATTTTGATGGGACAATAAGTCTGCAAGGATCAACAAGCATAGATGGGTTTCTATCTACATTGCGGCTATTATATTTCCCTCATTATATTCTCTTTCCCTAGGCCCCCTTCTTAACTAGCCTATTTCTGCAGTCTTCTACCCTTCACAACCTTGGTACCATCTCCAATGCCTTACTCTCCATCAAACTGCATAGAAAATCTTTTTTCTGTCTCCACAACACCTGTATCTATCCCATTTAAGCTAAGACACTGGAGGTACTGGAGGGAGGCCACCATGCTACTAGGGCTGGGCCAGCTCCCTCCCCAGACTGCACACCACCACTCCAGGGTTCCTGGGGGTAGTGAAACAAATGGGAACTGTTGATATAATTAATTATACTAACAGTTTTTGAACCAACCCTACATTCCTGGGATAAATCCTACTTGATCATAATGGATTATCCTAATGATAACTTGTTGTAATCATTTTGGCATCTATATTCATCAGGGAGATAGGTCTATAATGTTCTTTCTCAGTTTTAACTCTTCCTGGTTTAGGTATCAGCACATATTGGTATCATAGAAAGAGTTAGACAGAGTTCCATCTTCACCTAACAAAGGAGAACTGTTAACACCCTGTGGTAACTCCCTTGGGTTCTGTGGGGTGCCTTGTTTATTTTTAATCTTACCACATGGAAATGCAGAGATTTTTAGCCAGGCCTATTGTTTCCTAAGCATCCTGTGAGATGCTGAGTATGGAGTGAGGGCCCTGGCCTGGAAGCACAATTTATCTCATTGTTTTCTGTTATCATTTTGAAGGTCAAATGGAGAATGACAGATGTCATGCTTTTGGGAAAGGCACTGATGTGTGTGTGTGTGTGTATTTATGTGTGTTTGTATGTATACATGCATATATATATATATATATATACACATACATACAGAGAGAGAGAGAGAGAGAGAGAGAGAGAGAGAGAGAGAGACTTGATTCTTACTGTGTGGTCTTGGACAAGTCACTCAACCCTGATTGCCTCTCATTCAGTCATCCTGATTTATATATAGCCATTGGACCCAGGTGACTCTGGAGGAGAAAGTGAGACTGGTGACTTAGCAAAACACCACTTCACTCAAATCCAATACATGTGATTGTCTTGTTATCACCTCCCTGATGTCACAGTCTTCTTCCTGAATGAAGGACAAACATTATTATTACTAACCACCACAATAGTTCAGATCCTTATCATTTCTCTCCTGAACTACTGCAATAACTCTGATTTGACCTCTGTTTCTAGTCTCTAAACACTGGGATCTATTATCCACATAGAACATGAGTGGGATAAAGTCTGAGATTTCTTCAGTAAAATATTATGGATTGAATTTGGTTAACTATGTGCCCCTCCTCCCTTGACAAAGCAAACTTCTGGGATATTGGTGAAGAGTCAACTGACCTCACCTTATCTGTTGATGAGAATCATTCAGTTCCTGGGGCTAAAAAGATAATCTGTTTCAGTTTGAATTTTATGCTCTTTTCCCTAGGGTAGTTTTCGTTTAGATTGTAAAACCACATGGGTGGGTGGGTGGGGGGTAATCTCTTTAGGATAAATGTGATTCTTGGACCTTTCTATTTTACCTCAATCTCTCTAAATGATTGTGTCCTGTTCCTTAAGAAAGGAATAAAGCTTTCTCTCCATACCTTGAGAGATCTCCGAAATTTATTTAAGTGTCATTTGTCCCACACAGTCATAAAGTGATTTTCCTAGGACTGAACAGGTTACTCTCCTACTGAATAAATTACAGTGTCTTTCCATTGATTCTATAAGAAAATATATTTTTCATTAAAGTTTAATGATGTATATAATATAGCCCATTATAGAATACATATAAAATATGTACATATCGAGTATGCATAGTCAAAAATTTTTTTACTGCCTGATCAAGGAATTTTGGTAACTACTCATCTTGCCTCCATGATTGTAATTTTTGGATTAAAAACCTCTGGAGTGGTTTTGTCTTAGCCTCTTCCTTTGATGGAGTGTTGTTTTTGATAAGAAAAAAAATTTGAAATATCTGAGAGTCCAGAAAACAAATTCATGTAGTTCTAATAATCTCTTATCTGTGCTTTCTACAGAACTCAGGGTTTCCCAAAGTGCTGCCAAAGCAAAACTGGACATATTTATTTCAACTTCCTGTAGGACATAAAAGCAGCTGGCATATTCGAATGAATAGTCCAAGTTCCAAGAACAAAGAGAAAGGAAACTCCCCTTCCCCTCCCCCACTTCTAAATGCTTTTTCTCTTTGTCTGAGCTTGATTCTTCTCTAAGACTGCAGCAGCAGCTGAGAAAGCACTATAGCTGTGTCATCAACGATCATTTCAGTTACATTCTTGCCCTAGACTTCCAAAAGGAAAAAAAAATAAGATAATCCAAAGGATTTAAATTTATGCCTGCTGTATAGTATTAATATTATCTGCTGCTTGAGTTCAATTATTCTCTCATGTTCAATACTTTTATAATAAAGTATCATGAAGATATTCTGCTTCACTTTTTTTTTAAAAAAACTCAGAAGCCAGGAAAATGTCAGCATCCTCCACTCAGCAGTTCACTGAATTATTTATTCTGTTGCCCCTTCTGCCTTCTAAACACTTTTAATTCCCTTCTGCCTGAATACAGCTAATAATCCCACAGATCTCAAAAGACTCAACCTTTGCTCAGGAATGGTATAGTCTCTCCTCCACCCCACCTTTTAGAATTTTTCTAGGTCCTTCTAAAATCAATAAATTAAATTTACAGAAAGTGATCCAGAGGGGGTTTATTACTGAGAAAGTAAGGAATCTTTGATCACTGCCATAATCTTGATATCAAATTAATAAGGTATTCTCATTGGTCTTTTTTAACATAGAAGGAAAAGGAACAATGGAAAAGCAGATTTTAAAGCAACAAATCTTTGAAAGCAGGTGCATTAGTATCACAAAATTTGAGAGGATTTGGATTCAATACTGTCTAACACATACTGGCTAGGACTCCAGCAAAGCACTACCTCTCAGTGACCTAGGCAGTTCTCCAAAGCCCATTTCCAGAAAGCTGCTAATCTCATCTGCAATGATAGAGGAAATTTCTTCACAAAAGGATTACCTTACTCTGATGTCTACAAAGAGAGAGGGAGAGAGGGACAGAGACAAAGACAAAGAGAGAGACAGAGATCCCTTGGGGGAGCTGCAAATACCCTCTCTCTAGAAGCAAAAGCTTCATCTCCTATAACCCAGAACCTTCAAATGCATAGATTCCATTCATCATCTCCCTCCTCCACCCTGTCCCTCTCCCCCTGCTAATCAGATCCTATGACTCAGGCTAGATATGAATCACATAGGTAAAGGCACAAATAACTATGCTTAAAACACAATTATAACGAAGCTGGAAAGTATTTCCACCGCAGAGGATCACAGAATCAAGATCCAGAAGGATCTGAAGGATTTTGGTCTGAATATAAAGAGATGAAATTCAATAGGGAGACATATAAAGTCTTGCACTTTGGTACAAAGGTGTCAACTTCACAAGTGGATTATAGGGAAATCTGTTGTAAAAAAGAACCTAGGGGTTCAGAGGCCTGCAAAATGAGTAGCAGCATGATTTTCTTGTTCAGTTGTATCTGACTGTTTTTGATCCCATTTGGGTTTTCCTTGGAAGATATACTGGAGTACTTGGCTATTTCCTTCTCCAGCTCATTTTGCAAATGAAAAAGTTAGGGCAAATGAGTTGAATAAGGCTGGATTTGAATTCAGGTCTTCTTGACTTCAGACCTAACACTCTATCCACCTACCTGCCTGGTATTATGATAGGGCAGTCTGAAAAGTGAGTGGTCTTGGATTGGATTAAGAGGGTCGTAGTTTCTAGGAATAAAGAGATGAGAATTCTATTTTATTCTGTTCTCATCAGACCTCATCTAGGTGTATTGTGTTAGGTTCTGGGTACTACAATTTTAAGAAGGATGATGTCCCTTGAGAGGGAAAAGAGGAAGACAATGAAAATGGTGAAGGCTGTGTCGATTATGGATGAACTGGTCATGTTTAGCATTGAGAAGAAAAGACCAATGAGGAACTAAATAGTTATCTTCAAATATTTGAAAGCTTGTCATATGTAGGATTAAATTTGTCTTGTTTAGCTAGCTCAGGGGGCAAAGGAAGGAGTAGTTTTGAAGAGGTAAATTAAGGTTAGATGTTAGGAAAATACTCCTAATACTAGAGCTGTCCCAAGGTAAAATGTCCTGGCTAGGAAGGTCGAACACCTCCCCCCTTGGAGGTGTTCAAGCAAAGGGTGGATCACCACCTATTTAGTATGATGTAATGTAGATCACTGTTCTATGATCTTCACTATGAAAAGGAGGAGGGCCAGAGAAGGAAAAATACAATTTAGCAGGAGGAAGATTGCCTAATTCCCCACTGTCTTTCACCCCAACCTCATACCCTTTTCTCCCTTCTTATCCTCTTTCTCTTTCTCCTCCATTCTTTAATCTCAGTGAAGGAAGGAGCATCAGTCTAAATCAGTAGTCTTGGGATTTTATCCTGAAAAACAACTGACTTCTTTCACTGTAGCTTAGCTGCTCCTGGTACCATCAAGAGAAGGGGTTGGACTAAATACGGAACCTGTTTCTATGGACAGATTTCAGTGCATTTGTAAACTTGGACGTTTTGACATTTCGATAACTGCATTTCAATACAGTTTCCTTTCTAAAAATAATGTATTTTATTTGAAGCATTTAAAAACATCATTTTGGACAATTCTAAAGAACTTGTGAAGGAAAATATCATCCACATCCAGAAAAAAAATTGTGGAGTCTGAATGAAGTCCAAAGTATACTATTTGCCATTTAAAAAATTGTTTTATGCTTTATAGTCCCCCCCCCATGGTTTCCAGTTTCCTTCACAATGGGCTAATGATGAGATGTGTTTAATATAGTCATACATGTATGTCCTATGTCAGATTATTTGCTGTCAAAGGGGGAAAGGGTGAATGTTGAAACTATCTTTACATGTAGTTGGAATAAATAAAATTTTAAGATAAAAACTTTATTTGGAGCAGAATCCACAAACTCCACCAGATCGCCCAAGGTGACCACGACACAGACACACACACACAGACAAGAAGAATTTATCTAAATCTAACTGTCTAAGGTCTGGTCTGCATAATGGTGCAACATAGAAGTTGGATTCCAAGAGAAGGGGAGATACTGTTTCCACGGCCGATGAGTTACATTGTGGCCAGTATATTCCACAACGAGTACGCTGGGCTCGGGACCAGGAGCCCAACCAGCATTCCCTTTATGCGGCTGCACCAGGCTTCCAAGAAGGGTGGGGTCGCGAATTTTTGCCTGAGCTAAAAAGATGACGTACTCTAAAAGTCCGGGCTCCTGTCCAATGGGAGAGGCGGAGAGGGATGGAGCGACCGCATTGCGACAAATTCACGAATGGAAAAGAGGGGCTGAGAGAGGGGGAAGAAAAGGGCGGCTTCTCGGAAAGCTCCCCCTCTGCTTCTAGCGGCCTCTTCTTTGTGCCTACCATCCCATCGTTTTACATAAAACCGGAGCCTCTTTAGGAGGATTAAAACCCTCAAGGCAACCGTCAAGTTTTCTATTTCACATCCCCTTTTTAATTGTCTTAAATATACCGTGAAAAATGAAGACTAAAGGAAAAATAAAAAAAAATAATTAGCCTCCAAAGATCTAGCTAAATGTTATCTACCCAAAAGGACACAGGCTCCGGGATATTTCTTCTGAATCGAAAAAAAACCCCTGGTATTTAGTATTGGGACTCGTTATGGGAAACGTTTCGAGCTGGTACCCGGGGTCGCCCCTCGGACGCTCTGGCTCCCACACTCTGAGTCACGGCAGCCCAAGGCTTTCCTTTGTAGGTTGGGTTTTTGTTTTTTGGTTAATTTATTTTGCAAGCCAGGGTCCTCCCTTCCTCTGCTGCAAGCAGTCGCAGCATCCTCGGGCGGCCGCGGCGACCACCAGGTGGCGCGCTGGGGGCCCGCGAAGGCCAGATCGGGGCGCCATTGTCCGGCCGCAGCGCGGCCGCGGAGGGGGAGGGCCGCGCCCTGCTTCTCTCGCTCCGCTCCCCCCGCCCCGCCCGCTTCCTTTCCAAGGCGGCCCTTCTCGCACCCGCAGCCCCGCACGACGGGCACAGTCCTTACCTAAATCTGAAACGTCCTCAAATGTCAGAATCCCTAAGCATCTAAATGAGTTCCCCCACAGTGGAAGAGGTCTGTGTAGCACCTGAATCTCTCTTTCTTAAAAGACAAAAAGAAAAAGCAAAAAGTCACCGCAGTGTTTTCTTTCCTGCTCTTCCTGTTTACGCCAGGGAGCCCCACGAACAAAATGACCGGCTCCAGAAAATTTAGCTGGGGCTCCCCCTGCCGGGAGCAGCTAACAGTGACCAGGGAGCAAAGGGGAGCGGCAAGGGGTCCGGGGCTCAGCTCCGGGGAACCCGGGAAACCTTGGACCCATAGTCTGGGTAACTGTTTTCTGGAGGATGAGCTAAGCTGGATCTTCTAGCATAAAGAAAGCTATCCATCCCCAAAGAAAGAACTGATGGTGTCTGAATTCAGATTTTTTCTTTTTTTGGGGGGGTCTATTTTCTTTTACTTACATGACTATTGTGGAAATATTTTGCATGACTATACACATAAACATATCAAATTGCTTTCTCAATGAAGGGGGTTAGAGCTGGAGAAAGGGAGGGAATTTGGAACTCAAATTTAAAAATGAATGTTAAAAATTGTTTTTAACATGTAATGGGTAAAATAAAATGCTAAATAAATAAATAAAACAAAAAAATTGACTGGGTTTTAAGAACCCTTTGGTTCAAAGTGATCTGGATTCCACTGACTATAGAGAGGGCATAATATCCTAGGGAAACTAGTATTTTAGAGGAAATGGAATTAACACTAATTTTAGTATACTAACTTGTCTCAGGTTCAGGGAGCAATTAAAAAAATTTCCCAGCACTAAGCATAATTTCCAGCGATTGTATCAGTATTAGAAATCACAAGGAATTGTGCACTATTTCTGAGCAGAGCTGTATTTCATAGCCTCATTTTGCTGAATCAAATCTGTAACCCAGAAGGAATTCCAAGGGCGAGCAGTGTGGTAAGGAAAAAAATAATCTGAAAACATAGGACTGACATTATGTGTTATTTGCTGCGGGTTTGACATAAAGGTGCCAAGTTCTGCTCCTGCTAGCATTTGCTTATATTTAAAATAAGTTAGCTCTTATTCGGCTGAAGATTTTTACTTTAGGAGGTTAAGGCCCTTTCAGCTGCAGAGTCTAAATACATTTTCAAACATATCTTCAATATCATAACTTAAACCTGCTCTCCCTCAACTGCTGTCCCAAACTATATTATGGACAACGAATAGAAACACTGGTGAGGGGCAGCTAGGTGGTACAGTGGATAGAGCACCAGCCCTGGAGTCAGGAGGACCTGAGTTCAAATCCAGCCTCAGACACTTAATAATTACCTAGCTGTGTGGCCTTGAACAAGCCACTTTAACCCCATTGTCTTGCAAAAAACTAAAACAAAATAAAACACTGGTGAAATGGCAAAATAGCTTAATTTAGTAGCAAACTTCTTTGAAAATTCATGTATGGTACCATTTATCAGCAGCTATAGATCACTTGAGACTGAAAATGGATGTTAAGCATAATATGAACTATTCAGGGGTTGACAATCATCTAACCCAAATGTAGCCAGTCTGATTTAAGGCATCAGGTTGGTGGTCATAGGTGTTTCCTGAAAGGGATCAGATTACTTTATTGGTATCTCTCTAATAATGCAGTCCTTGGGCTCTACTATCTCAAGAAACAATTTAGTTTCCTTATCTACAAAATAAGGATAATATTCATTCAACAAACTTCATTGGTTGTTGTAAGTAAAGTGTTTTATAAACTGCAATTTAGTATATAAATTATTAGTATTAACTATATGACATTACAATTCAATATTCATTAACTACACTATACAATGGAATTCTATTCTAAGGAAAAGAGAGGTGTGATATAAAAGAGAGTCGTAGATAATCATGAAAAATTTGAAGGAGATAGCAATTTCATTTGGGGGATAAAGTGAGAATGGGAATAGTCAGAGAAGGCTTCTTGAAGGAGCCTTGAGTTTGGACTTGAAGAAAGGGAAGGATGTTATTAGATGAAGATGAGGATTAGGGGAATCTATTTTCAGGAGTTGGGGAGGATATGAATAAAGGTCATGGGGTGGCAAGTATTTCAGCATGACTAGAATATCATGTATGTACATTCAGGCTGGAGATGTAGTTAAGATGGCATTAAGAGTAAGATAGTAGGTGGCGCAGTGGATAGAGCACTGGCCCTGGAGTCAGGAGTACCTGAGTTCAAATGTGACCTCAGACACTTTACCTAGCTGTGTGGCCTTAGGCAAGCCACCTAAACCCATTGCCTTACAAAACAAAAACAAAACCTTAAAAAAAAGAGAGTAAGATAGTAAACAAAGTAACAGCACCCTGAAGAATATAGTCCAAATGGTGGTGATGTCAAAGCCAATTCATCATGGGTTTTCCAGTGTAAATTAGCAGCAATGAACAGGAGCAAAAACAGAAGCATCAGGTCTATGGAAAAGTACTAGTACCGCCCTATCAGCATGGGGGTATTGTCAGTAGTACCCATGATGTTATCCACTTCACTAGGACTTTCATCACTATTCATTGCTCGTCAAAGAGTATAAAGAGCCAAAGGTGGGGGGAAGAGCCTGGTGCCCGATGCCTGCTGCCAGTGACCATTATGCTGGAAAATATTTATTTTTAACTGTGTTCAGAGTCATCTGAGCACTACCACCCTTTGTATTCCCCTAAATCTAACTGAATGGGCTCAACCTGGACTTTGTTAGGGTTGATCTTTGATCCTTTTATGGGCTACCATCTAAACTAGGGTCCTACCAGCTTCATCTAATCTTGTCAGCATTATGCCATTAGTATAGATATCAATGCCCTCTGTGTAATTGTAGATGTCTATGCCAAATTCTCTTTCAAGTTTCTTACCAGTAGAGTTCATATTGTATTGAGAAAGAGAAGTAAAGTTATGCTGCAAAGTTGCAGCAAATAGCATGACTTTATTCAGTTCTTGAGTCCAGTGTAAACTGTAAACCACCAGGTGTCATCTGTCTTCTTCTTTGGCCACACTAGCCTCCTCTATTCTCCATGACTAAAGGAGAAATATCTTTTACTCCTCTTGGATCCTGACATTGTTTGATATTAACTATACATAGAGGCTCAGAAAATTTCAGAGGTTTTCCTACCCAAAATAACTAGTATGCAGACTGAAGTAAACTTCTATTTGATGTATAAATTATATATAAACTTATTCCCAAGAACTCCCAATGCCTTTTCCCTTATTGGTCTCCTTCTGCCAAAATCTCTTTAGAAACTGGGGTACTTGGTTGGTTGGGGATCCTCTCTTATGACAGTCAGACATATGGCTGCTAGTATTTTTTTTAGAATATAAGATTTTTATTTTGAATTTTACAATTTTTCCCCTAATCTTGCTCCCCCCCCAGAAGGCACTCTGTTAGTCTTTTTTTATTATTATTTTTTAAATTTATTTTTATTAAAGATATTATTTGAGTTTTACAATTTTCCCCCAATCTTGCTTCCTTCCCCCCACACAGAAAGCACTCTGTTAGTCTTTACTTTGTTTCCATGTTGTACCTTGATCCAAATTGGGTGTGATGAGAGAGAAATCATATCCTTAAAGAGAAGAGAAATCTAAGAGGTAACAAGATCAGACAATAAGATATCTGTTTTTTTCCTAAATTAAAGGGAATAGTCCTCACTTTGTTCAAACTCCACAGCTCCTTATCTGGATACAGATGGTACTCTCCTTTGCAGACAGCCCAAAATTGTTCCTGATTGTTGCACTGATGGAATGAGCAAGTCCTTCAAGGTTGAACATCACTCCCATGTTGCTGTTAGGGTATACAGTGTTTTTCTGGTTCTGCTCATCTCACTCAGCATCAGTTCATGCAAATCCCTCCAGGTTTCCCTGAAATCCCATCCCTCCTGGCTTCTAATAGAACAATAGTGTTCCATGACATACATACACCACAGTTTGCTAAGCCATTCCCCAATTGAAGGACATTTACTTGATTTTCAATTCTTTGCCACCACAAACAGGGCTGCTATGAATATTTTTGTACAAGTGATGTTTTTACCCTTTTTCCTCATCTCTTCAGGGCATAGACCCAGTAGTGGTATTCCTGGGTCAAAGGGTATGTACATTTTTGTTGCCCTTTGGGCATAGTTCCAAATAGCTCTCCAGAAGGGTTGGATGAGTTCACAGCTCCACCAACAGTGTAATGGTGTCCCAGATTTCCCACATCCCTTCCAACAATGATCATTATCCTTCCTGGTCAAACTAGCCAATCTGAGAGGTGTGAGGTGGTACCTCGGAGAAGCTTTAATTTGCATTTCTCTAATAATTAATGATTTAGAGCATTTTTTCATATGGCTATGGTTTACTTTGATCTCCTCATCTGTAAATTGCCTTTGCATATCCTTTGATCATTTGTCAATTGTCTGTTAGTCTTAAGATTATTTCCAATGATCTAAGCTGAATGTGATGAGAGAGAAATCATATTCTTAAGGAAGAAAAATAAAGTATAAGAGATAGCAAAATTATATAATAAGATAACTTTAAAAAATAAAGGTAATAAATAGTCTTTGGTCTTTGTTCAAACTCCACAACTCTTTCTCTGGATACAGATGGTATTCTCCATCGCAGAAACCCCCAGATTGTGCCTGATTGTTACACTGATGGAATGAGCAAGTCCATTAAGATTGATCATCACCCCCATGTTGCTGTTAGGGTATACAACGTTCTTCTAATTCTGCTCATCTTGTTCAGCATCAGTTCATGCAAATCCTTCCAGGCTTCCCTGAATTCCCATCCCTTCTGGTTTCTAATAGAACAATAGTTCTACCATAGTTTGTTAAGCTATTCCCCAATTGAAGGACATTCACTTAATTTTCAATAATTTGCCACCACAAACAGGGCTGCTATGACTATTTTTTCCTTTTTCATGATCTCTTCAGGGTATAGACCCAGTAGTAGTATTGCTGGATCAAAGGGTATGCACATTTTTGTTGACCTTTGGGTGTAATTCCAAATTGCTTTCCAGAAGGGCTGGATGAGTTCACAGGCTACTAGTATCTAATAGGACTTTATATTTATAGTAGATGGGGGCTTTAGAGAATGACTTAGGCTTAGGAGGAGCTGAAGCACCTAACAGATCCAAAGTTAAATATTCTAGTACAATTATACTAGAACCCATAAAAGCTGGCAATGTACCATTTTCTTTTCAACTTCATGTTTCAGGACCCACACTCAAAGCTCCTTAAACTCCCCCTTCACTTGCAGAGCAGTCAGACAGTCAATAAGTGTTTATGAAAAATCTGTTATTTAGCAGACACTGCTAAGTGCTGAGGTTAGATGAAAGACAAAAAACAGCTTTCAAGGAACTCACAGTCTAATGGGGGAAACAACATGCAAACAACCTTGTACAAACTGCTATATACAAGATAAACTGGAAATCTTCAACAGAGAGAAGGTGCTATGCTTAAGGGGAATCAGGAATGGCTTCTCCATGGAATCTATCAGATTTTAGTTGGGATTTGTAAGAAACTGAGGGATACCAGAAGAGGGAGATGAGAAAGGAGAAAATTCTAGGCATGGGGAATGGCCAATGAAAATGCCCAGAGTCTTGGGTAGAAAAGGAAACTCAATAGGATCAAAAATGTAAAACTCTCCATCTTAACAACTTAAAATGGAACAAATAATTTTCACTGAAATCTCTAACCCTAATATTGTATTATTAACTAATTTTATGTAATTGATATAATATACATTGAAGTATGACATGACAAGGCAATTGATAAATATTTCCCCAAACTAAATGAACTTGGCAATCAAGAAGAGTTTCACATTATTGCAAAAGACCACACTCTCTACAATTTTTGGTCCAATGACAGCAATCTGTCCTTTTAATGTCTGCAACTTCCCAAGTTCCTTGGTGGGGAAAGCCCACCCTCTTATGGAAAACAAATAGTATAAACTTTACTATCTCTTACTATCAGGTTTGTATTCTCATTCCTGCTCTCATTCATTCTCTTATAGTTCTAATAATGAGATTTAACACATTTTCCACCAAGACCTCTGGGTTGTTGACCATATTTATCACTTATAAGTTCCAAATTCTAGGAAACTGAATTGCTTCCATTTGTATTGTACTAGGAAGATTCAGAAGATCACTTAGAAGGATAAGACATGAAACACTGAGATTTTTTTTTCTTGAACTAAATTACCAAGCACTCAAATTCTAGTGCGGAGAATGCAACCCTGATGGTCTTGACCATCTTGTTACAGTGCCAAATGTAAGCTTGCTTAAAAGACTATTTTATGGAGAACCCAAGGAGAACTTATGAAGGAGGCAAGCATGAAAGAATTCATTTCAAAGATAGACTCTTGGCTCAAAAGAGTTTAGAAACAAAAATATTTATTTATATATTATTGTGATTAGCAGAGGCTAAGGGAGATAAAGGGGATTTAGCAGCAGCAGTAGCTGGACAATCAGAGAATAGGCAGTAAGGAAGGAAATAGGGGCATGAGAGTTTATTTGGGTGACAGCTCATTAAGAGTGGTTGGCTTCCCAAAGGGAGCCTGCACTTCAACTTCAAGATATTTATGAGGATGAGGTAATTAGGGCAGGACGATGAGATCATTAGGATTATAGATGATGTTGATGATGTTTGTCCTATGTTTTCAAAGATCATGACATCAGGGAGGTGATACCATAACATATCTGGGAATTGAATTTGAGTGAAGGGTGCTATGCTAAGTTATCAACCTTATGGAGTGATCTAGGTCCAATGATCAGATATGAATCAGGATGACTGGAGATTGTCCTGAATGAAGAACCATCAGGGTTAAGTGATATCTTTGAGGAAGAAATAAAGTATTAGAGATAGCAAAATTATGTAGTACATAAGACAATGTTTTTAAAAATTGAGGGTAATAATCAAAGTCCACAGTTTTTTTTTTCTGGATACACATGGTATTTTCCATTGTAGACAGCCCCAAATTATCCCTGATTGTTGCACTGATGGAATGAGGGAGTCCATCAAGGTTGATCATCGCTCCCATGTTGCTGTTAGGATATATAGTATTTTTCTGGTTCTGCTCATCTCACTCAGCATCAGTTCATGCAAATCCATCCAGGTTTCCCTGAATTCCCATCCCTCCTGGTTTCTAATAGAACAACAGTGTTCCATGACATACATATACCAGTTTGCTAAGCCATTCCCCAATTGACTGGGCATAGTTTCAAATCACTCTCCAGAAAGGCTGATTAGTTCACAGCTCTACCAACAATGCATTAGTGTTCCAGATTTCCCACATCCCTTCCAACATTGATCATTGTTCTTTCTGGTCCTATGGGCCAATTTGAGAGGTGTGAGGTACTTTAATTTGTATTTTTTGATAATCCATCTTTTCTAAAATCATCATTAAGAATCAGGCTACCCTAGCTTTTGCTCTTGATTTCTTCTCCTTATCAACCTCCTCAATCACCTATCAGACTAACAAGATGAGTCAAGGCCCTGGATTCTGACTGGGTCCAATACAATTTTATGTTACACTCAACTAAACTCTCATTGCTACTAGGTAATTCTTCACTTACCTTATCAATTCATTATTCCAGTCTTCCAAACATTTCCATTCCTCCTCAGACCTCCCAGGGTTCTCCTTTCCTCTATGCTTCCAGCTGAGAATCTTCCCTCATATTTTACAGGAAAAAAATTGAGTCCCTTTACTGTGAGCTTCTACTTCTCCACTCTTCTTCAGCTCATATTGCTGAGAAGTCTTTTTTTCACTATTTCTTCTTTCACCTCTATCTCACATGAAGAAGTGATCCTTTTCATTACCAAGGCAAATTTATCTTCTTGCATTGCATTCTATTCTGGTTCCTCCACAGGTTGCGCCTCTTGTCAGCTTCCCTTTCTTAATTTTCTTCAGTCTTTCCCTGTTTGGGGTTCCTTCTTTGTGATCTACAAACATGGTCCCTTCTCTCTTGTTCTCAGGAAAAAACCTCACTTAATCCTTCCATCTTTATCTCTTCTGCCCTATATGGCTAATCTCCTTGAGAAGGCCATCTGCTATAGGTCCCTCCATTTCTTTCCCTCTCAGTCTCTCCCAACAATATGACTTCCAAGCTCAAATGAGATATTTCTAAAGTATTTACAAAGTGCCTGTCATATAATACAATCTTTATAAATGTTTATTCCCTCTCACCCCTTATGATTCCACTGAAAATGATCTCTCCAAAATTACCAGTGATCTCTCAATTATCAAATCCAGTGACATTTTCTTGATCTCTCTACATTTTTTTTAAGATTTTTTTTTTTGCAAGGCAAATGGGCTTGCCCAAGCCCAAACAGCTAGGTAATTATTAAGTGTCTAAGGCCAGATTTGAACTCAGGTACTCCTGACTCCAGGAGTCTCTACATTCTTTAATGCAATTGATCACCCTCTTCATACAGATAATTCCTTCTCCCAAGGGTTTCAGAATACTGCTCTCTCCTGGTTCTCTTCCTACATGTCTGATTGATTCTTTTAAGTCCTTACTAAATTCTCTTCCAATTCATGACCACTAATCATGGATATCTCATAGGACTTAATCCTGGGTCCTCTTCTCTTCTCCTTCTATGCTATGTACCTTGGTAATTTCAGCAACTCACATGAATTTAATTACATCTCTATGCTAATAATTTTCAGATCTACCTATACTGCCATAAGCTCTCTTTTTACACCCAATTTTATATCTCCAATTGCCTTTCAGACATCTCAAACTGGATATCCAGTAGACATCTTAAATTCAACATATTCAAAAGTGAGCTCATCTTTTTCCCTAAACAGAAAGGAGAAACTCTTCCTATTTTCCTCTTACCATTGAAGGTACCACTCTCCTCCCACTCCCCCCAGGCTCACAACCTAGGTGTCATCCTCAGCTCCTCACTGTTTCTAACTCTATTCCTATATTCAATCTATTAAGACCTGTCAATTTCACCAACATCTCTTGTCTACATTGCCTTCTTTGCTACTGCTGTCACCCTAGTACCTTCATCACTTCACACCTGAATGATTGCAATAGCTTGGTCTATCTTCTACATGTCTCTTTACTCCAATCTATCCTCCATTCACCAAAGCAATTTTCCTAAAGTATGAGTCTGATCTTGGAATTCCCTCCATATGCAAACATTCAATAAGTTCCAAATTCACCATTGCCTCCAGGATTAAATGCAAAATCCTTTGTTTGACTTAAGGACCTCTAATATTCCTTCTAGTTCTACATCTATGATTCTATTATCCCCTGATTGGGATGATGTATAGTAGTATTGGATAGAGCATTACTATTACCTCATAAATCACTTTTTCTTTTTTTAGGGTTATTGTAAGGATCAAACAAGACAACATGCACAAACTGCTTTGCAAATCTTAAAACCATATAGAAGTCCCAACTTTTTAAATTTCAACTCTAGATTCCATGATTTCTTAGGAGGGGCAGAATTAAGAATCATGCTGAATTAGCAAAAATATTTAATTAGAAAATTTTTAAACCAGGTAGTGGTAATATTAGCTATAAATTTTAACCTATATGATGAGAATCATGGTTATATAATTGGTTATAACATATATGGTTATAATTTTTGAATTATAAAGATTTTGAGTTTTACAATTTTCCCCCTAATCTTACTTCCCTCCCCTCCACCTTCCACAGAAGGCAATTTGCCAGTCTTTACATTATTTCCATAGTACACATTGATCCAAATTGAATGTGATGAGAGAGAAATCATATCCCTAAGGAAAAAAACATAAAGTATAAGAGATAGCAAGATCAGACAATAAGATATCAGGTTTTTTTCCTAAATTTAAGGTACTAGTCCTTGGTCCTTGTTCAAACTCCACAGTTGTTTCTCTGGATACAGATGGTATTCTCCATTGCAGACAGCCCCAAATTGTCCCTGATTGTTGCACTGATGGAAAGAGTAAGTCCTTCAAGGTTGATCATCACCCCCATGTTGCTGTTAGTGTGTACAGTGTTTTTCTGGTTCTGCTCATCTCACTCAGCATTAGTTCATGCAAATCCCTCCAGGCATCCCTGAATTCCCATCCCTACTGGTTTCTAATAGAACAATAGTGTTCCATGACATACATATACCACAGTTTGCTAAGTCATTCTATGATTATAATTTTTATAGTGGTAATAGTATTGTTATATGGTAATTTATATGTCTTACCCAATTTATATGTTCTTATCTTAACTTTGGCAGGCTATTGCAATAGTCCAGGTATGAGGTTGGGGGCGGGGCTACACAACAAAGTGGTCAGAAGAGAGAAAGGAGAATATTTGAGAAATATTACAAATTGTGAAATCAACAGGGTTTTTCAATAGATTGGATATGAGCAGTGATTTTTCTACAGACTGCATATGGGGAGTGAAAGATAGTGAGGAATTCAGGATGACATCTAGGTTTTTGTACAGCTTATGTGAACTTGCTATATGGGTTTAAATGAATTCCTACTACCCTACAAGATATCTTCTGATTATATTATCACTGTGGTGACTGTAGGGGTAGAAGAGAGCAGCATCCATTTGAAGTAGTAAATGACTTCCTTTTCATGGTAGACAAAACTTCTTTGTTAAATATTTATGGTTCATTGAGTGTCTCATTGTCTTCCTATTATGAGCATGAATCATAATCTGACTTGATTGAGACCATTTGGTCCAAATGAAAGGGTTGTATCAGGATGACCTGGAAGTGGGTGAGGCAGAGGAGAGGGAGTCTTATGTGGTTTGGAGAGCCTGATATTCTGTAGCTGCTTTCTTCTAGTCACCTTTGGGGAGTACTCTCAGTTGGAAAGGGAGGGGCCAGTCAGTCAATAACCACTGATTAGGCACCTGTTATGTGCCAACCTATGTTTTGGGAATACAAAAAGAAGCAAAAGACTGTCACTACCTTAAGGATCTTACAGGAGGAGACAGCAGCAAATAAATATGTACTAACAAATTATATATGGGATGAAATCATTAATAGGTCAATGGCACTAGAATTAAGAGAGAATGGAACAGGGTTTCTGTAAAAATAAAAAATTTCTGTAAGAAGATAGAATTTTTAGTTGTTTTTTTACAGGAAGCCAGGAAGTGGAGATGAAGAAGGAACATTAAGACAGCCAGATAAAATGCCAGGAGCTGAGAGATGGAGTTTCTTGTTTGTGAAACATCCAGTTGGTCCTACTGAGACCAGTGTCACTGAACTAAAGAGTACATGGTAGGGGATAAGGTATAAGAAGTCTAGAAAGGTAGGAAGGGGCTTGGTCATGAATGTGAAGCAGAACTTTGCATTTGATCCTAGAGACAATGAGCAGCTACTAGAATTTATTGAATATGAGAACGACATGGTTGGACATGAGCTTTAAAAAAAATCACTTTATGGATAGAGCACTGGCCCTGGAGTCAGGAGGGCCTGAGTTCAAATCCAACCTCAGCCACATCTAGCTATGTGATCTTGGGCAAGTCACTTAACCCTATTTCCTTAAATAAATGAAATTTTTTTTTAGGTTTTTGCAAGGCAAACGGGGTTAAGTGGCTTGCCCAGGGCCACACAGCTAGGTGATTATTAAGTGTCTGATACGGGATTTGAACCCAGGTACTCCTGACTTCAGGGTGGGTGCTTTATCCACTATGCCACCTAGCCACCCCCTAAATGAAATTTTAAAAAAAGAAAAATCACTTTAGTAACTGAATGGAGATGGATTGGAACAAAAAGGACCTTAAGGCAGCCAGATCCACCAGACCAGAAGGTTGCACTAAGGGTGCTACCAGAATCAAAGGAGAGAAGGCATATTCCAGAGATATTGCAAAGATGAAATTGAAAGGTCTTCTCAACAGATTGTATGTGGAGCATGTGTGTGTGCGTGTGTGTGTGTGTGTGTGTGTGTGTGTGTGTGTGTGAGAGAGAGAGAGAGAGAGAGAGAGAGAGAACGAGGATAATATCTAGGTTGTGAAAGAAATCAGGTACCAAGGACCAATACAGCAATCACTACATAGGAAAAAAATGGAACAAGATATACCAAAAGGCAAAAATAAAAGGATCTGAAATCAAGAATAAATTATTTTGCATAACTTAGTATGGGGTATGTTGGGGAGGGAATAGGGGATGGATTTTTAATAAACTAAATGACTGTCAAGAGTTCCTATGGATAAAAGTTGAGCTCACTGATCAAGACAATGAACCAAGAAAATTCCAATGGACTTGGGATGAAAAACACTACTCACCTCCAGAGAGAAGAGAACTGATGAACTTTGAGTTCAGACTGAAGCATATTTTTTTCACTTTATGCTTTTTTGCCTTTCCTTGTTTTTTGTTATTGTTATTGCAAAATGGCTAATATGGAAATATGTTTTGCATGACTTCACATGTATAATTGCTATCATATTGCTTGCTTTCTCAATTGGTGGGACAGAGGCAGAACAGAAGGAAAAAATTTGGAATTCAAAAAAATTTAAATGAATATTAAAATTAAATGAAAAATTAAAAAGAGAAAAATCTGAGCTAGGTATTCTCTTTGAAACAAGAGATAAGGGGCAGCTAGGTGGCCACTTTGAATAGAGCACTGGCCCTGGAGTCAGGAGAACCTGAGTTCAAATCCAGCCTCAGTCACTTGATACTTACCTGTGTGACCTTGACTTAATCCCACTGCCTTGCAAAAAAACCCCCCAAAAAACAAGAGATAAGAAAACCCTGGAAAAGATATTATATGTTTATAGGTCTAAATTCAAAGGTTGGGAAGCTTATCACTCTCTTGCATATTCCCCTAAATTTAGTAGCTAATGTTTTATAAATTAACAGTTATATGATAAACATTACTCTCAACTCCACAAAAAGGAGAAAGCAAAACCCAATACAAATTTGTGTATTTTTCTTTTTTGAATATATATAATTTTTTCCAATTAATGTAAATTTGTAATGTAAAGTTTTCAATATTCATTTTTATAAGATTTTGAGTTCCATATTTTTCTTCCTCCCTTCCTTCCTTCTGTTCCCCCTCCCCATGACATCAAACTGATACAGGTTACACATACATATGCAATCATGTTTAACATATTTCAATATTAGTCATGTTGTGAAAGAAGAATAAGAAGAAAAGGGAAAAGAACCATGAGAAAGAAAAAAAAGAATTTTTTTTTTTAGGTTTTGCAAGGCAGGTGACTTGCCCAAGGCCACACAGCTAGGTAAATATTAAGTGTCTGAGACCGGATTTGAACCCAGGTACTCCTGACTCCAGGACCAGTGTTTTATCTACTGCACCACCTAGCCACCCCAAAAAAGAAAATTTTAAAATGGAAAATAGCATGATTTGGTCTTGGTCTGCATTCAGACTTTGTAATTTTTTCCTCTGAATGTAGATGGTATAATCCATTACAAGTCTTTAAAAATTATCTTTAATCATTTTACCCTCTGAGAAGTCTATAATAAGTTGATTATCATACAATGTGATTGTTAATGAGTACATTTTCCTGATTCTGCTCACTTCACTTAACATCAGTTCATTTAAGTCTTTCCAGAGGTTTTTCTGAAATTCACTTGCACATAATTTCTTATAGAATATTATTCCACTGCACAGATCAGGCATAGTTCCAAATTGCTCTCCAGAATGGTGGGATCAGTTCGAAACTCCACCAACAGTGTATTAGTGTCCCAGTTTTCCCACAACTCTTCATTTTCCTTTTCTAACAGATCAAACAATCTGGTATCTAAGAGTTGTTTTAATTTGCATTTCTTTTTTTAATTTGCATTTCTCTAATCAATAACAACTTGTGTATTTTTCACTGAGATTAACTTTTACGGAAGGATAATTACTTCAAAAGTATAACTGGAATAAATGTACAAATATTTCCCCCAATACTTCAAAGGCATAATTGTCCATACTATCTCAGTCTCTTAGGGGTGGGGGTGGGGAGAAGGAATTAAGTTCACACCTTAAACTCAGCTCCTGCATATTATTAGTCCTACCAGTTTTTTAAGACCGAAGTCCTCTGGGCTTGCATCCAGCTTCACAGCTTTCTCAGGATTTCCCTGCTGTGCTAATTGTAATATCTGGTTTGGAATCTTGGGCTTCAAGGTCACCATGGCTCAAGCTCCTAGGTATAGGACTCTGCTCCCTTACTGTGTGATGCCCCTGCTCTTAGTAAATAAGTTTTTCACCCTTAGATGCCACTAGAAAGAATAACTATACCAAGGGGCAGCTAGGTGGTACAGTGGATAGAGTACTGGCCCTGGAGTCAGGAGTACCTGAGTTCAAATTTGGCCTCAGACACTTAATAATTACCTAGATGTGTGGCCTTGGGCAAGCCACTGAACCCCATTTGCTTTGCAAAATGCTAACAAAAAAAAGGAATAACTATACCTCAATCAGGTAGAATGAAAGATATAGACAATTTTGGTAATGCAGACAATGGAAAGATGTTGTCAATGATATGGCATTTGAATAAAGAATGTCTTCTTCTAGACACAGGTTGCTATCAGTTCCCATGTGGATACTTCCATTTTAGGTGATCTAGGCATATTCCAAAGCTCTGTTACACAGAAATGAATCAGAGCGACCATATCTCAAATGAATAGTGAGTATCTGGAAGATGGATATTACACAAGGCCCCTTGGATTCTTTGAGATGAAGAGCATACTCCTCTGGCCCTGTACCACTTCTGTGCTAGCATTCTTCATGCAAATATTAACATCCATGTAAAGGTCACAGGATAATAGTCTCTGGCAGTAACATGTTTTAGGACACTGGGGAAATGGCATCCTTGGAAGATGCACAGAGCTAAGTTTTAAAACTAATAAATAAAACTAAAACTAATAAATATCCTGAGAAATAACTTGAAAGCAGATAATATGACCTTGAAGATAAGGAGGGGAATTAAAAAGGAGTGAGAAGCAAAATGTTTTATAAAAGTTAGAAGAAAGGGGGGTGGCTAGGTGGTACAATGGATAGAGCACTGTCCTTGGAGTCAGGAGGACCTGAGTTCAAATTTGAATTCAGACATTTAATAATTACCTAGTGGTGTGACCTTGGGCAAGTCTAGTAAGTGGCAAGTGTCTGAGGCTGGATTCAAACTCCGGTCTTCCTGAATCCAAAGCTCTATCCACTATACCACCTAGCTGCCCTGCAAAATTTGGGTGGGGTGAGAGAGAGATAGTAGTTTCCGAAAAGCTTACTTTTTTGTTTAAGCTAAACAAAGTAAAGTTAATCACTACACAAAGAGTTTAGTGTAGAAATACAGCAAAGTAAATAGAAATAAATGAGGACAGAGAAATGGAAGAGGGGTAGTTAAATAAAAGGGAAGAGTCATAAGCAAAATAAACTTCAATTAAGGAGAACTGATTATAAAGGGGAGATTAAAAGGACAGAAAGAAAGGGTAAGATCAAATGTTGTGGCTATTAGTAGAAAGAAGGGCAAAGGATTAGGATCAGATCACTCCAATTACAAAGTACAAAGAAGAAGCAGGTGGAGAAAGAAAGGAAGTGAATTCAACATTATTAAAGAAGGAAATAGGGAGGTAAAGTGGAGAAACATTATAATACACCATGATTGACAGAAAAACAAATCTAACAATTATAACTGTGCATGGGATAAATTCATCCATGGAAAGGAAGATGGGAGAATGGATTAGAAACAGAATCAACAATATGTTGCCTTCAAAAAATATACCTGGAACATAAAATTTCATCCAGAATTAAAATCATGGGGTAGAGTAGAATCTAAATCCTTAAGGAAAACAACAATCATTGGGAATTTCAATATGCCCTTTTCAGAATGAGGAAAATCTGACATAAATATACTTTAAGGGACAGCTAGGTAGTGCAGTAGATAGAACACTAGTCCTGGAGTCAGGAGTACCTGAATTCAAATCCGGCCTCAGACATTTAATATTTACCTAGCTGTGTGGTCTTGGGCAAGCCACTTAACCCCATTTGCCTTGCAAACCTAATATATATATATATCTTTTTCTTAAAGAAGAGAAGGAACCAAACCAATTTTTTTTAAAGTCAGCTATAATTGGGCAGCTAGGTGGCACAGGAGTACCTGAGTTCAAATCCAACCTCAGATACTTAATACTTACGTAACTGTGTGACTGTGGGCAAATCACTTAACCCCACTGCCTTGCAAAACTTAAAAAAAAAGTTAGCTGTAATAAATCTCTGGTGATTACTGAATGGAAACTGTAGAAAATTTAACAAATATTCTAGGTCATTAAAAAACTCCTGAACAAACGCATAGAAGTATAAGATTTGTATAAACCATTTACTAAAATCCATAATTAAATAAAATCATATTTTATTGATTAATCAATCAAATTATTTTGTTGTTGTTTGAAGGATTTAAATTTAAACAAATAGTTGGTCAAAGAGCAAATCAGAATAATTTTATTAAGGGAGAGTCTAGTGAATTAGTGGATAATGTTGGAGATAAAAATATGAAGATAAGGCATAAAACATTTACAATATATAATACAATACTAAAAGAAAAATTTTAATGTTAAGATGTGGACATATAAAGACATTTTGCTATCTTATTAAATTTAATATTTGCTTTTAAAAAACAAATTTACGTTACAGAAGTTAATTTCATATGCAATCCTATTTTTCTTTAATACTGAAACATTTCTGGGGGTGCCTAGGTGGCGTAGTGGATAAAGCACCGGCCCTGGAGTCAGGAGTACCTGGGTTCAAATCTGGTCGCAGACACTTAATAATTACCCAGCTGTGTGGCCTTGGGCAAGCCACTTAACCCCATTGCCTAGCAAAAAAAAAAAAAAGAAAAGAAAAAGAAAAGAAAAAAATACTGAAACATTTCTGTTTTCCACTGATTAGTACAAATCTAATAGAAAAGAAAAGTTAAATTAAAAAGAAAAGAAAAGGAAGCCTATGGAAGTAACATATGGCTGATTTATTTTTCTCTTCTTAAATTGTAACTGAAAAAGCTCAGATTTCTGAAAAACCCCAGATAGCACAGGCCATACCACAGGATCATAGAACTTTCATTTTCATTTCCCAAGACATTCTTCTCTGTCATACTCTCTTTTATCTTTAACTAAGCTTAAGGTCAACTACCAATCTTATTTTAAAGTAGAATCTTCTTTTCTAAGTTCATACTTTGGGGAGATAGTGGCCTTCTGCCTAAAATTCTTAAGAAAATGCCTCAAAATCAGGTCAATGACTCTTTACTGTAAAATGCTTTTTTTTTCAGATTCTCTAGAAAATGTCAGAGTTGTAGGGATTAAAATGTCCGGGGAAGAGATGAGGAGGCCTTGTTGTTTTTGCTTTTGCTTCTGTGTTGTTATTTTAAAACTTCTCTTCATAAAAGATTGGTCTTGGAAAGCCTACAGCCTACAGTCTTAAAATAGAAAAGAGGCATCATTGAGGTACTCTACAAACAAAAATGAGATGAGACCCAGTCATATGATCAGATGATCCCTTTCTTAAAAATCTACTTTTTTGTTCTTCTGAACTTGTAAACACTAGTAAACATGAACATTTCCTTATAAAAGAACTGAAAAAGGATACTGTGAAACTCATTGTATATATATATATATATGTGTGTGTGTGTGTGTGTGTGTGTGTATACTGCTTTTTTGTTTTGTTTTTCTTTTAAATCATATATATATATATATATAGTTATTTGTATGAACAGTGAAATATACACACACATTCACATATATATATTTTAAACTTATATTTCACAAGTAGCTGGAAATTCACATTTCAAATAAAGTCTCCTTTTTAATCAGATTAAATTAGAAAACAGAGGGGGTATGTGAGATCCAGATTAATCAAGTCAATTTAACAATTTAAAAGTATGCTTAGAGAGAACTCTATTTTTTAACAGAATAAAATGTTCTTTTGTGCCCTTTTAAATCTTCTACAGGTATACATTTGCTTTGAAGATCTTTTAGACTTTCCTTTCACCAGAATGTGTTCCTCCTCCCCATCTCCTTCCCCACTCTACCCTGTTATGGGGTCCATACTCTTCTTTATTTGGACAAGCCAGAAGTTCAGGTAATACTTTCCTTTTTTTTTTTTTTTGAATTATAGAGATTTTATTTATTTTGAGTTTTACAATTTTCCCCCTAATCTTACTTCCTTCCCCCCACCCCCACAGAAGGCAATTTGCCAGTCCTTACATTGTTTCCATGGTATACATTGATACAAATTGAATGTGATGAGACAGAAATCATATCCTTAAAGAAGAAACATAAAGTTATAAGAGACAGCAAGATCAGACAACAAGATATCAATTTTTTCCCCTAAAATTAAAGGAAATAGTTCTTGGTCTTTGTTCAAACTCCACAGTTCTTTTTCTGGATATGGATGGTATTCTCTATTGCAGACAGCCCCAAATTGTCCCTGATTGTTGTACTGATGGAATGAACAAGTCCATCAGGGTTGATCATCGCCTCCATGTTGCTGTTAGGATATACATTGTTTTTCTAGTTCTGCTCATATTGCTCAGCATGCAAATCCCTCCAGGCTTCCCTGAATTCCCATCCCTCCTGGTTTCTAATAGAACAATAATGTTCCATGCAGGTCATACTTTCTGATGGACAAGGCTATTTAAGGACAACATTAGGCTTCCATTTTGGCAGGACTGGCTCTCTAGCCAGACCCTCTCCCACTCAGTCTAGCAAAGTTCAAGACTTAAGAGAAATATCAAATATATTGGTTAACCTAATTCTGTTTTGCTCTTCATTAAGGCCAAAACCTCTCATAACATTTTCCCTGGATTAGGACAAACTCTGAAAAGGTCAACACATTTATTTCAAATAGGTTAAAACTTGGTAAGAACCCCTCATCAATTTGGAAAACTAAATTCACATTTAGCATGTTGGTTCCAAGGTTGCACAGTGTATATAGAAGACTAGCCTTGGAGTCAGGAGAGAAGTTTGAATCCAACCTAGTACACTTGCCACTTACTAGATGTGTAACCTTGGACAAGTCACTTAACTCTGATTGCCTCACATCCAGGGTCATTTCCAGTCATCCTGATTCATACCTGGCTACTGGACCCAGGTGGCTCTGGAGGAGAAAGCAAGGCTGGTGATTTAGCCTAGCACCCCCCCCCCCCATTCAAATCCAATTTAAGAGCTCTCCATGACACTATTCCCTGATGTCACAGTCTTCTTTGAGGATGGAGAACAAACATTATTATCATTTTCCTCCTTCTTTTCTCTTTTGAGTGTTCAAAAATAAATGTTTCACTTAATGTTCCCTTCCTGCCTTCTTTTTTCTTCCTTTTCACATAACAATCACTAGCCTCTTCCCCCTAATCAAAACCCTTTCCAAAAACCCAAATACTATTGTTTAAAAAAGTAAGCATAATCATGAAAATCATACATTGGCTATGAAAATATATGGTTCATTCTGTGACTATATTCCATTATCTTTCTGGCAAAAAGTAGAAAGCATATATAATTCTCTGTTCTCTGGATTTGTGGCTTGTCATTGCATTTAGCAAATTTAAGTCTTTCAGTTTGGTATTTGACTAAGTTTTTAAAAAAAATTATAATTATTATGGTAATTTTTTCCTGGTTGTACTCACTTTACTCTGCATTATTTCATTATTGTCATTCCTTATGGCACAATAATATGCCATTATATTAATTTACCATAAGTGTAGTTTACTTATCATTAACAATCATCCAAAAGACCTAATTACTAAATTAAAAAAGACATTTACTAAAAAGGCATAATACAAGCAATATTCCCAAAATATTTTCCTCCATAAACTTGAGGCACACTGTCCTACAAATACATACAGTATCAGTGGGAAGATAATGAGGCACATGTAAGGATACATGTGTGGCAAATTCTGGGTACTAAAAGTACTGACCTTAAAGTTCTTCCTTTCTTTGTAGAGGTTTCATCTTGTACAGCTGGAGTATACCATCTTTTCTGTGCAAGGAACTCAGCTAGTGATAGCAGTAGTCGTCATCAGTAGTTATTGTTGTCCTTCATAATCTTAGACGATCATGTCATCATATATATGACAGCATGACTTATATATTATGTTTATTATAGTGAGGGAATGTTGTTCAAAGACATCCTTCTCACTACCTTTACCAGAACTGTTTCATCCCATGGCCTGATTTAATAGGAAACAGGACTTCTAGTGAAGATCTGGATACTAGGGGCGTCGTTGGTCTCATGGATATGGTTCAGCTAGTCATTATGAGCTAGTCTTTCTGCACATTGACTCCTCAATGACTAGACCAAGAAATTGGTATGTATGTACATTTGATTGTAATTCAAAGAACTTTCTTAATGACCCTAATTCTATGACTCCCATGCCCCAGAGGACCTATTTCCACAAAGAATCTATTTTGAACTCATAAGGTCATGAATTCTTCCTGGGGGAGCCTGACCCCCAAAGAGAGAGAGATTAGGCTCCTTTTTCTCTTTAGTTCATTGTTCCTACCACCAAATAATTCTTATATAACCAAGTTTGATCATTGCTTATATCTAAGTTCTCATCAAAAATTGGATATTAGGGACCCTTTTAGAAAAAGTTCTCAATTGATAATACAAATATCAGATATAGGATAGTGGTTCATTTTCTTCACCAAAGAAAATTGTTAAGATTCAAATAACTCCCTGACATGTGTTAACACATGTAGAAAAATGTAAAACATCTAAAGAAGCCCATCATTATATTCTCTTAGGAGGTAGAAGCTCTTTGTAGGACAGCTATATAGATATTTCACTTTTACCTAATACCTATCTTAAGTTCTAAATGTCCTGCCATAACATGATTTGGGTTTTCATTAGCTGATCAGCTACAAGATGATTTGGGAGTAATCATTTTTTCCTTCAAGAAGCCTTCTTCCCTCTGGTCAGTTAATTTTTACAACTAGAAGATAGATAGATAGATAGATAGATAGATAGATAGATAGATAGATAGATAGATAGATAGATAGATAGATGATAGATAGATTCTCAGAACCATTACCATTAGTTTTTGGCCTGTAATCAGAAAAGAAAACAATAATCCAGAAGGATGTCATCAGGAACTTAGGAGTATTTAGCACTTGTTCCTGCTCCCCTATCTGCTAAGAAGGCAAAGTGAAAGAAATATCACCTTCTTCAGTGGAAATTTAAGAAAGAGAAAGCATGAGGCCAAAATTGAGAGGGCTGAAGACTGAAATTTCATTCTAATAGAGTTGTACACGAGGAACTTCCCAGAACTCTGCTAAGCCTCAGTAACCAATGACCCTCAATATAATCTTTCAATCATGGAGACAAATTATGAATTTTTGAAGCATCTTAGCAAGTTGTAGGAACTTCGGCAAGGAGTCAGAGAGTTTAAATAGTTCCATGAGAGGGATTCTAGCCTAACAGAGCAAACATCCCCAATTATCTTCATGGTACTGCCATGAATTTTTTTTTTATCAAGTATTAGTCTCCATTTTATAAATGTGATAATAGTGGCTAAATGAGGTCCCAGAGACCCAGAAAAGCCTCAACAGGCAATTGAGTGTACATTGTTTCATAGCACATCACTGA
The DNA here is from genome assembly GCF_037893015.1 of Macrotis lagotis. NCBI lineage: Eukaryota > Metazoa > Chordata > Mammalia > Peramelemorphia > Peramelidae > Macrotis > Macrotis lagotis. The sequence goes on along the minus strand of NC_133659.1, from coordinate 259,251,655 downwards.
AATGTGGAACACAAATGTTGGTTTTACTCAGGCACCACCCAAACCTTTTAAAATATTTCCATTCTTTTTTTTTCCTTTTCCTAGTTCCATTTCATTCCTGTTTTACTTAACATTTTTTGTTATCTTTCTTTGCATTCTGTGCAGCCCACTCAACTTTCAGGAACTATAATCTTCCCTTGGTTGAACTCCAATGATAGAAACCTCTCAAATTTCCACTGAAAGAAAAATCACCTGATATGGCAAGGTGCTTGTAGGTATACAGATGGAATCTAGTAACAAGATTAAGTGTCTGTTAGTTAGAATGATGGCATATGGCACAAGGTGCCAAAGTTTGTGATCCTAAATAATTCTTTTTTTAAAAAATAAATGTTTATTTTTATCTCCTATTTTTAGATCCCTTACATTTTCCAATGTATCCTTTTCCACTCACAGTAAGCCATCTCCAAACAAAATATTAAACAGGAGGAAAAGTCCATTAAAAAATTAGTGAAAAAGTCTGACGTTATATACTGCTGTAGAATTTTGAGATGAGCCATTTCTACATCTACCATATGCCTGTAATACCTTTCCCTCAGGACCTTACTTTTAATCATGGTAAAAGCATCTAGACTATATATCTTATCCACTTTTTTATGTCATTGGTTCTATCAATGCTGAATCTACAATAATGACTAATAATTTTAGGAATATTTCTTTTGGTGTTTTTTTTTTTAGGTTTTTGCAAGGCAATCAATGGTGTTAAGTGGCTTGCCCAAGGCCCCTCAGCGATTTTAGGAATATTTCTAAACAATTTTAATTAAATCTAACTCTTTAAAAGAGTTTAATTTAATAAATTATTCACCATAATGCCAAAGTGTGGCATTTTTCTGTTAATCAATCAAAAATACCATCTATTGTTTGTAACCCAACTCCTATCTTCACAGGGAAAAATGAAGATGAATTACTAAGAATAAAGTTCCTTACTACAGTGATTTATTGTGATTAAATCACCTAGAGCCATCGCTGAAAGCATCTCATTTAAGCAGTAATTATGTGGGTTTTTTCAGATAGACAATTTTGTGCCAAATCAAGGTAATCAATCTGTAAAATGAAAGTCACTCCCCAACACCTTAGAATCAAATATAAATTTGATAAATTAAAGCCCTTCCTAACTCGGCCCCCTCCTTTGTTTCTAGTTCTCATATCATTCTCCCCACCACATATTCTTTGATCCAATGGTACTGACTTCCTTACTGTTCTTGACACAAGGACTCCTCTTCTGGCTCCAGACTTTTTCAGTGGTTATCTACCATGCCCTGAATTCTATCTCTTTATCTCCACTTCCTGAGTTCCCTGAGTGATGGTGTTCTGAACTTATATAACCCTAGGAACTTGAGGAGTCTGGAAAGGGTTTAAAATAAGTCATTGTAAAAAATACATTAGGAAATCAATAAGAGATGAAAAAACTGTTAATGCCCAATTCGGGACGTCACATTTTCAGACACTGGATTGTATCCCAAGGAGAGTCATAAGGATAAAGCAGAGTATCAGATAATTTTAGAGTTCAAAGGGATTTCTACAGCTATTTAGTACAGCTCCCACTACAAGGTACTTACTCTAAGTGACAATCTAGCCTTTGCTTGAAAACTTCTAATGAGGGAGAACCCATTATTAGTAGAACAATAGGGCAGTACACTGACTTATAGCAATGGAAGTGCTAGCTCCAAAGGCAACCTATTTTCATTTTTTGATAATTCATAGTGTTAAGAAGCATTTTCTAACATTAGGCTTAAATTTGCCTCTTTGTAACTTGTTCTTGGTTATGCTCTTTCACATAAGTCCTTTTCTATACATCTTTGATCTTTAACCCATTTTTTGCCCTGCTGCTATTATTGCCCCTACTGCTACTCTTCCATACTCCTAACTCCAGAGACCATGAATGAGAGGAGTTGAGCCTTTTGACTCTTCATTTCTTGAGTCAACCCTTTCTCCTTATTTTCACCTGTTGTCATAAGTAACTTCTCTTCCTCTCTTTTACTTCTTACCCTGAGAATTATACTGTCCTATTGTCCCACACCCAATATTGGTGACTTTTTAGGCTATAATTCCCTTCCCTAACCACACACATCTCTACTATATATGAATTAAAAGGGTTTTTTTTAAAAGGGTTTTGCATGTAATTTACTTCTTGCAAAGATCTCATGAAGCACACAAATAGAAAAAGCAAGGCAGACCTCTCAAGAAGTTCACATTCTTATAAGAGGAGACAAAACATATTAGGAGGTTTCTTTTGTTCTTTTTTGTGATTAAGACTTTAACAATTTTAACAATTTTATTTTTATTTTCATTTTCTAGTTCTCTTCCTTTCCACCTTTTCCCCCATCTGAGAAACTAAGAAATACAATACCCGTTAAAAATGAAGTCATGCTAAACATATTTCCACATTAGCCAAGAAAAAAAATGCTTCAATCTGCTCTCTGAATCCATCAATTTTCTCTCTTGAAGTAGATTGTCATTTTTTTTATCTTGAATCCTTTGGAATTGTAGTGGAATATTCTATTCATCAGAGTTATTCTCTCTTTCACAGTTGATTAGCTTTATAATATTGCTATAAGTATGTATGTTCTCCTGGTTCTGCTATTTCACTTTTGCTAAACCAAATTATTTTCTTATAGCACAATAGTGTTTTATCACATCATATATCATAACTTGTTCAGCCATTCCCCAAATAATGGACATGCCGTCTGTTTCCAGTTCTTTGCCACCACAAAAAGAACTGCTACAAATATTTTTGTACATATGGGCAGTTTTCTCTTTTCTTTTATTTCTTTGTAGTAGAGATCTAGTAGAGGTAATAGGTAGGCAAAAAGTATGCAGAGTTTCAGAGCCTTTTGGATAGAGCTCCAAATTTTTCTCCATAAAGGTTGAACTAATTCACAGATTCACCTAATAGTGCATTAGTGTACCTATTTTTTCGACATCTCTAGCATGTGTTATTTGCTTTTTTCTTATCATCTTAGCAAATTTGATAGATGCAGGGTATCATTTCAAAGTTGTTTTAATTTGCATCTCTTTAATTATTAGTGATTTGGACAATTTTTATATGAGTATTGACAACTTTGATTTCTTCCTCTGAAATTGTCTTTTCATATGCTTTGACCATCAGTTGTGGGATGGCTTTTATTTTTATAAATTTGGTTCAGTTCCCTATATATCTGAGAAATTATAGCCTTTTCAGACAAACTTTTCCCCCCACTTTCCAGTTTTACTTTTACTTTTGGCTATATTGGTTTTATTTGTGTGAAAACTTTTAATTTGTTGTAAACAAACTTATTCATTTTGTCTCCTGAAAGGCTCTCTGTCTTTTATTTGGTCATGAATTCTTTTTTTCCAGAAACAGATCTGACAGGTAATTTTTTCCATGTTCCTCCAATTTGCTTAAGGCATTACCTTTTATGTCTATATCATGTACCCACTTTGTCCTTATCTTTATAAGTGTGAGATATTGGTCTACACTTGGTTTCTGCTAGAGCACTTTCCATTCCCAATAGTTTTTGTCAAATAGTGAATTGTCCCAACAGCTGCAATCTTTGGGTTTATTAAACACTAGGTTACTGTGATTGTTTGCTTCTATAGATTGCTTACCTATTCTCTACTATTGATCATCTACTTTATTTCTCTTTTTTTTTTTGCAAGGCAATGGAGTTAAGTGACTTGCTGGATTTGAAATCAGGCACTCCTGACTCCAGGGCGGGTGCGCTATCCACTTCGCCACCTAGCTGCCCCAATCACTTTATTTCTTAACCAGTATCAAATTGTTTTTATAATTGCCACTTTGTAGTACAGTTTGAGATAATTGTTTTTGTTGTTGTTGTAGTTGTTGTTTGTCATTTGTTTTTGCAGAAGACAGTGACATCAGGAAGGCAATGCCATGACATGTGACTTACACTTAAGTGAGGAAAGGCTATGTAACATCCCCAGACTCACTTTCTCCTCCAGAGTCTTCAGTGGCCAGTTATGGATCAGAATGCCCAGAAATGCTCCTCATTACTACTAAGTTCACTTCCTTTAAAATTTTTTTTCATTAACTTGAAATTCTTGAACTTTTGTTCCACCAGATGAATTTTGTATTTTTCTTTTAAGTTTATGAAGTAATACTTTGGTGGTTTAATTGATATAGCACTGAATATGCAAATTAATTTAGGTAGCACTTTCATTTTTATTATATTGGCTTGGTTTACCCATGAGCAACTAATTTTTCTCCAGTTACTTTTCTGTCTTTATTTGTGATGTTTTATAATTGTATTTATATAGTTCCTGTGTGTGTCTTAGGAGACAAAATCCCTAGTATTTTATATTTTCTGAAGTTAATTTAAATGGAATTTCTCTATCTCTTCCCCATGGGTTTTGGAAATATAGAAATGTTGATGATTTGTGTGACTTCATTTTATATTTTGCAACTTTGGTTAAATTATTGTTTCTGGACTTTGAGTTGATTTTCTAGGGTTCTCTAAGTATCCATCCACAAAATAGCTTTGTTCCTTCATTGCCTATTTCTCCAATTTCTTTTTCTTGTCTTACTGCTAGAAATAGAATTTCTAGTGCAATATTGAGCAATAATAGTGATAATGGGCATCGTTGTTTCACACTTGATCTCCTTTGAAAGACTTCAATGTTCTTAGCATTTTTAGAAAAAAATGATGGTTTTTAGATAGGTGCTATTTATCATTTTTTATAAAAGCTGAATTTATCAAGATTAGAAGGAAGACAGATGGCTGGAAAACAATATTTACTGCGTTTCTGATAAAGGACTCATTTCTCAAATATATAGAGAACCGAGTCAAATATATAAGAATATAAGTCAATCCCCAATTGATAAATGGTCAAAGGATATGAACAGGAGGTTTTCAAATGAAGAAATCAAACTATCTATAGTCATATAAAACTACTCTAAATCATTATTGATTGGAGAAATGCAAATTAAAACGAATCTGAGGTGCTACTATCTTACATCATTCTGATTGACCAATATTACAAAAAAGGAAAATGATCAATGTTGGAGGGGATCAGGAAAAACTGGGACATTAATGTCTTGTTGGTGAAATTATAAACTGATCTAATCTTTCTGGAGAGCAATTTGGAACTATGCCAGAGGGCAATAAAACTGTATTTGATCCCTTTGACCTAGCTATACCACTACTAGGTCTGTATCCCAAAGAGTACATAAAAAAGGAAAAAGACTCACATTTCCAAAAATATTTATAGCAACTCTATTTGTAGTGGTAAATAATTGGAAATTGAGAGACTGTCTATCAAGTGGGGAATGGCTGAACAAATTTTGACATATAAATGACATGAAGTACTAATGTTATGTACGAAATCATGAATGGTCCCCAACTGATAAATGGTCAAAGGATATAAACAGGCAGTTTTCAAAGGAAAAAATTAAAGTTATTTATAATCATATGAAAAAATGCTCCAAATCATTGCTAATTAGAGAAATGCAAATTTAAACAACTTTGAGATAATACCTCACACCTATTATAGTGGCTAACTTGATAAAAAGGGGGAAAAAAATCAATGTTGGAGAGGTTGTGGAAGGATTAGGACATTAATAGACTATCTAGAAGAAATCATAAAAAATGGGAAAAGTCTTACATGTTCCAAAATAGTCATAGCAGCTTTTTTGTAGTAGCAAAAAATCAGAAACTGAGGGGATGCCCATCAAATGGGGAATGGATAAACAAGTTATGGTATATGAATGTTATAGAGTACTGCTGTTCTATAAAAAACCATGAATGGTCAGACTCTAGAGAAGCATAGAAAGAATTACAGGAACTGATTGCTGAGCAAAGGGAGCAGAACCAAGGGATCATTGCACATATTAACAACAACATTGTAGGGGTGGCTAGGTAGCGTAGGGGATAAAGCAGTGGCCTGGGAGTCAGGAGTACCTGGGTTCAAATTTGGTCTCAGACACTTAATAATTACCTAGCTGTGTCGTCTTGGGCAAGCCACTTAACCCTGTTTGCCTGGCAAAAACCTAAAAAACAAAAACGAAACAAAACAAAACAACAACATTGTGAGTTGATAAACTTTTTTTTTTTTGACATTGATGAACTTTGATGGATACAACTCCTCTCAGCAGTTCACAGAGCTAGGTCAACTCTGGAAACCTGTAATGGATAATGCCATCCATATCCAGATGAAGGGAAAAAAAACAAACTACAGAATCTGAATGAATATGAATGAACTTCACTTTTTAAAAATTTCTTTTATGTTTTTCCTTTCTATCCCATGATTTTTTTTCTTTTCCCTTAGTCCTAATTCCTAAACATGTTAAACACAAATGTACAATATTCACTAGACTGGTCACCACTGAGTGGAGGGGGGTGGGAAGGGAGGGTGGAAGAAAATTGTGTAACCTATAAATATGTTTGTGGATGAATGTTAGAAAAACTTTCATTACATAGAGTTGGATAAATAATATTCAATTAAAAAAGAAATCAAGAATGGGCAGATTTCAGAAAATACTGTACTTACATGAACTGTGAGATGAGCAGAACAGAACACTGTAAACATTAACAGCAACATTGTGTGCTGATCAACTATGATAGAGTTAGATCTCCTCAGTAGTTCAATGATCAAAGACAATTTGAAAGGATTTGCGATGGAAAATACCATCCACGTAAAGAGAAAAAAATTGTTTTATGGAATATAAATGCAGACCAAAGCATTTTATTTTCCATTTTTTAAATGTTTTATGCTTTATGTTTTTTGCTGTCAGATGTTTTTCCCCTTTTATTCTGACTGTTCCTTCACAATATGTCTATTATGAAAAAAATGTTTAACATAGTTACATATGTATAATCTAAATCAGATCACTCATTGTAAGGAGGAAAAATAAATTTTGAAAACTGTCTTTGCATGTAGTTGGAAAAAAAATAAATAAATATACTTTAAAAGAGAAATAAATAATCATTGTCTTTGCATGTAATTAGAAAAATACTATTAAAACTAAAAATAATGTGCATTTATTCCTATTCTTTCTTATGTTTTCAATAGGAATTATGTGGTTTTTTTTTAAAAAAACTTTTTTGCATCTACTAATATAGTCACAATTTTTGCTGGTATTGTCACTTAACATGGTCAATTATACTTATAGTTTTCCTAATATTGAACCAACAACATAGTTTTTTGTTGTTGTTGTTTTTAGTTTTTTTTCAAGGCAAATGGGGTTAAGTGGCTTGCCCGAGGTCACACAGCTAGGTAATTTTTAAGTGTCTGAAGCCGAATTTGAACTCAGGTCCTCCTGACTCCAGGGCTGGTGCTCTATCCACTGCACAAACTAGCAGCTCCAGAAACAACAATGTATTGATGAATTCTGTTTTCTAATTTTTCTGCTATTCTCTGCCTGAGATAATGGACCTCTTCACCACAAGGGTTGTTCCCCTTAATACTGGCCCTGAAAGGTTAAGTTTTTAAAAGAAAAGTCAAAGGGGAAAGGTAACAAAATTTTGGTGAGGAGGAATAAGAGAAAAGGAAAGAGTTAAATATAAATGGAGAAAGATAGTATGGAGGAAAATACAGAATTAGTCATCTTATCTGTAAATGTGAATGGGATAAACTGTCCCATAAAACAGAAATGGATAGCAGAATGGATTAAAACCAGAATCTTCCCACTATCATTAAACAGACCTTTTGTGTTCACCCTCAAAAAAAAAAACCAGAATCCTACAATATGTTGTTTATAAGAAATACATTTGAAGCAGAGAGATATACACAGAGTAAAGGTAAAAGGTTGGAGAAAAATATGCTTCAGCTGTAGTAAAAAAAAATTGGGATAGCAATTCTAATCTCAGACAAAGTAAAAGCAAAAATCAATCTCATTAAAAGGGATAAGGAAGG